>NC_142011.1:140935240-141261351 GCF_049901735.1 Notechis scutatus | reverse complement strand
AGACTCTGAAGGGCACAACATAATTTAAAATGTTTTTGAGAGGAATGTACATACTCATACACATTAAAATAACATGGAAAGGATTTTACTGTGCCCCATTTCCCAGGTAAACTGACTTTTACTGCAAAATGATATAGTCAAATTTGCAAACAAGAATTGTAGTTGTAGTCCTGTGTCTGAAATTCACCCATCTGTGGATCCTACCTTCAGATTCATTGTACCATATTGTACAATTGTTATATATGAAAATGCTGGAGTAACATTAATCTTTTTCTTAGGCTTTACGGAGCAAAGGAGATAAAATAGAACAGCACATTTACAAGAGTTGCCATCCTTTGGAATTATCCATAGAATATTATTCCAAGGTATGAAGCTTAAAATATATATTTTGGATGCCATTCTAAATTTGTATTTAGAAGAGCTAAACAAAGTAGAATGTTGTCTAGTACAGTAATAGTGGCAAAAAGACACTAGCTCTTTTATTTAAAACATATATATTTTGTTGTGCTCAAAGAACAAAGAGCACCTGTTTGGGCTGCTTTTCCACAATACAGTCATCCTGAGTTGCAAGTCAGCACTAGCTGAATGTAGGCGAGGTGCTCCAAATGACGAACCCCACAGTACCTCCATGGTACGATCAGGGCTCTCAAACAGGCTCAGGCATCTCCCAAATGGAAGAATTTTGTTATTAAAACATTTAATGCAGGAAAGCGCCCTGCTGTAACTGGCAGAAAAATATATAGCAATTCTCTTACATACAGATGGGGTCATTCTGTTTGCCCAAACCTACGATAGCCTAAAAAGAGGATTGCAAGTCCTGGCTGAATACTGCCACTCGAAACCCTAGAAATTCACTATAATAAACCAAGATGCTGGTGTGTGCTAAACCCCCTAAAACGTATGTTTGGAAAGTAAACCATCATCCAATTGAGAAGATACTTTAGTCATCAAAGTGGTATTGTGTTTCATGTCACAACCACATTTAGGATGTAGATGTACTGTATATATATGTGGATCACATAATGCAAAAAGCCCAAAGGTCTGCTATAACCCTGCAAACTATCTTTTACAAGAGAGCACTGTATATTCCCGTTTCATTTCAAAATCATTCAGGCCTAGACCAAGAAAGAATTATTATTTGGCATCCAATCAGGTCCATATATTTCTTCTGTCATCTTGGGAGAGATTCAGACTAAGTTCTTTCCGGCAACATTCTACATTGTAAGTCTCATGTTGTAATTCAAACATAGTCTAATATCACCAGTCTGGTGTCAGTAAGATTAATTCCAATTCCTGGGTACACATTTTCACATACTGAATTAAACTTTTCTTCTCCCTGGCAGATCTAATTCCTCTGGTCCTTTCTGATAATTTTACTTCCTTTGAGCCAAGGCAATAAATTAGAAACTGCTACTCTTCTTTCAATGCAAATAAATACACATGCTTAGGGCATAAGTGTACAGTAGAAGCAACCAGGCAAGGCCTCAACGTAACTTGATAGCCACTCAGACCGAAGACTCCTCCCTAAAGACATATTTCTCTGCAGTTTTCACACATGCTAGATATCTAAACTAATTTACTAAGCTGGCTGAGGAATTCTGGGAGTTGGAAATCCACAAGTCTTAAAGTTGCCAAGGTTGGAGACCCCTGTACTAAGGTGAGTGTTAACATTGGCATGTTCAATGAATTCTCATCAGTGGTTTTAGCGGGGATTCAAATCAAGTCTGTGCTATTCAAATCAAGATTACCTCATTCAAATCAAGACTACCTCATTCAAATCAAGACAATATAAATATAAAGGAGCCTTTGAAAACAGCAAATGTGTCTTATTATACTGCTCATTTTACACTGACACTATGAGACCTTAACTTTATATTCAACTAACTTCCCTAGTCATTCTGAATATTTTTATTACAACTTATTTTCAGACTGAAATGACTCCATTGCATTAAGTGTAGCCAAATTTTGTCATCTAATGCACAAGATATGCAGCAATTTGATTGATACCTTCACCTAATTTAATAAATTAATATATTAGGTATGGAATGTGTTTTATTAATGGGTTATTGATTGTAATAAATAAAGTTTCCCTCTACCATAGGAAAGTACTCTAATTTTCAAGAAAGTATTTACTTTCCAAATATAATTTAGCCTGTTAGCCACCATATTCATTTGTATTATTAAATTACATTATATTGTGGCTTAAAAATAAAGGTCAACTTGTACTGAATGAATGACAGAAGTCAGGAATTCTGGTAATTCCAAACAACTGGAAAATATTGGATTAGTACACACTATATTTTCTTTTTACAGATTACAGATAATCAGAGTTGGAAGGGACCTTCTGGGTCATCTAGTCCAACCCCCCCCCCCCCGCCTAAGCAGGAGACCCTACATCATTTCTGACAAATGGCAGTCTAATCTCTTCTGGAAAGTCTCAAGTGATGAAGCTTACCTGAAAGCTTCTTCAATGAATCTTCAGCCTTTCAGTTAATCAGAACAATTTTATCCAGAGAAAACATCTGAGCTCACATATCGCATTTATTAAAGAACAGACATCAAGTGATAAATGGTACAGGTATAACACCTGTTGCAGATCTACTATCACTTTATCTACTATCACTTTAGTACAAAAACTTTTTACATGTTTTAATATTTAATATTTTCATTATATTTTGCAAATGATACAGCAGCCATCTCATTACAATTACAAGCTATTCTTCCAAGTTGCATTATCATCTACAGTACAGTACTAGGCAAACGAATAAGAGGCAGCACCCAAAAGATAAATGGATAGAGGTGAACTTGTAATTTACTCAAAAGCCTGAAGGCAAAACATTAATTTTGGGAAGTGCTATTGGTTGGTTGTAGAAAGCCGTCTAAAATCACAGTTTACTTGACTGCCATTTCAATACCAGGCAAAGACCTTCTTGACCCATTTCCTGCAAGACTTTAACATCCTATCATAGCTTATAAGCTGTTTTCTTATGCTTAATCTTGGTTTGTTCTTTTAAATGTATTTCAGAGTTGGTTTCCATGCATATGCAAATATGAAATAAAATCAGCCTCAAATTTGGAGCCATCCAAATACTGTATTTATTCCCATAGTTTAAACATATTCTTTATCTCAATATAGGATTTACTTTACATTAACTTTGCATAAATAATTCCATTACTACAGTATGCCCTCACTGGAAGAGTTTTAAAAAAGAATAAAAGACATCGAAAACAAATTGATGGGGGGTGCAAGTAATTGCAACTCTAAACAATTTATTTTTAACCACTTTTCAGTATGGGAAACTAAAATCTTCTTATTTTCAGCTGCAAGAAACTTCTCTGAACAAGATACCGACTACCATGAAAGGAACATAGAATGTGAATACTTAAAAGCAAAGGGAAAGCAATACTTGCCATGAGTTAAATACTTCAGTATTACTACTGAAATAATGCTAAGTTCTTCCGTTAGAAGAAACATAAAATATTTACTGCAATTATTCCATAAATACTCAGCCAACATTCAGTAAGGTATGTAAAAAGAGAGACTGCAAAGAATTATGATTTCTTTGCATCAATCATCTTATTATTACTCTACTGGAATAAGTATAAAATTAATCAAGGAAGATCTAAGACAGAATGCTCTCTGTCAAACTCAAGGCCCGGGGACCAGATCCGGCACACAGGGTGCCCTGGAAACAGCAAAGGGCTGGCCAGGGTGCCTCTGCCAGTGAAAACAGAGCTTGGAAAGGCTGCAGGTGACCCTCTGGCGCTCCGCTTTCACTGGCAGAGGGTTGCAAGAAACCGTTGCAGCCAAAAACAGAGCTTGGGAGCCCATTTTCTCCGGCAGAGCAACTCAGGCCACCATAAGAGCTGACATGAGTGATGTCAAGCTAGCCACGCCCCTCCAGCCACGTCCCCTGCCCCCCCAAAGTCAAACACAGCCCTGATGGGGTCCTCAATGAAATTGAGTTTGACACTCCTACTCTAGAATATAAACCTGCACATAATATTATAAATTATCTATGTCGGGTTTCATTCTTCTTTAAAGAACCATTTTCTATGTCATCTTCAACGTACTCTGTCCTTCAGCAAGAGTCTACTCTACAGCATCCTATATTTCACCTAAACAATGCCTGCACACTCATTCTCCCAACTATATTTTTAATGATACAAAAACAATGCCTTAGCCAATGATCTTTCCCTATTTCTTATTAAGTTTTCTACATTGCCATCCATTCCATCATCACTAATAGAATTCCAAATTTGCAACGAGGACTAGAACCTTGCTTCCTTTTACAAATGCAAGATGGCGTTATCCAGATACTTGAGATTGCCAAAACTGAGCCTAATAGCACCATTCCCAGTCAATGTTACATGATAAGAACTTGCAAGTAATATTCATACAAGCAACTGTTGGCTTTTTTGAAGAAAAAAGATTAATAATAGTACACTCCTGAAAATGGGATAATTATGCTGAGACATTATTTTTCTAAAGACATACAGGTTAATTTTCTAATTAGCAGAAGCTGGAAGTAATGTATATTCTGCATTCAGATAAAATGCCAACAGAAATTGCTAGCTGAAGCACTCAACATGGATTTTTTTTAAAAAGGGCAGATGCAGAGGTAGTATTCAGCCAGTTCTGACAGATTCTGAAGAACCGGTAGCGGAAATTTTGAGTAGTTCAGATAACCAGCAAATACCACCTCTGACTGGCCCTGCCCCCATCTATTCTCTGCCTCCCAAGTCCCAGCTGATCGGCTGGGTCTTCTTTTGTTGCCCTCTACAGGAGAACGGAGCTGGAAAGCAGGTTAGTGGGGTGGGGAGGGAATGGGGTTTGCAGTAACCTTCCCCCAGGAGTGGGGAGGGAATGGAGATTTTACAGTATCCTTCCCCTGGAGTGGGGTGGAAATGGGGATTTTACAGTATCCTTCCCCTGCCGCACCCACCAAGCCACACCACACCCACCAAGCCACGCCCACAGAACCGGTAGTAAAAAAAAAAATTGAATACCACCACTGGGCAAATGCACTCAGAATTAAGCTATGACCTGGCTCAGAATGATATGCAAACAGACTCAGAACTTCTAATATTAGCCAAGATTAACACAGAAATAATATTGAACCAGTATCATTTTGGAAATTTGGGAGAATTTATGCCCTGATAATTTTTGACCCCTTAAGAGTGATCTAAGCTCAGCAGACTAATATCTGAGCATGACTTCTTTGCATAGTAATCTAATCAGATTTGATTCATTCATTTTGTAATGTGCCACTTGCACAACTCAATTTATGAAGGATCAGCACAGCTATTGGGGTATGACACCTGTACTTGTTCAGATGTGCCAATTCCGCACACCAATCTGTACAATATCTCACTTAGCTCCTGTCTCAAAGAGGGGTAAAGTAGATTTACCATTTTTTAATGAAAAGTTGAAATATCCTAGCTATTTATTTTTTAATTACTTTTCATCTCCCCTGCCTGCACAAACCCACTTACAATTATTAGCTCTTTATATCTGATTTTGCTTGGCAATCAGGTTGCATGCTCTGTTGTTTTTTTATCAAGTGATCTTTTCATTAGTCATGGTATTATGGGATACTCCTTATTCTCATCTTGGAATTGTGATGGTGTAGCAGTCATTTTCATTAACAAATATACTGGTTGCATTTGTTCACATAGTCTGCAATGCCCTGCCCTGCCCTGCCCCAAGAACAAGCCTGTGAAAATAAAGGGATGGAGGGGAGGGGAGAAATAACAAGGATTTTTTTAAAAAAAATGAAGTTGTAATTCTAGTCTGCATGACTGTACAGACTGTATTCTACTTGTCTCTGCAAGTAAGGTCACTGATAAATAGATTTAAATGCATAAGTATATATAACTGACATTTAAAGGACAGCCTTGCCTTATAATAATTCTTACCTTATTTTAAATAAGGAATTAGAAATCATGTTTTTGAAACAAGTGCAACCCAAATTTAATCACAAATTAAATCTTACCACTTCTCCACACTTAATAAGCAATATGAAAATGACTTTGCATATCTAGGTGTAAGAATTTCAAAAAGCAACATCCAATATTGCCTGAAAAAAAATCTACTTATGTGACACTAAATTTCCCCTGCCGCCTCCTTTGAAAGGTTTCAAAATATGTTCTGCGGGCTTGGTAGAGATTTTTGTAGGCAAAAACAAAAAAAACAGTAACTGGAGAAGAAACAATCAACTTCTAGCCAGATAGTGGCTTTCTGAGATAAAATTCTTTACAATGAGTGGAAAAAGAAAAAGAGTGATAAAGAAGCATTGACTGGTGAGAACTTTTTTGCAAAGTGTGGAGTTAATCACTAGCCATTTCATTTACATTCTCCATTCCTTATCAATGAAACTGCTACAGAAACCAACTTGTTCCTAGATTCCCACAACTGAGAAGCTAAGCTTACTCAACCCTTGAGGGAGGGAGAGGCTGGCACTGTCATTTCAGTAAGCTACAAAAGCTGGAAGAGGAGCAACCAAAAATAAACAAAATTTTAAGAAAACCAGACTCTAACCTCACAGGCAAGTCGGCTGAAACTTTGATGAACAATAGTTTGCATTCAGAATTATATATATGCCAATACTTCTATATTTCAGTATGCAAACTTTTTCAAATGTTACAACTATTTGTAAATGCCTAATGTTGAAGAGTGATACGTTCCTAAGAACAAAGTATGGTAGCCAAAGAAGATGAACACAGTAACAAAAACTATATACTGATATTGCTGCAGGCAAAGACACTTAGGAAAATTAAGAAAATAACAGGATAGAAAAAAGAAATATGTAACTATTAACGTCTGAAATAAGGCTATATACAATACACGCCTAAGCAATTCCATTCATTTTTGCATGAAAAAAACATTGTTCAATAATTGCATTTAAAAAAACAGTTTCCCTTTCCAGATGTACTGTCTCCATTCTCGACTTCTGGCATTTAATTTTAATTTAATTCACACAATTTATGCAGAGCTCTTTTGGTTTTTAACAATTAAATGACAGCACAGAAAACTTTTCTCCATTATATCTGAAGCTGGAAGGATGTTAAATCTATTAAATTTCTACTTATTCTGAATCCATGGAGGTTTAGGTTTATAAAATGTACTGATTTTGCTGAATGTTT
The DNA here is from genome assembly GCF_049901735.1 of Notechis scutatus. Lineage (NCBI taxonomy): Eukaryota > Metazoa > Chordata > Lepidosauria > Squamata > Elapidae > Notechis > Notechis scutatus. The sequence goes on along the minus strand of NC_142011.1, from coordinate 141,254,205 downwards.
CTGCATCATAGTTTCCAAACTAGGCTGGGTTAATACTCTGAAGAGAGTATTAAATATAGAGCACAGCCATAAATATTATTGTACCAATGATAGGGTTATTACCAGTGATAATTAACTAAAGTTAATTGTGTGTGTTTGTGTGTGCCTTCCAGTCAGTTTTGACTTCTGAAAACTGCCAGGACTAGTTTCTGCAGTTTTTCAGAAATTGCTATTGCCTCCTTCATAAAGCTGAAAGAGAATGACTAAGTCACTAGTAGCCCAAGGTCACTCAGCTGGCTCTGTGCCTAAAATGGCGGTAAAAATCACACACACACCCCTCAATTTCTAGCCTGATGCCTTAACCACTACACCAAACTTTAAGGTCTCAATATGCTCAAACATAATCAGAAGAGAATATCTCAATAACCATACTATCAATGTATACCAAGGTAAGTATTCAATGAAAGCTAATATATGGTAAATTAACAATAAATCTAGAGTCTACACAGTTAGTGAATTATCTACACTCAGTCCCATGGAGGAAAACAAAACAAAACTGAATACTAGAAATAAATTTTACAAAGAAAAGGAGGTAGGGCTGAGAAAGGAATTACTTCCCAAACATTAAACACAGTAAGAGATTAAAAACAATCATGTTTTATCAGTTGCCTTTGAATGTATGCCATCCACAAAGGGAAGATTTAATTTTGAAATATTAATAATTAACAAGGTCTCCTTTAAAGTGAACTTTGTAAATTTGTGTTTTAGTGGTTCACACTGTTGGAATTAAGAATAAAAATCCCTAACTTCCTAGAATAATTTATCAACATTGCTAGAGCATTACACCACGTAATAAACCACAGCAGTCCTATGAGATAGACAGGATACAAAATGGGAGTAGCTAAAACAAACTTTACAATTTTGTTATTCAAAGAAAGAAAAACTCTACTGAGCCCACCTCAAACAAAAAAGATGGTGGTTTCTGAAAAGAAACCTTGATGAAAAAAATCTACTAATTTGGAAAGGGGGAAGCCAAGATTCACACCTCTATAAAGGTGGTCAATTTTTAATCTTAAGTATTATTTGCTAGTTTTGCCAATGTGTCACACCAGTGAACACAAGTCCTGCTAAGCAAGTGAAATAAATAGAACATAAACTAGCCAAATGATAATCTTTCTCTAGATTATCATTGGGTGTTGGATATCAGACAGAATCTCATATACTTGACATATGTTACTTAAACATGCACAGGCAAGTCACACATGCTTGTCCTCTCATAGGCATGTGAACGCTCCTTGTGTGATCATATAATATCTATCTAGAGGGGGTAATGTACAAAGTGAGGAACAGCCAAGGTCAATAACTGCTTCTGCTAAGTAGGATGTTTGTTTGCAACAAGGTCGGTATTCTGATTTTCAATTATATGTGGTTTATAACTGCATGCAGCTTCCTAGCCAGCATGCTGCCTCTACAACAGGAAAAATGAGGCATGTGAAGCAGTGTTACACGTTTTTTTCTCGAGGATACAAATAATTTTTTAAAAATCCTTCTTAGTGGATCAACAAAAGTGGAACTATTCTTTTGTATGACTCTTCTTGAAAGCACAAAATAATTTTCTGCCCTTAAACTTGATAAAAGGAATCAGGTGTTTGATATAAAGGCTACAGCAATTCCGTTATCGAAAGGATAGTAATCCACAACCATGCAAGCAAAAAGCACACTATTCATCAGAAAACTTTATGTTCTCCACAAAGTTAAAAAAACTATCAGTTTTACTCCTACAAGATACTGTAATGATGGATGAATCATCCATCTGATCTCCCCTTTATCCTGCAATTCAATAGCCATAGCCCAAAACTACAGCCTGCCAAAAGCCATGACATTATCAAAAGTGGCAACCAGACCACCTCTGAACTCTGTCCTAAACTGTTATTTTAGGTATCACAGGAAATAATCTTCCCCATACTGTACTCCTCCTTAACAGGGCTACTCTTATTTATTTGCAAAGAGAAAGAAGAAGGGGAGGGGGAGTCTAGACCAGGAGGCTCCAACTTTGGCAACTTTAAGCCTGGAGGACTTCAACTCCCAGAATTCCCCAGCCAGCTGGCTGGGGAATTCTGGGAGTTGAAGTCCTCCAGGCTTAAAGTTGCCAAGGTTGGAGACCTCTGATCTAGACATAGATATACACCAGAAAACTAGATACGCGAGGTGCACTTACGTGTATCCTTCCGAGTTCATGTCCCCGACATAGCTTTTCTGGACGTAATACATTTTATGAGTATGGCTGCCGCTGCCTCCACCGCCGCCTCCCATCATCATATGGGAGTTCATGTCGTAGCGCATATCCGGGCCGGACTCCGCTCGGACCATCCTGCCCAAGGTGTTGAGCCTGGGATGGGATCCATTGATGCTCATCTTGAAAAGCTTGTATTTAGCTCAAGCCTCGGAGGAGGAGAAGAAAAAAAACAGAAGAGCCGGATCACCAGAAAAGCATCAACTCGGGCCCCCGACGGAACTGAAGAGAGCTGTCCTGCAGAAGGGCTGTATTCTAGTTGTTGTCGTTTTGTTTTTTTTCCTTTCTTTCTTTTTCTTTCTCCCGCACTTCTGGCAAAAGCAAAGGAGCGAGGAGCGCGCAACCCCAAATTAGTTCCCTTTTAAGGAATGCAGAAAGAGAGGCAGCTGGTCTGAAAGGGGGGGGGTGTGGTGTGGTGGTGGTGGCGGTCGGGGTGGGTGGGGGTGGGGGGGAGAAGAAGCCGGGACAGGTATACAAAAAGTGGGAGCAGTTGGGGGAAGGCTACAAGCAAAGGAGAAGTAAGCTAAAAGACTAGCTGTTCGGGGGGAGAAAGAAAGAGAGAGAGAAGGCAGGTCCCACAGTGGCGTTCCAAGCAGCAGCGTCCAGGTGAGAAGAAAACCAAGCGGCGGCGGCGGCGGCGTTACTGGCGGTGGAAGAGGAGGAGATCAAGCCAGTCTCCTCCCTACAGGCACAGGAAGGACGAAGCCGCAAAGTTTGGGAATCGTTTTGAACTCTAACAAGCCTGGGCGTGGAACCACCGCCCTCCGGTTCATTCCGGTCCTCTCCCCTCTCCCCTCCCCTGCCGTCGAGCCCGAGACATAAAACTAGAAGCTAGACGGAAACTAGACGGAGAAAAAGACATTCCTGGGCCACGGCCGCCGCCGCGCCTTCCTTTACCTGGCTTACCCAACCCAAAGGCTTAGGTGGAAGCCAACGCCCCGCGCGCAGCTACGTCCTTGCGACTTCCTCCCCTGGTGGCCCTCTGCCCTTGACGACGCAGCAGTTGGCTGAGAGGGGCCAAGTGAGGAGCGCTGGGCTCCCCCGGGAGAAAAGCCGACTTAAAGAGGAGACTCACTCTTCCCGCTGAGGGTTGAAGTTGCCGGCGGGGGGCGGGATAATGGCTGTGCCGAGCGCCTGGCAATACAACTGGGACTTTCTGGCGGCTGTGGCGCGCGCTTTTCTCCCGAGGCGAGAGTTTCACCCAAAAGCTGGGAAGCGAGGGGGGGGGGGAGAGACGCTGGAGAAAATTCCCGTCCGCTTCACAAGGAAGGGAGCGGGATTATGAAACACCCCTCCCCCACACACAGCTAGCCAGCTCCCCCACAGTGGAAACGGGAGAGCCGCGTCCACACAGCCTCTTGCTTCCTCCCCGCCCCCCACCTCAATATATCTCCCGCGAACAAGTGTCCGCGGTGTTTCTGCCCGCATCTCGAGGCCAGTAAAAGGCCGAGGCCGACGAGTTTAAGGTCTGCAAGCTGCCTGCACGGAGTATAAATCTTCCCATGGCCCACCATCCAGTAAGAGTGGGAAGATGCTTCTTGGATGAGAAGTGAAACCTCTTCAAAGAAAAACCAGAAAGTCCAGTTGCCTCTTGGAAAAAAAGCACCTTTGGGACCAGTTTAGCGGTTGCAGTTGCCGTGGGCTAAATAAATGGAGGTTGCAATGCTCAGGTTGTGTTTTGGGCTAGCGCGGCTTGAGTCACTCCATGCATATAAGATGGGTTGCATGGAAGTGCCTGAGGAAAACCTCTTGTTCCGTGGCTCCCATTTGTGGTGTGTGTCAGTAATCTTGTGGTCCTGGACCTCCCGGTTCCTGCCGTCACCCAATGGGGGAATTCTGCATTGAGGATCACGGTGGAACTCTGTTTTCTCAGATTCCATTGGCTGATTAACCAATGGTACCAAGAGGAGGTCAGGAGAGCCATTATGGCCAGTTCAATTGGAAGGGAGTTGGTGATGTAGGGCTTCTTTCCTTCGCCCAATCGTCCTTTCCTGGCCAATGAGAGGTCTGGTCAATTTCAGCCTCCCCATCACAAAACCGTAGTCAGGAACTGGGGCTGTTTCCACATGGCAGTGATTGTACCTCTCTAGCAAACTTCACTGCAGGAGTGCAATAAGAGCGCTGCTCTCTAGGCGTGGTGGATTTGAAACTGATAGTCCATGGGCCAAAAGGAAAGCACATCATCAGGATAAAGGCACACTGACTTCTAGGACCAAGCTGTGGTGGGTTCCTGATAATGAGAAAACTTTTTCCCAGCTCCAATGCATTATGTTAACTTCTAGTTTCTCTTCTTCCTGCCACAGAACTGGTGTTTTCCCCCTCTCCAAAGGAACAAAAGCTCTTCCACCTTTACTGGAAGAGAACTGGGAAAATCTTAGGTTGCTACATGCTCTCCGACCATGCCTCAGTCACAGAGATTTCATTTGAGGCACAGGAATGTGGTTTCCCTGTCTAGGAAGTAGCTGCTATCAATTCTTTGACTGCTGCCTAGGCTTTTATTTTAAATAGGTAATACCTTCCCTATTTCCTTGGAATACACCAGATGGGAAAGTGAGATAAATAAAGGAATAAAATACTGCTGTTCAAGAGTCTCTGCTTCACAATAAAAGAAAAATGGCCTCAGGATCATTTGCTTGCAATTTACAACAGAGCTTGTGCTTAACTAAACAAAGACGCTTCCAGGTTGGAAGGCGTTTTGGTTGCCCAGTTCTCATTCTTCTCTTATAAACAATTTGCAGAACTATAAATTTTTGTTTGTCGAACTGTGTCAGTTCATCCGAAAGAGTAAAACAATGCCATGTGAAATTATAAAAATAGTTGGGATTTTTTTAATTTTAACTTAGCTAATTATTTTCCATATAAGAATTACTGCTGTTGCATTAACCCTCCTGAAAGTGCTTTAAAGGTCAAGAAAACATCCTATTGAAAGAGTGACTTCCCATGCTTTTTTCATACCTAAATTGTTCTTCCTTGAAATCTGCAAATAACATTAAAGGATTGGAAGGAAATACAGACTTAGATCAATAAGAAATCTTAGTGATCGTTTTAGAGGCAGAGCTCAATACCTGGGAAATTTTGCAACACTGAAATTTTATGCAAAGTGCATTCCATATGATTATATTTCAAAGTAGCTCAGAACAAATCTTATTTTGTAAATTAAATTTATTTATAACTGATATTTTTATATCTTTATTTATTTATAACTGATATTTTTATATCTTTCCAAGTGATACAGAAAATTCTAAAATCCATTTTTTGCTTCTCTAGGTACCAAATATTTTTATAAAGTAATTTGATAAATGAATGAAAAGGTAAATCTTTTAATTAGATCAGTAATTGCCCGCTATGAATAGTCTTTGGTCTTGCAATTGTCTAATTACATTATTTCTTGACAGGCTTTTCTATGCAGAACAAACAAGAAAGAAAATCCAACTGAAACAAGTTAGCTAAGACAAGATAAAAAATACTAGTGATGTAATGCAATTGTTGACATTATGAGCTACATTAGTTATGTGTGTGAGTTTCTACTACAGTAGAAACTTGCAATATTTTGAACTTAGCAATTCTTTGTGACTGAATTTTTCACTAATATCTGAGTGCCTTCATACACAATTCTGAGAATCGTCACATTAGCTTTTATGTTCATCAGGAGAGGGATAATTAAAATAGAATACAGGTAGTCCTCAATTTATGACCACAATTGAGCCCAAAATTTATGTTAAGTGAGAAATTTGTTGAGTTTTGCCCCATTCTATGACTTTTCTCACCACATTTGTTAAGTGAATCATATCAATTCTTAAATTAGTGATACAGCTGTTAAATGAATCTGGTTTCCCCATTGACTTGCTTGGCAGAAGGTTGCAAAAGCGGATCATATGACTCCGGGACTCTGCAAATGTCATAAATGTGAGTCAGTTGTCAAGCATCCAAACGTAAATCACAGGACCATGGGGATGCTGCAACAGTCATAAGTATGAAAAATGGTGATAAGTCACTTTTTTCAGTGTCATAACTTCAAACAGTCACTAAGTGAACTGTTGTAAATTGAGGATTACCTGTAGTGTAGGATAAATCAGATAATACCCCTTAGAAATGAAAAGAAGCACAAGTAGAGTTTCTGCAGAAACTTTTGCAGACATTTGCATGGAAGTTACAAACTATGAAATACTACCTTTTTCTTGTTTCTGTTCTATAACTTTCCCTATGACAAGTCCATTTTAAATGTTTTTATTAAAGCTCCACAAGCTTTAAGTATACTAGTCCTCACTGATTGCAAGTGGGATTAGGAACTCTCTTGCTATGTGAGACAGTCATAAAGTGAAACATCACATGGCTTTACTGGCTGATGATGTCAGTTCTGATTGTAGTTGTGAAGCAAATCATCTGTGATTATTATTTGTGACATCACATGACCATGAATTATGAGTTCCTGCCAGCTTCCCCATTGACTTTGCTTGTAGAAAGCTGGTAGAGAAAGTTGCAAATAGTGGTCGTATGACTGCAGAATACTCTCGACTATAATAAATGCATGCTGGTTGCCAAGTGCCTAAATCACAATGGTATGACTGCACAGGGATGCTATAATGGCCACAACTTTAGGGATCGCAGCTTCTCTTTTTCCAGTGATGTCATAACTTTGAACAGTTGTTGAATGAGTGGTCAGTAAACAAGGACTAAGAGCGGTGGTGTTGCAGTTTTTTGAATGCAGTATTGCAGGCTATCTTGCTACTCCCTGTCAAGAGTTTGATTCTGACCAGCTCAAGATTGACTCAGCCTTCCATCCTTATGAGATCAAGTAAAATGAGAACCCAAATTGTTGCTGGCTCTGTAAACAGCTTAGAGAGGGCGGTAAAGCATTATGAAGCGGTATATAAGTCTAAATGCTATTGCTATTCTAAAGTTCTGAGGGACATCTTCCATCACGTTTAACTCTCCTGTTGCAGAAAATAGGATTTAAATTGATATGATTATTTTTATTTTTACATGTTAGAAGATGAATAAGAGGGTTTAAATATATTTTTATCCCTACAGGTTCATAGTATAAAAGCAGCTCATTTTTTAGCATGATGAATCTTGAAATTGCAATTATATTTTAAAAAATAACAATAGTTCTAATCACAAACAGCACTTTTTACAATTCATAGCTCATTAGAAGCTATAAACTCAAGTCATAAAATTATAAATTAGTCATATGATATACAAAGCTATCCAAAAATATCTCTAAACAATAATGCAACTATACATTTAGAGGTGATATGAGTGGTTGCAGTTATGAGGCATCATGGAATCCAGAGATGTATAGAGAAAGAACTATATTACTGTGCCTTAAACCCTCGGGCTTATCTCAAAGCATGGGCAAACCAGTTGTTCCCTTAAGGATCCAAAAGTAGTAAGGATTTTAAAGTTTGAATTGGGCACCAAACAATGGAAGCTGTCTTACTTATAGCCACTGTTTAATTCTAAACAGAGTAATATAACTACATATTTTTTGTTTGTTTGTTAGAGTTATATTCTTCTTTTTCAGGAGATCCGGATAGTGCACATAGTCTCTTCTCCCATTTTTCTTCACAACAATCCTGTGAGGTAGGCTCAGCTGAGATAACATAGGCAACCCATGAACTTGAACTAGCCCATATACTACACACTGGCTTATAGAAGCAGGATTTGAACAGATCTCTCTGGAGATGCTGGTTGCTGTACCTGGGGCATTTTTCTCAGAAACATAAGCCTTATTACAAAATCACAGATATCCCATACAAATTAGGTATCCTACGTCCACTGCACTTTTAGTGTCTAGTCGGTATGTTGGATGTAGGTTCCTCAGGAACCGTATAATCTAAGATTGGCCACAAATCATCCAGTGTTGTCAGTTTCCCACCAATAATAATTCCATCTTGCAGGGACTAAGTCTCGCATGCTCCAACGAAACATCCAAAAATGTTTCTCACACAGGGTGTGGCAAATCATGCTCAAAGCCTGCCAGACCTGATTGACAGCTCAGCTGAAAAACTTGAAATGCTTAGCAATTTTGCTTCAGGTGGAGTACAGCAATGCAGCAGGCCCTTTTTTTGTCAATGTTACTTAATTCGCAACAAGGCCTTTCAGCAGTGAGACAGAAAACATAATTATTTGCAGTTAAATTCCTTGCTTTTCTTGGTGTTTTCTGTTATTGATAGATTTAGGAACAATTCCTACATGCAAGCAATGTATTAAACCCCCCAAAAAAAGGGGGGGGGGAAATCCTTCTGTACCTTTATGCAGATAAGTTGTGATATGTGTGATATGTTAAAAACTATACTCCAAAACTGAGCAGGGCTTTTAAGAAATTAAACAGATGCCTGTAAAACTCAGTACTGTCCATATGCAGAACATGGCTCAATTATTAATATTAACAATAAATCTACTTTTTATTAAGTTTTTACACTTTTAAAAAGAAATCATACATCTACTAGTATCTGCCATATAATGGTGACTCACTATGTACTGCTAAGCATCTGGTCTCTACAGCATGCTGGGACATTGAACAAGAGTTAAAAAAAATTATGGGCTGGGTCCAATCATTTCTCATAGTCTAAATCTATAAAACCTCAAATATGTGTGCAACAATTTTAATGTCATTACTGTTTAGACTATAGCAGCAGCAGCACTAAAATCAAATTAATATTTTCATTCCGACAGCGTAAACAATGGGTATAGTGATTAAATTATACAGGATACTTTAAGAAAGAAATTTCCTTTCCTCATGGGAACTGACCATGCTGGGTTTATATGACTGAGCTGAAGTCTAAGTGTTTCTCCTTGCTTACATGAATTTTACCTGGCTGCTTTCTGAGGAATTTCTCTCTTGAATTTCTCTTTTTAGCAATTTGCAAGCACCTGATTGTGGTGTTGAAGAAAACAGAAAGAACACAGTGTATGGATTCATGCAACACACTAAAGTCAAATACACAACTGCACTTATTTAGGCTCTGAGAAAACCTTGCAAAATAGAGCAAAACAGCATAAAGCCACCTGATATCTTGAGAGGTTGCCAGCAATTTTGTTGGAAGAGCACTTGTATTAAGATTATGTCTGTGAGAGGCAATAGCTCCCTTTCAGTGTATTGGTTCTTCACATCTTCCAGGTCTAGTCCATGAGCCTTGCCATATCTCCACTCAGAGGTTCTAATCGTCAGATGTGTCACTCACACTGCTGCATGGCTGAGGAACAGGAGAAGGACTCGGCGTCCCCAATAGAAACACAACAATGCCCGTTTCTCCTGGAGTGTGAGTGTAACAGATTTAAAAACCTCATGTCTTGAACTTGCTAAGTAGCAGTAGCAAGGTGTTTCCTTTCCTTTCAACACAAAACTACCAAATTACTGATGGTGACAGAAGAAGCTATCACTCATTATATCTCTCAACTTCATAACATCATTTATTTTTGGCCTTTCCCAACTTGCATCTAATGATGGAGCAAAAACTTTACTCCCCAAATTATTTTTATGTATACCAGTATTGCATTACTTTTTCCGCCAACAGCAATTCCTGACATTTTCAGGGTGTTTCATGTGATTCACCGACCATTCCATTGGTGATGTGGTCAGATAGTCTGTCTAGGGCAGGGGTGTCAAACTCGCAGCATCACAACATGTGTCTTATCATGACTTTTCCCTTTCATTAAAATGTGGGTGGGTGTGGCCAGTGTGTGACTCATCCAGCCCACGGGCCGTGAGTTTGACAATTCTGGTCTAGGGGCTACTTCAGACTGGTGGATAGGCCTCCCCCCTTCTTTCCCCCTTACCTGACTATTTTAATTAATTGATTAATGCACAGAAATTACAATTAACATCCATAAAAAGTTGTCAAGAAGTAGAGGAAAGCAGCATCCAAGCCAGCGTTAAAGAATACATTGGAAATTGTCTGCAAGTAAGCCAGATATTGCTGTTTTAAGAGGGAGAATATAGTTTGGCTTTTAGATAAATTTAACTGTATTAGCCATGTGCTCTTTCTTATTGAAGATGAGAAAATAAATTCTAGGGCAGCTTGGAAAAAAGCCTATATAAATTATTAGACAACAACTATTTGAACCCGAAGACTTTTCTTTCTTAATAATTAATTATTTCCAATGACTAGAGGATTAGCAAGAAAGCAAAGATTGCAGAGTTTATAATACTTAAAAAGTAAGGAGCAAAGATCAAAGTGGGTCAGAATTGATGTTTAGAAAAAAAAAATGATACAAACTAGAGGTATCGCTTAAAGAGAACACTTCACAGCTTAGTTAGAAATTATAAAATATGTAAAAAAAAATAGGAGAAAGGTAAAATAGAAAGTCAAGGTGGCAATCAATTTTGAACCATCTCTCCCATAAACCTTCAAGAGGGTAGTTTCAAAGAATATCCTGGCTGCATTATGAAAAAATGCTCCTTCGATAATAATAGAATCTCATCTAAAAAAATAACTTGGGGGCCCCTGTAAGCAGTGTTTATGAAAAGAAAAAGAAAAAAGATTGCCAGGCGTAAAATCTCAATTTCAAAAAGAGCATAGATGTGTTGCTATATTCCTTTTCCTTGCACAGCTTTAATTAAAGCAGTATGTGCTTAGGATCATACACTTAAGAGGTTTGTGGACATTCTGCCAGTCACAAAAATCAAGGATATGTTTGTAGCTCATCTGCCTTTTAAACATTGTTTGGCACATTCACTGGCAAACTAAATTGATTCATAAGAATGTAAAAAAAAAAATAGTTCATCCTAAATGCAGACTTATTTGTGCATACATATTTTCTTTTTCTGTTTGTACATTCACCATTAAGAAATCCTCTCCCAGAAATGACTGGTTCAGGTAGGACTTCTCCAACAACTCTTTATATTAAATCTGACAATATGGTGTTAAAATATCCTAACATTATAACAACATTAACAAAAAGAAAAAAAATTTAAATGGAAAACATTAAACCAAAGATCAGTAAAATCCTACTGTATGCAACACAGACTAAGCAAATATTTCCAATATATTTATATATAGAACAAGAAGAAAGTTTATTTCTTTAAAAATTGTGGCCTATATCTGAGCAATCTCTGACAATGTAATAACATTAATCTTTCAGTGTTATTTGTATTCCTTTCCAGTTTCAACTCTCCTTCATTTGCAGTTACTTACTATATGGCCAAGGAAATCCAGAGAATATTTTGAAAACTTTAGGCATATTGACAATATTTTCTTTATGTACCAGAATGGAACTAATGATTTAGTGAAATAAATCTTATTTCTTATATGGATATGGGTCCTGTAGTTGGCAATGTTTAATTTTTTTCACTTGCTTAAATGTGCTGCTATCTTATGCTTGCTGTATTGCCTAGGTGGTGACAAACTTTCATGAACTCTGTGGAGGCAGAATGAAGGGGGGAATGCTTGAGAAATCAAAAGTAGGTTCTTTACCTTCTTGAGACACTGCCTCAAGGTCACTCAGCTGGAAGGAGGAGTGAGCAGCATATCAAACTGTGCTTGGATTGACCATTGTGAAATCATCTTGCATGGAGTTGATTGGTTACATTGCGGGCGGGCAATGAGAGACCAAGGGAAGGGGAAGTAGAACTTAGAGATTTTGGCATGTGAGTGTCAGTTCTGGCTATGTGATGCTGCAATATACTTGATGACTAATAAAACTTTACCTTTTTTAATTAATGGAGCCAAGGATCATTTCTATTTAGAGGTTCAAGTTGTGGTCAGTCCAACAAAATGTGACCAAGCCATACCTGCTACATTTCTTCTATTTGTACTATTTGTACTCAGTACAAATAGTACTGAGTACTGTAGTACACCTACAGTACTCAGTACAAATACAGAAGTAGTCAAGCTATTTTCTAAAGCGCCTGTAGACCAGACAAGGAATAAGGGATGGAACAAGGAGAGATTTAACCTGGAAATAAGGAGACACTTTCTGACAGTGAGAACAATCAACCAAAGGAACAGCTTGCCCTCGGAAGTTGTGGGAGCGCCATCACTTGAGACTTTCAAGAAGAGATTGGACCGCCATTTGTCAGAAATGGTGTAGGGTCTCCCGCTTGGGCGGGGAGTTGGACTAGATGACCTACAAGGTCCCTTCCAATTCTGATTGTCTGTTGTAATCTGTTACTCTGTTCAACTTGCTGAGATGGGCATTAATAGAGCTCTGCTCAAATGATACTGCTGGAATCAGGAGGTATGTAATAGAGAGGCATTAGATGTTGTAGCCCAAGGGCTCTTTCTTCAGCCAACTCCCAGTTCTGGTCCCTTCTGTACTTTCTCACTCTCAAGGCAAAAACTGTGGTTTGTTCCAACTATTCATCTCCTCCCCTATTCCACTCCTGTAGGAGAACTGCCCATTCAGGAAAGTCTGCTCCTCCCATGCAGGTGAATCACCCATTCAGGAAAGAGCCACATGCATGAAAAAGCTATTTGATCCAAGATTCTGCTTCCTTATCAGGCATCTTTCTCAGAACAAAACATTGTGTGTAACTCATTCATGGTAATCATTCTGTGAATGGCGTATATGCTTTACTGTCAGAAATCCACAGAGCTGCTAGTTGTAACACGAATTACATTTCTTCACACAAGCAGTTTTCTATTTGGCATTCAGAGCTTGTTTCCAAGAGGTGTGTCTTTTTTAAAACAAGTATTAATGAGTCACACCTACAGTACTTGGATAGTTAAGCTATGGGTCCTGCCCTAAGGAGTGCCAGTGCTTCTGTTTTTTTTTTCTCCTGACTGCATATAAGTCTTTAATTACTTTTTTTTTTTTTTGCTACAAGAGTTTCATCCATAACCACTTAAACATATCCTAATCAAAGCATGCCAGCAGCTTCTGTTATAATGCATTCATATGTTGTCAATATTGTTATTGTGGCTCAAAGATTTAAGATCAAAGCTGTGCTTTGAATTCATTTGTAGCATGGGGTAGATAACTCCAAGTCTTGAGTAACATCAGCTTGCCAGTTGATTCTGGGCAACTTCCCAATTTTAATTAGATGTCAGGCGTGTCTTTTTAAAATCAATAAACAGCATGGAATTCAAAGTTGGAAGCAGCTAATTTAGAAATTGTTTTTTTGTAGGTCTCCAATCTGCACATTCAGATCCAAAGTTTCATTCACCCCCAAGAAACTGCAGATAGAAATGATGTTGTCCGCAATAAAGTTTTCTGAAGGAACGAATGGGTGTGAACAAAGAAAGAATCTGGAAAAAGCAGATGGAAAGTGTGATATAAGCCATACAGACCCCCACGGGTGAAAGCAATTGATAAAAGAGACAGCAACAAAACACACTGATACTTTGCCTAGGCTGTGGCTGAAATATTTTCAACTCTGAAAAAATTATGAATTACCTGCATGCATAGCTATGTGAAGAAAACAGCAGATAATTGGGGTGAAAATAAAATCCACCAAGTTTTAAAAGCTATTTAAGGGTAATAAATAAAGAAATGTAGTAAAATATAGCATTAAGTAGAGAGTTACTCTATGGGCATTTGTTATCTTGATGTTAGGCATCTGTTTTCTTGTATATGTAGAAGTGTCTCTGTTAAGCATTTGTCACTCTATAGGCATTTATTATCTTGCTGTTGTAGAGAAGATTTATTTGACCTTTCACTTGTTGTAAAACAATTATAACACATGCCTGCAATCGATTACATCCCTCTCCTATGAAGACAAAACTGTCCCATCTAAATCAATCTGAATCCATCTGTTTTCCTGGATGGATACATTTCACCCCAGCATGGGAATGAAACATACTTCTCTGGGAATGCTGTTAAAGTGGTCAATTGTGATCAATTAGCAGGACAATAGGAGAAGGGATAATGAAAGGTAAACAGCACCAGAAAGACATGTCTTTTGCAGGAAAGATGTAAATCTAATTTAGAAAGTTTTACAGTGCAGTTATTCTACTTGTAAGGATCTTAAAGGTATAAAAAGACTCTACTTGCTGTATATGCTTTGTAACCTTCCCCTCATATATCTGTCTTGTGTGTATATGAGGATAGGTCTTACCCTAACCTTATTGATCAATTAAAGTTAGATTTTGCTCTTCAAAGCCTCTGCTTAAGTTCATTTTTGACACATTGTGATCTTAAGTTATAGCCAGACATTACACTATAAAGTTGAAACTTTCATTTTACAATAATAATCAGTCCTCCCTGCAGGATATGCCTCCTCATTCCCCTGAACACCAATCTTGGGAAAGGCAAAGGAATGAAAAGTGAGGAACATCAAGAAATTAAGCAGGGTGGAGCAACATCAAAGACACTCACAGAAAACTCTTGAGGTTAAATTTAAAGAAAAACCACAGTCTTCCAGAACAACAAAGAGATAGTTTCAAGCTGAGTGGCACTATTTTTGGGACAAAACATGGAGGCAATTGAAGGAGTGAGATAAATTTGGGGATATTGCAGAGATTTAAAAACCAGAGAATTCTAAGACAGAAAATTGTCAAAATAGAAACCAAGGAGCATGCATAAATATTTTCAGGAAGGAACGGCTGCATGAGTTTACCATAAAAAAATATTTATATAGTGTACCTATCAATGAAATCTTTCCCCAAAATTTGAGCTTGAGAAAAACCAGTTCCATATCCACACTAATGTCCCTGGAGCAATTTCTTTTATTTCTTTTTAATGGGTGGGTGATTTGTGTTCTTCATTGCATCATGTACATTAAATTAGTTAAAGGAGCAAGGTGTGTGTGTGTGTTTTTTAAAAAAACAGCAAGCACATTCCTTTTGTTTTTATTTGATCAGCCCTTTATGTCAAGAGTTAGGCATTTTGAAAAATGCCAGCTGTCCCAAAGTTTATCCCATTGCTCCACTCGGACTTGCTAATAGCCAGAAGGCATCTGGACGGCATCAAGGTTTTTGCCTCCAACTAACATTGAGTGGAGGGATGACCTAAAAACAAACATTTCAGTCTATAGTATTTGAAAATGTAAGGTGGGAAAAATAATGAATTCAGCATTCAATACTGAAATATATATACCTGTCAAAAGCATTTTCCTCCCCCCCCCCAAAAAAAAACCCATTGTGAGTCTCCTCTTTAAATTAGGACTGGATTCACATTAATTTTGAAATTAACAAGCTACAGATACCAAGAATTATAAGGGGAACAAGATCATGGGAAATGAACATTTTAAAACCTTCCTGCACTGTCCTTTTTATCCAACGTCTGCTATTCGTCTGGTTTGAATTTGGCATGATGGGGCAAGTGGACTATGGGTCCTCTGTATAAAAGTGCCTGCTGTTTGAAGGTTTATGTAGTCCAAGTTTTAAAAAGAGTGTTAGAAAATAGGGGCCTTGGAGTTGCCAGTCAGTAATTAGCAATATTTGGATAGCAGACATCACCAGCTCAGTGATCTTCAGTAGTAGTTGTTACTAAAGTTGTCTTTCTTATAAAATTGCATATAAAAATAATATGAAAATACAACACCTCTTCTCTAAAGTGGTCTAGGGGACCAGCCTCCAGGCTAATTTTAAGAGAATAAATAAATTAGAGAGAATAAAATTAATAAATAAGATTCATTATTTATTTATTTACCCTATAGGGGAATCTGTTGTTGCATTCAGATAAAACATGAACCATAAGTGGATTTCTTTAGTTTGGCCAAATATGTATGAACCCAGCTTACTTAATTGTCTTTATTTAACTATGATTAAATAACTTGTATCTCAACACAACATATAAACCAGGTTTATAACTACAGTACTGCTTTACCCATTTAATGTACTACGTGCTAGATTCATACATTATATTAAAACCAAAATGTTGCTTTATCCATTTGTGACTTAGTGTATTAGCCAATCTCTTGTGATAGCTGGTACTGAGCAAAAAAACTAGAAGATTGTAAATTTTGTTGTACCTCATGACAAGAAATTCAGCTGGTTCAGTGTCCCTCTGTCTCTGTCTTTGTCTGTCTGTCTGTCTGTCTGTCTGTCTGTCTGTCTGTCTCCCCCCCACATCCTCTCTCCACCTGAAAGGACTATTGAGGAAAATAGGAGGGAGCATTATATATGCAACCTTTAGTTGTAAAAAATAAAAATAAAGGTAGAATAGAAATCTAATAAAATGTGTGAATTCAATGTAAGCCAGTGATCCCCAACCTTTTTGACGCCGCGGCCCGGTACCAGCATCAGCTGGGCGCCGCCATCTTTTTTTGATGAAAAAGTGCTTCCGGTGAGCTTTCTACCCGGAAAAGCTCACCGGAAGCACATTTTCATGAAAAAAAATGGCGGCGCCCAGCAAGCCGCGGCCCGGTAGGAGTTGTTCCACGGACCGGTACCGGTCCGCGGACCGGTGGTTGGGGACCCCTGATGTAAGCCCAGTTGGTCTGGTTTTAAATAATTTTATAGTTTAATATATGAAGACACAAAATAGTTGCTTATGCATTAAATTGTGTTTTTAATACAGAGGTATAATTTGGTCATTTTCAGCTGTTTTATATGTCTCTGAATATAAAAAGTAATCCTGTCAGATGATTGCAAAGAAAAAATTAACTTTAGTCCACATTGTGGGCTGAGGCTGCAATCTTGTCTCTGGGGGAAGAAAGTAACCTTGCCCACTCCAGACATTTTAGTAATAACTCCTCGTTCCTTTCCCATTGGATCATTCTGGCTGGAGCTGATCAGTGTCTTTAAACATTTAAAGGACACTTATAATTGCTGCATACATTTACAGCTCCTATTAAACATAATGGGACACGTTTGAGTAAATGAGTGATAGGAATGTTGCACTACAAAATGAATCCATTTTTTCCCCCACCTGAACAATGTAGGGATTACCTAATCCACAATTTGAATTAAGGCCAGGAAACTCCAATAAGCAGGCCAGGTGTAAAGGAAAGTCTGCAAGTAGGGCATTGATAACGAACAATTTGGGCTTGGCAAGTCCAAAAATTTGGAAAATACCTAATTTAACTCTGCTGGTGCATCACCACCCTGGCACCCCCTCCTCCCTGAACAAAAGAGAAATAATTCTGTACATATTCATTTCTAATTCAATGCAGTTCTTGTTCACACAAATGCAAACGCTGGTTTCACACAATTGCTGGTAGTACACTCATTTTGGAGATTGCAGTCACAGCAGTGGGGGGGTTCAAATTTTTTTACTACCAGTTCTGTGGGTGTGGCTTGGTGGGCGTGGCAAGAGAAGGAAACTGCAAAATCTCATTCCCTCCCCACTCCAGGGGAAGGATATTGTAAAATCACAATTCTCTCCACACCCCACTAACCTGATTTCCAGCTCCGTACCCCTGTGCAGGGCAACAAAAGAAGACCCAGCCAATCAGCTGGGACTTGGGAGGCAGAGAATAGATGGGAGCGGGGCCAGTCAGAGGTGGTATTCCGAACTACTCAGAATTTCTATTACTGGTTCTCCAGAACTGGTCAGAACCTGCTAATACCACCTCTGAGTCACAGATGTGTTCTGCACTTGCACCTTGAAAATGAGGTTTGATGTCCAAAGTGATTGGAAGACAACTGGAGGGTGTGGCTGCCGCAATCCTATAACATTTTGCAAGTTGCTCTCTCATCCCCACAAACCACAATTCTGAAGATGACAATATCACATACTCATACAGATGGTGAGAATCCATTTTAAGTTTTGGCTGGTGCAGGATCGCACATATCTTGTATTTTTGTTCATTCAGTTTCTTTGGTAACTCAAGCAGGGCGAACAGTTGTTGTCAGGAGTTGGTGAATGTTGGCGTGTCACCCAAAATGTTTGGCATGTCACCTTTGACATGTCGCTGAAATAGGAGGTAGAACAAAATCAAGATAGCAACCACAACTATGTAGTGCGGGAGGAGGGTTTTGATTGTACAATTCTGGCCCCTGTCTTGATTTTTTTTAACACCTCTTTGCATTCATTCCTGCAAATGTAGAAGTGGAGAGGGTTCTTGCAGTTTTATCGGCTGGCTAAAAAGTATTCTACATAACTTTAAAAGTATAAAAGCCTCACCGTTGCTTGCTTTTTTTAAAATTCAGTCACTCACATAAGAAGCAAACATTGAGATTTTGCATTCAAGTTCTGAAATGGGGGAAAACTCAGTTCTGCAGTTGATACAAATGTTTCAGCCTCCAAATGTAAAAAAAAAAAAAAAAAAACCTATATTTGTACTTGTTCTTTAATTCCATAGTGTGTCTAGCTTAATCCAACTCAAGCACAAATGTTTGCTCTTTAAGGCAGGCGCAGATAAAATTAAATATGCTGACAAAGGTATTTGTTTAATTAGACTTTCTCAAAGTTTGTGACTCTGTTATTACTCTCCGGTAAACCAAACAGAAAAACGAGGGCATGATGATCAGGTTTTCTTCTGGAGGCAGGCAACAGCCAATGGAGGAAGGAAGCCTACCTTATGTTGGGTTGAAGCCAAGGTTATGTTAGCTTTGGCTGCTTCCTGGGTGAAAGTCCCTATTTTGGTGTTGTACCTGAGATAAATCAGTTATTTTGCTCTCTGGTAAAAATCCTCCTCCCTTAGATTAGAAAGGCTGGAGCATGTGAGGGGAATGATCAAAGTTAAAACCATTTGGTTTTACACCTTGAATGGAGCTCCTCTGATGTTTCTCATGATTTTGAATGACTGAGGAAAGCTCTGAATTATCCCAATAATAATTTAAAATGTTCAATGTTTTTGAGCAAATGCAGCCTGCATCCCCACCTGGCTACATCCACTGCAACAAGCACATGTTTATATGGAGGTAAAATATTACTGCAAGGGAGGCCAGAAAGAAAGTTCTAGAAAGTAAGCCCATACAATTGTGCCTGCAATGTCTTTCATTTTGCGAGGGGAGCCAGAACCCCTCCCACTTGGCTTGGTGCTACATTGCAGCTGCTACTGGTAAAAATTGTGTCCAATGCCCCCTGCCTCTTCTGTGACTTTATGAATAATCGTTAAGATTTCTTTTAAGTTTTACAGTAGTTGTGAGAGGTCTTGCCCAGAACATCTGGAGAAGGGAGCATTTATTTGCCCCTTCCCTTGATATTTTCCACACCAAACTTCTCTCCTCATCAAAAGCTGTTAATATATGGGCACAATAAAACACCTGCCTTTATTCATTGTGTGTTGGCCTCTGCTTCACACAATTTTACGAGGTCAAAAATCAGGAACACAAACTGGAGAAATGGATTAAACATGTTCCCTTAATCCCGTTGCTGAATCCCATTACAGTTGCTTTATAGTAACAGCAGTAACAGACTTCAAGATTAATTGGTAATTTTCCCATATTATGTGAAGATTGGCAATTGCAATTGAGTCCTACAATTATTTTTCCATGCCCTCCAGCTTAAAATGTTGAATGCATTTATGAGGGACAGAGTGGTTATGTTGGCTTTAAACAGGATATGGTTTAGCTCCTCCTGAAGAAACTTTATCTGGACAAATTTCCTCCTGTCTCCAGACTTCCCTTTCTAAGGAAGCTGTTTAGAAATTGATTTATAATTGCAGAGGAAATGCATTATCTGGACTCTTTATCTGGATGGGGAAGAACCAGTGGCAAGTGGCTATGAATTTTGACTTCTCCTCCACACACAAACACAGACCTGGGGACCTTCCATGTTTAGTTCTGGATGGGGAACTTACTTCATCAGATAGGATTGGTGTGCACCTGACAGGTCTTCTTGGACTCATTGGTTTCTATTTGAAGAGTAGTTGGCAGCCTTGGCCAAGAGTGCCTTTTATTTATTTTATTTATATATCATATTTGAATAGCAGCCAATCACAAATGAAAGTGATTATGGGAAGCCTTTGCATCTTATACATCCCCATTTCTGACTCAGGAATCCCCCACTGATACTCATTTTCTTCCTTGGATTATTGCAATACACTCTGCACAGAGCTGCTGTTGAGGCTACAATTTGCCTGTGTACCCCTAGATATTGTATTCATTTCAGAGAAGTGTTAAAGACAGCAAAGTTATTTCCAAAGCGATATCTTAGTAAACAGCATGTAACATGAAGTCTCTTCATGATCTGATTTCTACATCTATTCTTTTAGAATAGAATTCTTTATTGGCTAAGTGTGATTGGACACACAAGGAATTTGTCTTGGTGCAAATACTCTCAGTATACAGAAAAGAAAAGATACATTCATCAAGAGTCAAGAATCCTAAGGTACGACACTTAATGATAGTCATAGGGTACAATAAGCAATCAAATCATACTAGGAAACAGTCAATATAAATCGTAAGGATACAAGCGACAAAGTTACAGTCATACCGTCACAAGTGGGAGGGGATGGGTGATAAGGAGTGATGAGAAGATTAATAGTAATAGTAGTGCACGCTTTGTAAATAGTTGAACAGTGTTGAGGGAATTATTTGTTTAGCAGAGTGATGGCTTTCGGGGAAAAACTGTTCTTGTGTCTAGTTGTTCTGGTGTGCAGTGCTCTATAGCATCGTTTTGAGGGAAGGAGTTGAAACAGTTTATGTCTGGGATGTGAGGGGTCCTGTAAACATTTTCACAGCCCTCTTTTTGACATGTGCAGTATACAGGTCCTCAACTGAAGGCAGGTTGATAGTAATTGTTTTTTCTGCAGTTTTTATACATTTTGTTTATATTTTCAGCATATTATTAGTAGTAACAGTGGAGAACCAAGATTCAGATGACCCTGGCCCTTGAAAATCTGGTTTCACTCAAATTGCTTAATGAGCCACTCTTGAAGTTCTTTTAGAGATATTTATATGATTGGCCTTAGTTGGTTTATGTTGTGTTTTTAATGTTTTTTGGCCTCTTTATTTTGTCTTTTTAATCCAAGGACAGCTGCCCCAAATCTCTATTTGCAACTTGGGGAGCCATGTAAATTAAACAAACAAGCAAAGTAACACACCATGGACTTCCATTTGTGGTCTACTATATTAGAGGTGTATATCACACAGAAGTGTTATGTGTGTGTCATAGTAAAGTGTGTATGTTTCATAACATGAAACATCTCTACGTCTTTCTAGCAAAGAGGATGAACTTCAGCAAGTGGCACATTATTGCTTAATTTATCCCACTTTCCAAGGAAAAGGAAGAGCATCTGCTTCCTAAAATCTTCTTCCTGGTCCCTCTGCAAAGACTATTGCATCTTTGAACAATAGTCTAAATCCAAGCCTGCCATAGTAAAGGATGTCACTTCAGGGATGCCTGCAGGGCGTGGTAAAAAAATTAAAATGGCAACCACAAAACTCTGATCAAAACTCTGCACGTACATATAAAAACAGGAGAAGCTTCACTCATACTATTGCAGACACCCTTTTGACTTTTTTTAAAATCATACCCTTTTAGCCATGACATGACAAAAATTCATGTATTATTATTGCTTTTTTATTTATTAAATTTGGATGGTATGGTGTCTCAGTGGTTAAGATGCCGGGCTTGTTGGCTAGAAAGCTGGCAGCTCAGGTTCAAGACCCAAGTTCCACACGACAGGGTGAGCTCCCATCTTAACCCCAGCGCCTGACAACTTAACAGCTCGAAAGCATGCAAATGTAACTAGATAAATAAGCACCACTTTGGTGGGAAGGTAACAACACTCCGTGATATCATGTTGATCATATGACTGTGGAAATATCTTAGGATAATACTGCTCAATGGCCTTGAAACAGAGATGAGCACCACACCCAATAGTCGGCAATAACTAGTGGAATAAAATCCACCATCTTTTTCTATTGATTAAATTTATATGTCACCCATCTTTGTCAAGCAACTCTGGGCAGCTTGCAGCATTAAAACATTAAATATTAAAATCAACCAAGATTAAATCAATTAAAAGCCAAGATACCATAGTGTGGAGCATGGAACAGGGAAAACATGTTGATGGAAAAACATGAATATGTTTTTGTTGAAGCATGGAGCATCATACCTGAATTAAAGCCCCACGAGGTGCTCTGCTAGAAATGAATGTATGGCTGGCCATGTATTCAAGTCAGTAGCATTAAGCTGGCTTCAGTCCATGCATTCTGGAAGGATACTTGCAAAACAGGATGTGAAATGATACATTTATTAAATAACCTTCTAACTGAGATGAGCTCCTTTTTGTCTTTATTCTGCTCTGTAATTTGGAATGAAAGGAATCCCTCAGTAAAAGATGAAGGGGTAAATGTAGAATTAAATAGTATATATTTATCAGATCTAAAATCAGCACCTGCTGTCTTCTTCCCATTACTAAAGGGTGTCTGAATAATCATATTAACTTTGCAGCTAAGAGGGTTAGAACTACTGTACCTTTGAATAATGGTCTAAATTCAAACCCAGCATATTAAAGTGTGTCACTTCATGGATGCCTACAGGTTATGGGGAAAAAAATCAAGACTGTGACTGCAATATGGTATATGTTATTGCACAAATTTAAAATATATGTTAATGATTTATCTACAAGTCACGCCAACTGATATCGCACCATATGGAGTAAGGGAATGGCCAACTTTCTGATCACAGAGTGTATCTTTATATTTTAATAGTTTCAGGAAGAACTTTAGCAGCTACCACATCATCTTTCACTGTGCAAAAAATAATGCTTGAGCCAAATTAATGCTTGGTGTTACAACTTCATTGAAAAAAGTGACTTTATTTATTTTATTTATTTATTAGATTTGTCAATCGCTTACAAGGTAATAGATATAAGTATAAACATGAGTAAGAATACAGGAAATAGGTACGAATAAATGGGGACAATAGGGCAGGGACGATAAGCACGATGGTGCACTTATGCACGCCCCAATACTCCCACTTGCAACAACTGTTGCAGCACCTCCACAATCACATGATCAATATTCAGGCACTTGGAAACTGGCTTGTATTTTTGAAGGCTGCAGCTTTGCAGAATCCTTTGATCTCTATTCGCAACCTTCCCAGCTGGCTTCTCACGAGCAAAGTCAATGGGGGAACTCAGATTCACTTAACAACTGCATGATTCACTTAGCGACCATGGCAAAAGAGGTCATAAAATCGGGTGTGTACTCATTTAACAACTGTCTTGTTTAGCAATGCAAATTCTGGTCTCATGATAGTCATAAGTCGAGGACTACCTGTAAGGCAGTTGAAAATAATTGCAAACCAATGAAGACTACTTTGTGTACATTACATTGCTCATCTCCAACTATTGGCAATTATGAAACAGGTTATATATTATGCTAATCCATATATTTATAAATGAGGTTTTATAGCTTCATTCTGTTTATTCAGTAAACCATTATGCAATGGTTCAGCTAGGGTTGCCTGATATGTGCTACAAAAATCCTAGTGGCGCCAGTTGTTTAATCATGGTTCATTAAATAAACAAAACTAAGTCATAATCATGACTTTTAAATATATGGATTACCACAATACAATAGACAAAACCTGGACAAATAATACTCTACTGTGATATGTGAATTCAGCGTGAATAAAGACAGCATCAGGAAATCTCAGTGTATTGCTAGGGATATTAATTCATAACGTAGTAGCCTCCAGATAGCTTGGATTGCAGTTCCAATATTTCCCAGTCAGTGGTGTTTTATAGTCGTTTCATCCAATATAGGCCTGGAAGTCCCAAACTGAAGAAGAAAGTATCAGCTTCCAAACCGAACTGCTTCAGTGTACTTCCTTCATTCCATAGGCTGAGAGAATAACAAAATAACAAGAGCACTTAGACTTATATTCCACTTCACAATGTTTACAGCAGAGGTCTCCAAACTTGGCAACTTTAAGATGTGTGGACTTCAATTGAGTTGAAGTCCACAAGTCTTAAAGTTGCCACGTTTGGGGACCCCTGGTTTACAGAGTCAGAATTTTGTCCCCAATAGTCTGGGTCCTCATTTTACTGACCTCGGGAGGATGGAAGGTTTGAGCTGGTGAGGATCGAACCCCTGATAGTCAACACAATTAGCCTGCAATACTGCATTCTAATCACCATGGCTAACAGAGTTGGAAGGGACCTTGGAGGTCTTCTAGTCCAACCCCAAAAAGGAACAGGAGGTCTTATAACCAGTTCATTTCATGCTTGGTGGGGAGCAAATGCCCAGGATCGTTCATAATAAGATCCAAGGGGAGCACAGATAGAAGTCTTCCTGGGCTGATGATCTCAGTGTCTTGCAATCCCTGCCCCTGGCACTGCACTCCTTCCAGGACCACACCCTCATTCCAAAGACAAAGCAGCTCCCAGCCCTTCTCTTTGCTGCATAGCTTTCAGCAGCTTCTTATCTTTGCCGTTCCCACAGCTGAGCTACATAGAGATACAGACAACTTTCTGGGCTCTTTCTTCTGGCAACAACACAAAACGAGGACATTTTCTCTCTCTCTCTCTCTCCCAGGTTGCAATTTGCTTCTTGTTGAGGTCTGCCTGTTCTCAAGTTCCACATTGTTTGAAGGCAGGTAGTGATAATGATCGAAACAGAGCACATAGGCGGCTCAATCTGCACATAGCTATTTAACTCATTGCCGTAACAATAATTCACATTTCTTTCTTTCTTTCTTTCTTTCTTTATTTGATTTGCCAATTGTTTACAAGATAATAAGTATAAGTGTATACATAGTTGTGAATACATGAAATGGGTACATATAAGAAAAATAAAAGAAGAATAAGAGAAACAATAGGACAGGGACGGTAGGCACGTTGGTGCGCTTATGCACGCCCCCTACAGACCTCTTAGGAAAGGGGTGAGGTCAATAGTAGACAGTCTAAGGTTAAAGTTTTTGGGGTTTGGGGAAGAAACTACAGAGTCGGGTAGAGTATTCCAGACATTGACCACTCTATTGCTGAAGTCGTATTTCCTGCAATCAAGTTTGGTGCGGTTTACTTTGAGTTTGTATCTATTGTGTGCTCTTGTGTTGTTATGGTTGAAGCTGAAGTATTCATTGACAGGTAGGACATTGCAATGTATGATTTTATATACCATGCTTAAATCAGACCGAAGACGGCGTAATTCAAGGTTTTCTAGTTCTAGAATTTCAAGTCTGGTGGCATAAGGTATTCTACAACGAGTAGAGGAGTGGAGAACTCTTCTTGTGAAATATTTCTGGACTTTCTCAATTGTGCTAATATCAGATACGTAATGTGGGTTCCAGACTGATGAACTGTATTCGAGTATTGGTCTAGCAAATGTTTTGTATGCTCTGGTTAGTAGTGTGATATTACCAGAGAAAAAGCTACGTAGAATTAGGTTAACAACTCTTAATGCCTTTTTGGCTATGTAGTTACAGTGGGCTCTAGCACTTAGATCATTAGAGGTGAGTATTCCAAGGTCCTTTACATCACTTGAGATTTGTTTGATTGTTGTTGCTTTGCTAGATTTGATTTAAATTATCTCTTTGCACCTTATCATCATACTTCATCACATTCCCCTAGTTGGTTGGCTTGTTGTTTGTTTAAGGCACTGTGTAAACCTGGACATAAACTATAGACTGTTCTCTTAAATGCTTTCATCTGAAGTAAGGCTGAGCGTGGATGAATGTCCTCACTGGAAGACTGTATTGGTGACCAATTACCGGTGGTGGGATTCAAATAATTTAACAACCAGTTTGCCTAGGGTAAGGTTGGCTGTTGTGGGAGGTGTGGCCCATCTCCTTCCTCCAGCTCTGCCGATGAACTTTCCGTGATGGCCAACCTGACCCTTGGTGAACTGGTTGTTAAATTACCTTCCCCCCCACCACTATCAAAGTGGATCCTGGGTGCTGTGCTGCAATGGAGAAACAGAAAATGGAGCAGTTGGCATGAGGGAAAAAGGAGGAGCAGGGAGAAGAAACAGGGAAAGCGGCCTTCTACTTCCCTCGCGC
Source organism: Notechis scutatus (assembly GCF_049901735.1). NCBI lineage: Eukaryota > Metazoa > Chordata > Lepidosauria > Squamata > Elapidae > Notechis > Notechis scutatus. Next base: position 141,228,206 of record NC_142011.1, on the reverse strand, counting down.
CAGCCACTCCGTTGCTCGTTTCTCCACTGCAGCACAGCATCCATGATCCACTTTGATAGTGGGGATGGTAACTTAACAACCAGTTCAGGTGAACCAGTGAGAATTGGCTGAATCCCACCACTGGCCTTGCCCATCCATGATGCTTTCAACAGTCATCCAGTCTGCCTGGTCGTCGTCCCCCCCGGTCTGCTTTCGCTCACTTGAGTTGTCTATGCTGGGCAATCGGCATCCAAGTTGTGCTTCTGAGTCTTATCATTTCCTGAAATGTAGCAAACGGGAACAAAAATGCGCCTTTTTTTATTGTTGATCCCACATGTGGAATCTCTTCTCTTTTCGGTACAAAGGCCCAGTTGCCTTTCGGAAAAAGGCATGTTTGGGACAACCATGACATGGATGATTGAGAATGTCCGTAGACCTCTTACCAATATGTTATACGAACTATTTTTAGAGAATGAATCTGCTGATTTTTTATTTCTTGACTCTGCGACGACGACTTGTAAGAGTTAAATACTAGATTTGGTAGTGTACTTAATTACATTGCCTTGGGTGAGCCTTTCTGTGTTTGTTTGTTTTTAACTGAAGGGCAGTACAGCTGCATTTTCAAAGTCACTGTGAACTTCTTTAGACCAAATGAGTAATCTGTCAGATTGCAAAAGAAAAGAAAAAAAAGTGTGTAGGAGTATCCTGAGATTCACTCATAAATCAGGCGGCTTTATCTCTTTAGCTCATTCTCTTTGACCTTTACTACATAAACAAAGAAAAGCCAACGCTGCAGATTGTAAGCTAAGTGTCCCCATTCAAAATACATGAGTGCAAATATGCCTGAGCTTCTGAGTTTTACTTTAAAATTAGTTCCAGTTCTAATTAAATATGTTCAAAATGTTAATGCCAGCAAGACAAACAAGAGAAAATGCCAACAGGAAAACTCTTATTGTTAAAATTGTCACTTGCAATTTTAAAATTGTCACTTGCAATTTTATCCGGTGCCATCTAATGACTTTAATATATTTTTAAAAATAGTTTAAAAAATAGTTTTCAAGTTTGTTGTTTGAAAGGAAATGGTTTGCCTTGGTTTGAAAAAGAATAAAATAATTCAAATGATTTGTTTCAAATATTAGTATAATTTGGTTTGTATGAATCTAGCTGTTGTGTATTGTAAGCAATTGCTCACATCAGTGTATTGTGTGCATGGAAGTCAGTGTGATTTATTTAAGAAATTATGGTTATTCAAGTTATGGTTTAGGTAGATGGCCAGAATTTTCTAATAAAAAATGCTGTTTTCTCATACCTTTGTGATGAACACAATTGTGACTGGAGAAGCTTGTCTGCATTTGAGTTCTTTGCATAGAATTAGGGCATAAATTCTTTAGTCTTTAACATACTAAATGTAATTTTTTTCTACAGAAAATAATTTTTATTTTATTTTAAATTAAATTAAAATTTTATTTTGTTTTAAATTCCTTTGTTTCTTCTTAAAGGTTTGTCATGGTTTTGAGTTCCTGCCTATCTATTGGCTAAGCTTTTTAAATGCTTGTTTTTTTTCACCTCTTTGCAAATCGCTTGTATCTGATGGATACATACATATGGAAGAAGTTTGTGAGCGAATCTGATCTCAAGTTAGTTAGGATTTTGAAAATTTTATTGATTTTTAAAAACAAACATAAACAAACAAAATACAAAACATAAAAACATAAAACATCTTTTTTGAAAGCAGCTTGATCCCGGGTTACATCTCTTCGTACAGACACAAATTCAAGTTCTTGCTCATTTTTATATACCATTCCATATCTTATTACCATTCTACATTTTCTATATAGCTTCTCCTCTCTTTTAACTTTCTTAATTTTATTTTATTTATTTCATCTCAATTCAGATCATTATACTTATATTCTTTGTCTGTCCTGTTTCAGCTGTCTATTATCTTTTCTCATTAAACAAAATTTCTCCTGTAATCACTGATTGGAGTATGACGCCTTTATATCTTTCCACTAAAATTATAACACTTAATATAATACATAACTTCCCTTTGGATTCTGCTTGGTACATTCTAAAACTACACACTGTATTTTAAAAAAAGAAAAAAATTATGAATATATAATATAATTAAAACAACAATCCATACCAATTCAATTCTATCGTTAATATTAATATTCATTTAAATCTTAAACATTTTACACATTACTTTTCAAATAGGTATCATACTTCTATGGGAACACTTATAAACTTTCCATAGTTACTTCCCCCCCACTTCACTTATATTTTATAAAACATTGAGTATTTAAAATGTTCCCATTCCTTCCTAATTCAATTCTCTCATTTATTTCATTTCATTTATTTTGTTCACAAAAGTTTCACTGAAATAAACTGACTATTTTATCCCATTTTTTAATCATATGTTGTTTCCAATTTTCTAACATTATTTCTAATACAAATATAACAATACAATCTTATGTACCTTTGCAGAATCGCTTTTTCAGTTAAATTTTCACCCATTATCTCTGAATAAGTCCTGTTTCTTTACATCTTGCTCCAAACCTTTGTAACTTCTCTTCCCATCCTTCCTCCCTTGCTTCTTCTCTCTCCCCTTTTTACCCCCTTGTCTCTCCACCTACATTTCCCTCTTCTGTATTCCCCTTTTCTGTTGCTTTCTAACATTATATCCACTTTTCACATTATTTTTCCCTTTTTTGGCTGTTTTTTTAGGTCTTAAATTCTCCATTCTCTTTCCCCCCTTTCCCCTTTCTTTCCCAGATAAAGTTACTTGTTCATTAAAGATGGCTTCTTCTTTGTCCCAATCTTCTTGTTGCGCAGTCTTTCCTTGTAGTTTCTCGTAGGTACAGATTGCCATTTCTAAGAATTGAAAAACGGAGCCAAAAGAACCCTTCCCTTCTTGTTCCTCTTCTTTATATTTTTTAAATTCCATTTTCAGTTCATTCACAAGTGATGCCATTGTAGAATTTTTTTAAACAACCACCCAATTGTTTTTAGTCATTCAAATATAATTTCCAGAAGTCCCAAAGTCACCAAGCAATCCAAATACACACAAGCTGTTTCTTTTAACACTTTCTTCTTTTTTCACTTTCTCTTCCTGGGGTTACTGTTTAGTTGCAAAGTTCCAGTTAAAATGTATCTTTTAGAAGTCTTATTAAGATTTAACTTTAAATTCTTTTGAATTCCAGGCAGACTCCTCCTTCCAAATCCTGCCCTTATTCTTTTCCTCTCCCTTCCCACTTATAGCAAAAAAAGAATTTTTTAGTGTTCAGAAATCTTTATTGTCCCCTTGGCATTTAATTATATTTCCAGTTCAATTACCTATTGGTGCCAAAGCGGATTTTTCTGATTTCTCATTCATCTCTCTTCGCTGTCAATGTAAGGAAGGAGAGTGGAAAAAAAACTTTCCCTTTTCACTTTCATTCGCTGCTTCCGAGTCTTCTTTGGGAGTGATGTATCTTTTGTAGTTGTTGCTTCTTATCCCAGTCAGCCAAAACTTTCACTTCTTAACTTCCTCCTGCACTTTCTTTTCCGGATGAGTGCCATTTCCGACCGCCGCTCTTACCGCCTTTGGGAAAGGGAGTTTAGCCAGCTGAGGAGGAAAGATGCGGCTTTCCTCGACCCTGCTGGAATCTCCCCCCTCTTCACCACCTCTACGGGGTGGCTTAGCCCCGAAGCCAGCTGGCTCGGGGCGCTCCAGCGGCGAGCCCAGGCAGAAACCGCGCACGATCGCGGATTCCTGCCTGCCGCCGAAGCCCTGCAAACCGGAAGAAGTTAGTTAGGATTTTGAACCATCACTTTAAACTGGTCCCAGAAATAGTTCTAAAATAGTATTATTATTTTTTTCAGTACACCTTCTTATTGCACCAGTTCACTCAGAAAAAGATCTTGGTGTGTCTACATTTGAAAATAATTTCCTGGACTTGTTGGCGTTGATGTGGTGTCAATATTTATTGTAGTAATAAAGTTTTCTCAATACAGATTAAGGCCTTATTGTTTCAGCCTCAGGCACTCTATACAAACAAGGTACAAAATCTACAGTAGTCAAGGCTGTAGAGTCAAGAAAGGGTAGGCTATCATTAGGTGACACGGTAGCCTCCTCCAGTGTGGATTTAGCATCAAATTTTTTTAGATAAGATTTACATTAAATCATAATGTGCTAGATTATTGTTTCTTTTGGAGGAGTCAAAAGGCAAATGGAGGTGCTTACTATTGATTCTCCATCTTGCGAATCAAGAGTCAATATTATTATTCCATTTATAATACTAAGAAGGAAAAGATTGCCTATGAGAGTTTCCTGCTTCAGGCCTCAAAACACGTTGATCGGACTTAAGTATTAATCTACTTTTAGAGTAGATTAATTTTGCTTCTTCCCTTCAGGCAGCAAAGTGCCTTGCTTTGTCTCAGTGAATTATAAGCTTCCTTCCTAGACAAAGCAGTCAGATAATAATAGGGAAGAGCTAAAGATGTCTCACCAGAACACTAATGGCAATAACTCAACATGACTCAGTTATGAATACCAACAGCAGACCCCCCCAGGCTGAATGGTAGCCTGGAAGCTACCAGAGAAGAGCAAGGGCTAGCTTTTAGCAGTCAAGGTTTTTATGAAGTTGTTGGAGGAAAGTCTTCAGAACGCTCTACTTCCTTCAGATAGTGCTCATGATGAAAGAGGTTGCCTATGTTGTACAAACTTATATCAAATTGGAACATGAAATATTTATTTATTTTATTTATTTATTTGATTTGCCCATTGTTTACAAGATAATAAGTATAAGTGTATACATAGTTGTGAATACATGAAATGGGTACATATAAGAAAAATAAAAGAATAAGAGAAACAATAGGACAGGGACGGTAGGCACGTTGGTGCGCTTATGCACGCCCCCTACAGACCTCTTAGGAAAGGGGTGAGGTCAATAGTAGACAGTCTAAGGTTAAAGTTTTTGGGGTTTGGGGAAGAGACTACAGAGTCGGGTAGAGTATTCCAGACATTGACCACTCTATTGCTGAAGTCATATTTCCTGCAATCAAGTTTGGTGCGGTTTACTTTGAGTTTGTATCTATTGTGTGCTCTTGTGTTGTTATGGTTGAAGCTGAAGTATTCATTGACAGGTAGGACATTGCAATGTATGATTTTATATACCATGCTTAAGTCAGACCGAAGACGGCGTAATTCAAGGTTTTCTAGTTCTAGAATTTCAAGTCTGGTGACATAAGGTATTCTACAACGAGTAGAAGAGTGGAGAACTCTTCTTGTGAAATATTTCTGGACTTTCTCAATTGTGCTAATATCAGATACGTAATGAGGGTTCCAGACTGATGAACTGTATTCGAGTATTGGTCTAGCAAATGTTTTGTATGCTCTGGTTAGTAGTGTGATATTACCAGAGAAAAAGCTACGTAGGATTAGGTTAACAACTCTTAATGCCTTTTTGGCTATGTAGTTGCAGTGGGCTCTAGCACTTAGATCATTAGAGGTGAGTATTCCAAGGTCCTTTACAGAGCTTGGGTCATCAACAAGATCTTGACTATTCAGCTTGTATTTTATTTTCTGATTTTTTTGCCAATATGTAAGACAGAGCATTTATTTGTTGAGATTTGAAGTTGCCATTTGTTTGACCATTCAGATACATAGTCAAGATCTTTTTGTAGGGTAGCAGTATTGTCTGTGGTATTGAACAGCTTTACATCATCAGCGAAGAGAACGCAATTGCTCTTAATATGATCACAGAGGTCGTTTATGTAGAGTATGAAGAGAGTTGGTCCTAGAACACTGCCTTGGGGACACCACTATTGACAGGTACTGGATTTGATAGGACGCTCCCGATTTTGACCATTTGTTGTCTGTTTGACAGGAATGCTTCTATCCAGTTATTCAGTTGTCCAGAGATACCATAGGATTTTATTTTTAGGAGTAGTTTGTCGTGTACCACTGAATCAAAGGCTTTACAGAAGTCTATGTAGATTGCGTCTATTGCTTTGCCCTGGTCGAGTTGTGTCGTCCATATGTTTTTGCAGTGTAAAAGTTGCAGATTACAGGATAGTTTTTTTCTGAAACCAAATTGTTTATTGGAGAGTAGGTTGTTTGTCTCTAAGTGGAGTATAATGGATTGGTTAATAATTGATTCCATGACTTTACAGGTGACACAGCATAAGGAGATTGGCCTGTCATTTTCAACTAGGCTTGGGTCTCCCTTTTTGAAGATGGGGATGACTGTGGCTTGTGACCATAGGTTAGGCAAGGAGTTGGTCCTGAAAGATTTTTCAAAGATTATGCTTAGAGGTTTGGCTATGGCAGTGGATAGCTTTCTTAAGAAGTAGGCACATATTCCATCCGGTCCAATAGATAGAGATGGTTTTAGATTGCATAGTGATTTTTCAACATTGTCTTCTGTGAAATCGATATGTATTAGATCATTGTTGTTATCTGTGGTACGGCTAGGAAATACTGGGCATGATCCATTGCTGTTTACAAATACTGAGCCGAAGAATGTGTTAAAGATGTTGGCTTTAATGGTGTCGTCGTTGCAGTCTTTACCATCAGGTCCTATCAAGGGAGGGATGGACCTTGAGTCTTTTAGTTTGTTGTTTACAAAATTGTAAAAAGCACGGGTGGAATTGGTACTTAGAAGGTTTTCCTCTTGTTTAATGTGATAATTGGTGCATTCGGTCTTTATCTGGTGGCATAAATTTTTGTATCGGTTTTTGAAATTGGCAACGTGACCAGATTTGTTTTTCCGCCAGAGTGATCTCTTTTTGGATTGAAGTTTCCTTATTGATATGGGTAATCTGCTTTTTTGTTTTGTTTTGGGAGTTGTTGTTGGAACATATAGTTTGATGACTCTTTTGACTTCAAGTAAAAATATGTTGTAATGGTCTTCAACAGTATTGCATCCAGTGAATAGAGATTGCCAATCAAGGGATGAGAGATCGTTGTCTATAAGATCATAGTTGCCTTTTTTGAAGTTACAATTGGGGATTACATCATTGTGGTGATTTTTGTGTGGACGTATGTTGAGACAAAAGTCAATCATATTGTGGTCACTATTGGAAAAGGGTTCTTTAGTTTGTATTCCATAAATTAAATTCAAACTATTGCAGAAGATGAGATCGAGGCAGTTGTTTAGTCTAGTGTTGTTGGTTACTAGTTGTTCCAGTCCCAGATTTGTAATAGCATTGTAGAAGGTTGTGTGTATGATTTCAGTTGTACAATCATTAAGGGTCCAGTCAATATGAGGTAGATTGAAATCACCAAGAAGGATAAAAGGGTATGGGAAGGATGCAGCCCATGTTAGTAATGTATTTAGCTTGTTTACATGTTCGATGTCATAATCAGGTGCTCTGTAACATAGTAAGAATTGAATTGTGATATTTAAGGATAGTTCACAGATGATGGTTTCAGGAAGAGCAAGCTCCTGGGTAACTTGGATATTTTTTAGATGTAAAGACTTTTTATAGAAGATAGCAACACCACCTCCTCTACGATTTTCACGATCTGATCGGTAAACATGATAGTCTCTTACTGTGGTAATGGAGTCGGGGAGAGATGCATTGAGCCATGTTTCACAGACAAATATAATGTCGAAGTTAGCCATATTTAGTAGGATGAGAAATTCAGGTATTTTATTCACGAGGCTTCTTGCATTGAGTAGTTTGCATTTAAGGCCGGCAGTAGTTGGAATTGAGGTAGTTGGGGGCGTGCGTGCCTAGTCTTGGGTGATGGTGGATCGGTTGAGGTAGGGTTGTGGTTGAGGGTAAAAGCTGAGTACTGGGTTGCGTGGCTTACTTTTGATACAGTCAGCATGGTAGTCAATGTACAGGTCCTTCTCTCCATTGTCTAGACGGTTTTTGAGTTCAATGCGGAGTACACGGGAGCGGGCACGTTGCTGTATGGTTAGGTCAGGGCAGCAACGGAGGTTCTTATGGTTGGTGTTGGTTTTGGCGAGTGAGTTTATAGTATAAATGAATTTACGTTTGCTTGACTCATTTTTGCAAATGACCCTGCACAAGCGTGGGGCCACAGAGCCGTCTCTATTTTTGAGCTCTCGGTCGATGCGGGAAATGTCAAGTATTTCATCAGCGGAGATGGTTGATGCTTGATAATCTCTGATGATGTTTCGGACAGTTGCGATGTCATCATTGACATTGATGTCCTCTAGACCAAATAAGATGGCGTTTGGACGTTTCCGTTCACGCTCAACGGCTTCTCTGATGAGGATTGGGATATCAATATTTGTCTGGGTTGTGTTTATTTGTGGATTGGGTTTTGGATTGGATTGTGGTTGTTGGGTAGAGATGTGGTTTGTAGCTATTGGATGTTCAGGTTTTTGCGTTGTGTCTTTTTTTTCAAGGTTGGATATTCTTTCTTTTACGGCGTCCAGGGATGCTACTATGGTGTTAAGGGATGTTTTAATGGTTTCGATGGTATAGGATGTTTCAATGGTTTCGATGGTATCAACTTTTTCAGACAGATCCAGTTTGGGTCTGCATGATTTGCAGAAATATGGAAACTCATTGGATGATTCTAGGTATTGAATCATTTGCTCAGGTAATCCCAAGCAGTCATGATGAGCGTATTTTTTACACAGAGAACATTTGACGGATTTTTCATTATCCTTTAGATTTTTGTAGCATTTAAGGCATGTGCAGGAGTCTTGTGGTTCATTGGTGGGGATTATCTTCTCTTTAGGTTGTGGTTTGGCGTAGGATTTTCTTTTTTGGCATGGTAGGATTGTTAAAATATTACGTTGATTGAATTAATTAAAGGAACAATTTTGGGTAATCTATATAGCCAATATTACATCAAACAATCAATTGCAGTAATCTCTCAAGTCAGATAATATTCCTGAGCAACAATCAGCCTGATCAATTAATTACACTAATCATTAATCACACTGTTCATTTAAATTCACTAAATCATTGATTTTGCTATTCAATTAAATTACATGAATTTCGATCTTTTAAACTAGTCAGTAATCACACTATTTGCACTAAACACTCTAATCACACTAATCAATTAAAAACAATAAATCAATTAAACCATTAATAAAATATTTTATAGAAATTGATTATCTAATCGTTGATATAGGTGATGAGGTAGAAAAGTTGTAAGTTTTGAGGTAATGAATTAATCAGTGTTTGATTAAAGTAATGACGCGGCCTCTGCTTCTTCTGCCGCCGCCGCCTCGCTCCGCCGCCGTCGTGCGGCCTCCGCCGCCGCCGCGGCCTCCGCTTCTTCTGCCGCCGCCGTGCAGCCTCCGCAGCCGCCGCCTCGCTCTGCCGCCGCCGCGTGGCCTTCGCCGCCGCCGCTATGGCCTCCGCCGCCTCCGCAGCCGCCGCCTCGCTCCGCTGCTGCCGCGCGGCCTCCGCAGCCGCCGCCTCGCTCCGCCGCCACCGCGCGGCCTCCGCTGCCGCCGCCGCGGCCTCCGCTTCTTCTGCCGCCGCCGCGCGGCCTCCGCCTCTGCCGCGGCCTCCGCTCCGCCGTGGCCTCCGCTGCAGGCGCGCGAGTTGTTCACGGCCGCTCGGAGCCTCCGCCGCTCCCGACTGGGCTCTCGACCCCGGCCCGGCTCAGCAGCTCAAGAGCCCTTCTGTAAATTAAAAACAAATGGTAACCGCCAGGAAGAATGAATGAATGGTCAAGCTTCAGCAGTGATAATTACTCGTCTTCTACTGTGATATTCTCCTAAATCATCCCTAATTTGCCAGATGGAGAGTTTAAAGAGGTCTCTGTCTAGAGATTATGGCATGTCCCTTGGGAAACTCGAAATTGTTTAAAGAGAAAGGATTACAGCGAATATAGACATCCTTGACATCAGTGGGTTACACTGGACAGGCAGTGGTCAATTCAAATCAGATGAATTTATGGTTTATTTATCCAGGAAAGGATATTAGAGGAAAAGGAGTTGCATTCTGCATAAACAGACAAGTCGCTAAATGTGTTGAGAATCACAGACAGGGGTGGGATTCTACCAGTTTGCACCTATTCGCTAGAACCGGTTGTTAATATTCTAAGCAGTTTGGAGAACCGGTTGTTAGAATAAATTACTGGCCTAATCCTGTAAGGAAGGTAGGAAGGAAACATTCTGGTGTTGCTTACAGAAACTGCCTCTCCGTTAACCCTTATTACATTCTTGGCAGGACTAGACTTCTCAGGAACTTCTCTGGAGTTTTTTTTTCTTCCTTTGCTGGTACTTTGCTTGTGTGGAGTGACCATTGAAAAAAGTGACTTATGACCATTTTTCACACTTACGACTGTTCCAGCATCCCCACAGTCATGAGAGGCCAGGCAAGGAGATGCGTGCCTCGATGTGAATGATGTTGAGTTGACCACGTCCAGCCAGTCACATGACCACCAAGCCATGCCCACCAACTTAGCCATGCCCTCAGAACCGGTTGTTAAAACATTTGAATCCCACCCCTGATCACAGAGTATACAGTGATCACATAATATCTATCCAAACTTGAGGGAAGCCACTCAACATCACCATGCTGCAAATCTACACTCCAACTGTAGAACCAGATGATGATGAAAATGAATTTTCAAGGACCCCTCATTTCCACCCTCAGCTACAAATATTCTCCTAAGTTGAACTTTTTACAGTGAGCTTCAGTGTGCTCTTAAACAAGTGCCAAAAGGATCTTTTGTATATTATGGGTGATTTCAATGCAAAAATAGGCCAAGAAGAAGTTACAAGACTAGTAGGCAAGTTTGGACTAGGTGAATGGAATGAAGCTGGTGATCGCCTAGTTCAATTTTGTTAGGAAAATCATCTCAGTATAGTGAACACATTTTTTATTCAACACAAGCAATGTTTATACACACGGACAGCACCAAATGGACAACATCAAAATCCGATGGACTTCGTTTTATGGTGGAAAGGTTCAGCCAGGGTACTCTTAGTCTGCACTGTGATGGTTAACATAAGATCTGGGAAAGCAGATATGTTGATATAAATACAAAAAGCAGGCTACTTAGAGCAGGCTACTCTTCCCTGTAAGGATGTATGAGGGTGAGAGTTGGCTACTAAGAATGGCTAACTGAACAATTGATGCCTTTGAACTGTGGTGCTGACATAAATTATTGTGTAATGCCATGGACAGACAGAACAATGAACAGAGAGGTGATGAATCATATAAAACCAGAAATATTACTGAAGCCAAAATCATGAGACTATGTCTGATTTAATTTGGCAACATCATATGTGCAAATTCATTGAAGAAGTCAACAATTCTAGGAATGGTTAGGGAATCAAGAAGAAAGGGCAAGCAAAGAACTGGCTGGCTTGATACCATCAAAGCTGATTCAAGATGACCATCCAACAACTGAAAGAAGCTGTGCTTGAGAGGGTAACATGGAGAACACTTGCCTCTAAAATTGTCAAGAGTTGGGCATGACTCTTGTGGTGGAGAATGAAGAAAGCCTAATTTTTAAAGCTCTGTTCTTAATATCCTTCATCTGCTATTTGACCGTCTGCTATTTGACCATTGAGCATAATGGTTTATTTATTGCAGTAGAGAAACAAAACCAAATCATGACTTCAGTACCACTAAATCTGAAACAGATTAGGTAAAATGGTAGGATCCCTCCTACCAGGGGAAAGATACTAAGTAAGTAATCATGATTCATGGTGATGGTTTTGTTAAACCAGTCATGGTAGCAGTTGCAGTGCTCCAGCGTAAGTCTTCAGAAGTCATAAAAGTAATGAACAAAGTTTCTTTTAAAAATCTGCATGAAATACCCTGTCAGTAGAAAATATAGGAAATTGTAATGTAACCAATGGTGACAGAATTAGCAAAATGCAGTGTGTCTTTCCTAGTGAGAAGCGATCTTCTATGGAACCTAGGACTAGCATTCTTTCCTGATTTATACAAATATGTTCACTGCTCTTCCAGAAGAGTGCTAAAACTGTGTTTTTTAAAAAATGTATCTATTATTCTAACCTGTGTTTATAAGAAGCTTGGGTAGAACTGGCAAATGCTTTAGAAAGTGCCAGTCAGGTGTTCTGCAGGCAGATATCTCTGTGGAAACCAAAGGTCCAAACCAGAGGTGGTATTCAGCAGGTTCTGACCAGTTCTGGAGAACTGGTAGCGGAAATTTTGAGTAGTTCAGAGAACTGGCAAATACCACCTCTGACTGGCCCCGCCCCCATCTATTCTCTGCCTCCCGAGTCCCACCTAATCGGCTGGGTCTTCTTTGGTTGCTCTGCACAGGAGAACAGAGCTGGAAAGCAGGTTAGTGGGGTGAGGAGAGAATGAGATTTTGCAGTAACCTTCCCCCAGGAGTGGGGAGTATCCTTTCCATGCCACGCCCACCAACCCACGCCAGGCCCACCAAGCCATGCCACAGAACCGGTAGTAAAACATTTTTAATCCCACCACTGATCCAAAACCTTCTGCAGTCCATGCTAAAATGGACACAGAAGGCAGTGGCCACTCCTCCCCACTCCTCAGCAGGGAAGGTTGAATAGCAGCCATAGGATCTTAGCGGATATTAATCTCTGTCAGCATATACCAGATTCATATCCATAGTAAATACTGTGTTGGGAGAAAAGGGCACTGTAATTTCTAAGGTCACTTTTAAGCTCCTCACTGATAAACTAGGGATGAGAGGAGGACATGGCAAAAAACATTACCAAGTAGGTATGTGCATGGCTCACTTAGGAAATCTGAACCTTTAACGGTTTTGTTTCCAAGATTTCTATCACAGTATTACCTGAATTTTCAAAGGTATTCCCGGCCAGCCCTGATGCAGTAGAACATGTTTCATGAATCAGAATCTTCACAGGCCAAAGGATAAGCATGGTGTATAGGCCACACCTTGTCCAGAGCTGCTGTACCAGCTCATCTGGTGTTGCCCAAAACTACTTAGGCAGCAATTTTAATTCAAGCAATTAACATAGCTTGGAGCACACCTACACCTGGTGTTCTGATGAAACTGTGAGTGAAACATTGCAGATGGGGAAACCTATTAGTGAAAGATTGGCATGCAGTCCTCAGCACAGCTGCTTGTGCAAGCCAGGAGATTAAAAGAAAATGGGGCTATGGAAGGGTTCTCTGAATCTGCACCACTCCAGAACCACCTCCAAACCAGAGGTGGTATTCAGCCAGTTCTGACCAGTTCTGGAGAACCAGTAGCGGAAATTTTGAGTCGTTCAGAGAACTGGCAAATACCACTTCTGACTGGCCCCGCCCCCATCTATTCTCTGCCTCCCGAGTCCCAGCTGATTGGCTGGGTCTTCTTTTGTTGCCTTGCACAGGAGAACGGAGCTGGAAAGCAGGTTCGTGGGGTGGGGAGGGAATGGGGTTTTTCAGTATCTTTCCCCTGCCACGCCCACCAAGCCACGCCCACAGAACCGGTAGTAAACAAATTTGAATCCCACCACTGCTCCAGACCTCTAGGTTTTGGTGTCTTCTGTATTCAGCAGCCACCTTGATTTAGTCTCTCAGCTGTAATGTATCCCAAAGCAAGAAAGTGACCTTTTGCAGTTGTGAAATTCTGCCGATCTTGTGAAGTTCGGTTTTCCTATTGGGGCGATATCTTACTTCTTGCTTCACTTCTTAGGTCCCCAGGTTTTTTTACAGGGGGAAAGTGGCTTAAATTGTTTTGCAGATAATCGGCCCCTCACTGATTCTACTTTGCAATAACCATAGCACTTATATACTGCTTCACTGAGACTGCTTTACACCTCTCTCCAAGCAGTTTAGAAAGTCAGCCTACTGCCCCCAGCAATCCAGGTCCTCTTTTGACCCACCTTGGAAGGATGGAAGGCTGAGTCAAGCTTGAGCCAGTGAGAATTGAACTGCCGAATTGCAGTCAGCCGGCACTCAGCAGAAGCAGCCAGCAGTACTGCATGCTAACCACTGCGCCACCGCGGCTCATGTAACGCAATCACAGTGGAGCTGAGCTGTTTGGTAGCAATTGCCTGCAATTATGCCTGCACCCACAGTAGTCCTTATGATGGGAGCTGGCAAGAATACAGTTTTCTCTTTCTCATCATAGAAAACTTGCCCACAGTGAATAACTAGGCTTTTGTTGATTAATGACTCCTTTGTGGATTGGGGAGGTGTATTAGCAATAATTTATTTTCTCCCTTTTGTGCAGAGATTTTTTTTTGTTTCGTTTTGCTGCTGTAGGATGTGTCTTTTTCCTGCCCCATGAGCCACCTTCAGTATCCCATTCCTAGTGTGTATCTGGATGTTTCCAAAGCTCTCTCTCTCTCTTTTTCTCTACATCAGCAACCTTAATAACATACAGCAATGCTTATATCTCCTAAAAGCCACAACTCATTGCAAAATGGTCTTTTCATCATCAGATCTTGCAATAAGTGATTAAATGCAGCCGAGGAATGATGGCATGGCAAGCAACCCTTTTCTATCAATTCTCTGTTTTCCTTTTTCCACATTGCCAAACAAATGTACACATTACATTTTGGAAACTGGGTGTGTATGTCTGTAGGAGAGTGCCAGCAATTTTGTCTTGTTTCTGAATATTTTTAAAATTAATAAGTGGCGGATATCAACTTCATTCAGTTGTTCATTCATTCATTTGCAAATCAGCCCTTCGCTTTAAAATTATTTCCAGTCTTTAATCATCCACCTATTTATAAGGCTTGATACTTGATATTGTCATTAGCCAATAATCATTCTAAACAGCCAGGTTTTCTAATCTGATCATGTTTAGGCACCAAAACAAGGTATCTTTGTACTTAATACACCCAGGGCTCTTTCCCACTTCTTTCAAACTATCTTTTATTTTTTTATTTTGCTTTTTGGTTTATGATATGCTATTGCACAGGAATAGGAAACATGTGAACTCTCCAAATGCAAATGACACATTTGATCTTTCTGGTTGCTCCATTATCAGTAGAGGCTGCCCACATTTTATTGAGGTCAGGAGTAGAGTCTCTCCATCCTAGCCAGTTACAAATGTAATTATGGCTGCATATTGAAGCTCCAATTCAAAAGTGGCTCATGTGGTTAGGATGCTGGGTTGGAGGTTAACAAGCCCGCATGTCAAACCTGAATTGACTCCACACTTGCACCTGCTGTCACTCACAGTTTGCCAAACAGCAATGGGAGTGAGGGGGTGGGAATTCTTAAGGATGTAAGTAAACAGAAAAGTAAACACAGATGGCTGAGGCTTCATTTAACTTCTTTATAAACATATAAAATGAATTTTACAATACCAGTTGTAGATTTCTCCAACATGGAGCAAACTCAAACAGAAGCAGACATGTTACAGGTTCAGAGCAGAGCTCTAGTTTTCAGCAAGCGACTTTCACTTTAGAGCTGAGCACAGAACAAAAATAAACCACACCCAGATTCTCTGTTTAAGTTTCAGCCAATTCAGCTCTCATTGGGGACTTTGTTACTATGAATATAGTTCATGAATATACTCTGACAACTATAAGTGGCCTGGAGGGGGAAAAGGGGTTTTACCTATGTGAGTTTTTGCAGAAAAATCCCAGAACTGGCTTTGCTTCTGCTGTATCTAGATCATGGGTGTCAAACTCGCTGCATCATGTCACTGTCATGTGATGTTTTGCGGCATTTTTCCCATTCACGCAGCTGGGGTGGGCATGGTCTCTACATGATGCATTCAGCTTGCAGGCCGCCAGTTTGACACCCTTGATCCAGATGGATCTTTCAATAAAGCTTGGTAATTTAACAGTTTGGTCTAGTGGTTAACAGTTTGGTCTAAGAAAGCAAGGGATTATGATTTCAAGGCCTGCCTTAGCCATGAAAGCCAGCTGGATAATCTTGGACCAGGCACTTTCTCTCAGCCCAACTCACTTCATAGGGTTGTTGTTGTGGGGAGATAGGAGGAAGCTGTGTTGGATATGATCACCACCAGTTATTTGTAAAAATAATAAAGGTCGGATATAAACAAATAAATAAATAAATAAACAAACAAATAAATAAAATCTCTCTCCATAAGTCTTTTTTTTCTTCCTGTGTTCAGCTAGAAATTGCCTTTCTTCAGAGCTAGCTCCATGTAAAACAAAAACAAAAAAAAGGAATAATAAATAAACTATCTATCTCTGGAGGTAATTTTGCAAGTTCAGACAAGATCTTGAAGCAATCTCAATCACTTGATTTTAAATCTTCTGATTCTGCTCCAAATTCTTTTCTCACCTAACACATAAATAATATGATGATTCTTCAGTTTCTCACATGGAAGAAAACCATTCACAGATTTTTTCCCAGGGCGTTTTCTGGAAAGTAATATGAGAAAACATTGGATGGCTTGTTAAAAGAAGATCATCAGCTCAACCTTGTACGTAGGTTCCAAAAGGTACACTTCAGTGTGTTACCTCCAGTTAGGTGCCCATAAGGTTCCTTGTTCATTGCTTCCAAAAAAATCTGTCCTTGGCATGTTGGCTGTGGATGGGAAAAGGAAGGCAGATTGCAGAATCACCAATAGCCTCAGAAAATGTTCTCCAGTTAAAGGAAACATCAGACACTGTTAGTTCGGTCTCAACTCTTTGAGATTTCAGTCAGTAGCAGCCTAATAAAAACATGACAAAGGCTCCACCTGCTGTGTTCCTGAAAATCATCAGCTTGCTAATAATAGTATTAGATAGGGTTACAAAATGTGTGTGTGGCTAGTAAATAACACAAGTACTTTCATTCTGTAACATCTATTTAATGCTCTATATGAATCAGTCCAATTTCATATTGGCAAACCATGGTTAACCTTCCCCACTCCCGCTGCCATGGTATAATACACTATCTGAAGCCATCCCAGAGGAATAAGTGACAACTAAGCCCAGATATGTGTGAGGGAACAAAGATGAACACAGCCCCTCTCTAATACCGATAGTTCACAGAGTGTATTGTAGATGCAGTTAATAAAATCCCCAGTCTGGCAAGATTTTGTCTAGAGTGTGAAACAATAAAGAACTCAATCTGGAAGAAATACCATTCTCAGTTTTGGCTCTGACATATGGCCAGTAAAATAATCTGAATATGAAATTTGGTTAAAACACTGAATTGGAAAGATGGCTCTAGATGACATCTTTTATTATATGCAGGCCACATCTGGACTGCAAAAATCCAAAGCATCACTAAATGGTAGGAAACTTAAAATATCTCTATCTCTTTGTTGCCATCTATTGGTCCTCTCTAGAATTTTGCAGCCTGGATAAACTATTCCTATAATTATTCTCAGCTTGTCTTTTAAAGTAAAAGAGGGAAGCAGAAAATTAACAGAGGCAACAAGCAATCTTCTGATCAGGAGGAATGATGACCCTGCTGTATGATCCAATCCCATTCAGTTGAGAGATTTAGCAGAATTACTGCCAGCAGAGGCTGAGAGGCAAAAGGTTTGAATTTGTTAAGAGGAGATATTCTAGTTGGCAACTCAATGGCATTAATACACACGTGAATCATACATGATTCCCAATTGTCATAAAAACATATGCTGTACTTCAGGGGTGTCAAACTCAAATTCATCGGGGGCCGCATCAGCAGTTTGGTCCCCATCAAAGGGCCGGTTGTATCTGTAGGTCTATGTGTCCACTCTTTATTATCATAAATTAATGTCACTGCATTCAATTATTACTGTTTTTTGTAATAATGTAAGTAATAACTAGCTCTGAAAGCAGAAACATAGTCAGAATAATGACAAGTAGATATTCAAATGTACAATTATTGTACAATGTATTGAAAAATGTTTTTTGGTAACAAACATTAATTTTTTTAAACATACAAATATTGCCAAACACTGTTTATTAAACATATGGAAAACACAAGGCATTACCTTTTTTTAACTTTTATAGTGCCCAGCCATGTGCCCCCTTTTAAAGTGCCCAGCCATGTGCCCCCTTTTAAAGTGCCCAGCCATCTGCCCCCTTTTATAGTGCCCAGCCATCTGCCCCTTTTATAGTGCCCAGCCATCTGCCCCCTCCATTTACTTTACTTACCTTTTACTTCTTTCTTTCTTTTACTTCTTTCTTCTTGCTCCTCTCCGCGGCGTCCGCGCTCCTCTGATCCCTGGAGATGTCGGGCGGACGTCACGTGATGACGTCACGTCCGACACCCAGGGAGCAGTGCGGGGCAGGAAGAAGTCGGGCCAGGTCCCGGAAGGTAAGTAATTTTTTTTTTTTTTTAACTTGAGCCATTTTTAAAATGAATTTACTCCGTGCAGGCACGGAGTAAATTCATTGAAAAAAAAAAGGGGGAGGCTGCAAGGCTGGCGGCGGCACCGCGGGCCATCAGACGAGGTCTGGCGGGCCGGATTTGGCCCGCGGGCCTTGTGTTTGACACCCCTGCTGTACTTTGTGGAGGACATGGTATAATGGAATGTCGTGAGGAGGAGGCTCCCCAGGAGGGAGGGGACACACCCCAGCGGAATAAGTGACAAATAAGCCCAGATATGTGTGAGACAACAAAGATGAACACAGCCCCTCTCTAATACCGATAGTTCACAGAGTGTATTGTAGATGCAATTAGTAAAATCCCCAGTCTGGCAAGATTTTGTCTAGAGTGTGAAACAATAAAGAACTCAATCTGGAAGAAATACCATTCTTAAGTTTTGGCTCTGACATATGGCCAGTAAAATAATCTGAATATGAAATTTGGTTAAAACACTGAATTGGAAAGATGGCTCTAGATGACATCTTTTATTATATGCAGGCCACATCTGGACTGCAAAAATCAACATAATGCAGAATGTTTTGAGTTTTATTTTCAAAGAAAATGACAACAGTGGCAATGGATTTATATCACTGACAGATGCTAAAATATTGCTGCCCCTTAAACATCTGAGCCAAGAATTGTAGTTTTTAATCAGAGTAAAACCAATTTGATAAAGTTCAGTGATTCCATTAATAGTTCAGAACATTAATTAATAATGTTTTGGAGAGGGGAGTGCCCCGTCATTGAATTTGATTTCAACTTGCAAAAACAATTGAGTGATGAATGTGAATTATTGATCTTTGGTGTCAACTCAGTTTGTAAGTATCCTTACAATGCTTCATCCATAGTTAAGCAAATTGAACTCAAATCAAGAAGTTACAGAAGTGTTCTCTTGATCACAGAAAGGTCACTCTACTCATAAACTTGCACAATGAAGAAAGATCACATTTCCCGTCTGTTACCTAGGCAACAGGACTCTACTGAAGCACCATACCATGCAGCCAAACAGGTAAGACTGACTGACAGACAGTATCCAAGAGGCAACTTGTGGAGCACTGTGACGCAAATCCAGACAGAGATGAGAGTGACAAAAACCATGTTATTTATAAGTGTGGTTTTCCTCTGACAATGCCCCCACTTCCCAAATGTAGTGTCAATGCTGCAGATGGACAGGATGAGAAGGAATATATTTGCTAGCAAGACCTCATTAACCTTCTTTGTACAAGATCATCTTTCATGCAGACAATTCATTTCATTCATGAAATTGAATGAACAGTTTTCAGCACAAACAAGCTACCGTTTGGCCTTCTAGGTGCTGCTGAACTCCAATTCCCATCTGCCTTTGTCAGCATGGAAAGAGAAATTTTAAGAGGTGAGGTCCAATGTCTGCAGGGCCATCCATTGCACATCCCTGGCTTAGATGAACAAGACTATATCTACTCCTCCCACACATTATCTATCTACATATCTACCCAAATAATTGATCATGGAACAAGAAAGGAATTAATTTACATGTTGGTGTCACTATGCAAGTACAAAATATACAATTGTATGTTGCATCAACTTCTCTAGATTTCTTTAAAGAAAAAAACACGTTTGTGAAATTGTTTTCATTTCTCCACAGGAATACATTCTTAGTGGGAGCTTCTAATTCTTCAGAAGGACCCAAGAGCAAGTCAATCTGCTAACAATTTAGCCCGTCATGGTGCTCTGTTGATATGCATCAAAATGGACTCTGCTCCAAAACAGTGACTCACTAAAACAAGAAAAACTTTTAAAAACGATCACCAGAATTTATTTGCCCTTTTTCATTTTTGCTATCTTCTCCTTTCGCTTCTTTACATGCTTTGGAATCTTGTGTTTTCTCTTCTCCCTTTGAGCCTCTTTGACTATTTTCTTCCTTTCCTGGAAAAGTAAATCCAAGTGAGAAACATACATTGACCAAGTTTTTTCTGTTTTAAAGAACAAAAGAATGCCAAGGACGTTTATATAGCGATGAACGTGGCACTCAGAGCAGCCTCCCCTTCATGCAAAAATATTTTCCCCAATTGAAGAAAACTGTCCCACGAACCTTTTTGTCAACACCTGTTTCAGCAGGCTGGTCTTTAAGATGCCCTGAGTCTTCCTGTTCCTTACAACATGAGTCTGAATTGTAAGAGCTATCATCCTCATCCTCATCATTAGAATCTGCCTCATTGTTATTATTTTCAAGGAGTGCAGGCACCTACAACAAACCAAAAGATTCATTTTTTTCTTCACTCTTGCCCGCCATCAGAAATTCTTTGGATACGTGAAGTTCAGCCTTCACAATGTTCTCCGGGAGCTGAATACTACTGGAAGCTGATGTCCAAGACATACAAAGAATTCCAAAAGGTTGCTCTAAGTTGGATGTTAAGAATGCAAGGACTGTCAAAGGAGAATCTATATGTTTGAACCATTAACATAGCTAACAAAATTCTTCTATAAACTCAAACTGCCCAATATTTAATCAATATTATTGATGTAAAGATTAGGGATATTTTGGCAACAAAACAGCTTTAAGCTCTTGTTCTCACTGAAGAAACATGGAGCAATAGAACCATAATACTATTAACCTTCTCATCATTCCTTATCACCCATCCCCTCCCACTTATGATTGTATGACTGTAACTTTGTCGCTTGCATCCTTACAATTTATACTGACTGTTTCCTAGTATGATTTGATTGCTTATTTATACCCTATGACTATTATTAAGTGTTGTACCTGATGATTCTTGACTCTTGATGAATGTATCTTTTCTTTTATGTACACTGAGAGCATTGTGTGTCCAATCACACTTGGCCAATAAAAAAGAATTTTAATTCTAATAATTAAGAAAGTTGGAAACCAGGAAGAAGATCCA
Source organism: Notechis scutatus (assembly GCF_049901735.1). Taxonomy (NCBI): domain Eukaryota; kingdom Metazoa; phylum Chordata; class Lepidosauria; order Squamata; family Elapidae; genus Notechis; species Notechis scutatus. Next base: position 141,207,195 of record NC_142011.1, on the reverse strand, counting down.
ATGTGCAGCTATCAATTAAAGTTTTTGCTTCATCTGTAGGCAGGTGACCAGCAAGCTTATTCTAGCTCTGAAAATCATTGTTAAAGAATTAAAAATAGCTAGTCATATATGTAGATTTACAAATGCTAATTATATTTGCATATCATTTTAAGTCACACTAAGATTGGGCTTAGATGATCCTGAATCTAAACTTTAGTCAGGAGAGGTTTAACTGTAATCTGAATACATGTAGTCCTCAGCTTACAACCGTTCATTTAGTGACTATTCAAAGTTACAACAGCACTGAAAAAAGTGACTTATGACCATTTTTCATACTTACAATCATTGTAGCATCCCCGTGGTCACATGATCAAAATTGAGACGCTTAGCAACGGACTCATATTTATGACAGTTGCACTGTCCTGGGATCATGTGATCTCCTTTTGTGACTTTCTGACACAAGCCAATAGGGAAGGCAGATTCACTTAACAATCCTGTTACTAACTTAACCACCACAGTGATTTGCTTAACAACTGTGGAAAGAAAGGTACTAGTAAAATGGGGCAAAACTTACTTAAATGTTTCCCCTTTATTACTAAAGAACACAGTCCTGAAATAACACCATCTTACCTTTTGAATACCAGATAAATCCTTCTTTAATCCTGTCACTGTCTGGTAGAGAATCTGCGCAAAATAAAGAACAGCAAAACAATCTGAATGTGGATTTCTCAAATCTTTGGTCAATGATCCTAATAAAGATCTGACTTATATATACAGCATTACACTATATTACAGTGATGGTGAACCTTTTCAGCACCGAGCGCTCAAACCGGAACACGCATTCATGCATGCTTGCCGGAGCACCGGAAAAAAGACCAGCTGGCCAGTGCGTGCATGCCTAGTTTTTGGGCATTTTGGGGGCCGTTTTCAAGCTGTTTGGGGGGCCATTTTTGGCTATTTTCCGGGCCATTTTCCGGCCTTTTTGGGGCAATTTTCATGCCATTTAACAGGGAATTTTCAGGATGGTTTTGGCTATTTTTTGGTCGGTTTTCAGGCCAGTTTTTGGACTTTAGGCCTGAAAACAGCCTGAAAATGGCTCAAAAACAGTCTGAAAAGGCCTAAAAAATGGCTAAAAAAGGTCCAGAAAAGCAGCCGAAAAATGGCCCAGAAAACAGCCCGAAAAAGGGTTTTCGGGCCATTTTCCAGTGCTCCAATGCCTGCAAAGATCAGCTGACCAGAAACCAGAAGAGCAGCTGGCAATGGCGCGCATACCCACCGAGAGGGCTCTGCATGCCACCTCTGGCACGCATTCCATAGGTTCGCCATCACAGTTATATTACCTTCTTGTGAGACAGAAAGCATCAATTACTTCACCAAAAATTATTTGTTGCTGTTACCATTCAACATGCTTCTGGGGTGGTAGGCATTGCATTCTGAGCTTCTGTCCAAAAAAACCTCTCAAATTAATATGCTCATATTTTTTACAGATCAAACGATTCTTAAAAAAGGAGAAATGAGGGACTTCCGGTTTGTCGGCTTCGCTAGCGGCAGGGATTTGCGATCCTGCGCGATCCCTGCCGCACTAGCCGCTTTGGTGCCTCCGATCCACGGATCTGGAGGCTAAGGCTGCCACGAAGAGGCAGCCGAAGATAGGAGGGATCCGGACAGGGGGTTGGGGTTTTCGCAGACCCCTTCCCCACCCGGCTTAACCCTCTTTTCTCAAGACGGTGGAGCGGCGGTCAGCAATGGCCGCCACAAAGAAGCTGACAGCTGGACAAGATTGTGCTGGAGGAAGAAGGAGAAAGTTCTGAAGCAAAAGTTTTTTGGCTGAACTGGGACTATAAGATACAAGTAATATCCTGAAAATTCTGATTTTTTGAAAGATACTTTGTTTCCAGAAGAGATTTACAAGCGGCGAGTGAAAGTGTTTTAAGAGAAAGTTTACTCTCCTTCCACATGGAACTAACAAATGGATATTGAAAATCCTGCTATTTTACAGAAGGTAAAAATTTAAAGCTTTCTGTTATAAGTGGGAAAGGAGAGGACAAAAGGAAAATTTTTATTAAGATTTTGTTGGAGGAGATGCCTGGAAGATTTTGAGATTGGAAGTTAATTGTAATAAGACTTTAAAATACAGATTGGGTTTTTTTTTTCCCTTGCCAATTGATATTACCCCAGGAAGAAAAAGTGTGAAGAACTTTGTGTTCTGTTTGGATTGTTTGATGACTTTGGGATTTTGGGGAATTGTTTCAAGCTTTGAATTATCTTGGTTGTTTTAAGAAGAAGAAGAAGAGAAAAAAGAAGAAGAAAAGGTTTATAATGGCTTTATCTGTTGATGAACTGAGAGAGGAATATGGTAAAATAAAAAAAGAAGGTAAAGACGGTGTGAGAGAAATGTTTTGCTTTTTAGAAATGGCGCTTGCCACTTATCAACAAACACAACAATTAATGGAGGATGCAGAAGAAGAAGAAGAAGAAGAAGAAGAAGAAGAAGAAGAAGAAGAAGAAGAAGAAGAAGAAGAAGAAGAAGAAGAAGAAGAAGAAGAAGAAGAAGAAGAAGAAGAAGAAGAAGAAGAAGAAGAAGAAGAAGAAGAAGAAGAAGAAGAAGAAGAAGAAGAAGAAGAAGCCATCTTTAATGAGTCTACAAAGTTGATCAAGAAAGGAAGGAAAAAGAGAGGAAGGAATAAGATGCAAAATCAATACAATGTTAGAAAGCAAAAGAAAAGAGAAATACAACAGAGTGGGGAAGCGAAGGGGGGTAAAAAGACCAGATGGGATAAGATAGGAAGGAAGAAGGGGGGAAAAAGCCACAAAGGTATGAAACAAGATGTGGAAAAGAAATCTTTTTTTAGGGATAATGGGTAATGCATAACTATGTTCCAAAATGTTTCTGCAAGGTACATGATAGTATTGTAGTATTTGTATCAGAAATAGAAAATTAGAATTTTATAAGGCTTAAGTAAAGATTAAAACATTAAAGGTTTAATAATGATAGATTTTAATATTTAATAAAATATTAAAAGGAATGTTTAAAATATTTAGTTTTATAGAGTTTAATTGACTATTGTGTGGATGTTTGTATGAACTTATTATTATGGTATTTGTTTTTGAAATAGATAATTGGAATGCTATGAGATTTAATGTTTAATTATATATTTAATTACTTTATGGATTTACTATTTTAGTAAGTAGAATGTACTAAGCAGAATTATATAGGGAATTAGGTGTTACCTTAAATGTTAATTTAGGGGAGCGATGGAAAGGCATCATACTTCAATTAGTGATTTCAGGAGAAATATTTTTTTTTCTAATATGAATGAGATAAATGGATAATTGGAAAAGAATGGACAAAAGATACAAATATAATGATTTAAATTAAGATGAAATAAATAAAATAGAATTAAGAAGAGTGGAAAGCGGGGAGAAGTTATAATGAAGATATAGAAGGGTAATAAGATAGGTAATGGCATATAAGCTGAACATGAACTTAATTGAAGTCCATACGAAGAGAGGTAAGCCGGGGCCAAGCTACTTTGTAAAAAGTTTTTATGTTTTTGTGTTTTGTGTGTGTATGTTTGATTGAGATTTAATAAAACCTTGGGAGAAAGCGAGAGGAATATTTGTTAACAAGGCAGAGGGAAATATGAATATGATGAGTATAAAATGGATAAATATAGAAGAAATATAATTGAATAAGAGCAAAGAGAAATAATGAGAAATCTGCTAAAAAAATATTTAAGTGGAAATGGGATATATTAGAATTATATTGTATAAAACAATGTTTTATCTGCCTTGTAAAAATTTATAATGGAAAGAGGTTTAATGTCTTTAATGTCTAATGATGCTTTGTTTGTCTGTAAAATTAATAAAATTTGTTTCAAAAAAAAAAAAAAAAAGGAGAAATGAGAAGAGATTAATTTAAACCTCTTATTACCATTGTCAGTATTAAAGTGACTCCAGTGGGGTGCTCAGAGGATCTCCACCCAAGAAGAATTGTTACAACTCTTCCTCATTCCACAGTTTTGTATGCCTCATGAAAATCTCTACAACATGGAACCCTTTGGGGCAGCAAGAGAAACACATACAGGGAACACAGGGAGAAAAGCGACTTTTCTTCCAGAATAAAGTACCTTTCTAACACTTATATCCTGCCAAACCCAGTCTAAACATTGGCTTGTCTCTATGGCCAACCATAATAACGTAATAATTTCTATGTTGCCTGAGTCCCAACAATTTTGGGCACAGCCCTTATGTTCAGGCCAGTCTGAATCCAGCCCAATATGTAATGTGATACACTAATCAACTCCATATACATAAATTGCATATTTCTTTAAATGTCCAGTCAATCCAGTATTGCTTACATTATCTTGCTGCACACTGAGGGATGAATCTTCTTCCTTCAGCTTCGTCATTATGTCCACATCTCTCTCATAGTTCTTAACGTCTGTCAGAGTCCTCGGGATATAGGCTTTCTTGAACACCTAGCAAGGCGAATTAAGCATGATCCGATAAAACTAGAAATCACTTTTTATATTTTTTTCTATTATTATTGATAATGAAGAGAGGAGGTAATCATAGATCTTTCACTCATAGGCTTGCCAGGATGGACTAAAGCAAGGGTCTTCAAACTTGGCAAGTTTAAGACTTGTGGACTTCAACTCCCAGAATTCCCAAGCTAACATGACTGGAGGAGGAATTCTGGGACTTGAAGTCCACAAGTCTTAAAGCTGTCAAGTTTGAAGACCCCTGGACTAAAGTGTAAATCAGATTCATTTTTTGAAAAAGCAGAAACACGTTTAAGAGCTGAAGAAGCTTCTTGCATAAGAAGCGAAATGTCTTCTATGAGAAAACAAGAAAGTCTAGTTGCCTCCTGAAAAAGCACCCTTGAGACACGTTTAAGTGGCATTTTTCTGAAATCATTTTGTAAGTGTATTGAAAGAAACATCTTGTATTAACCGATATTACACCCTTCCATTTAATCATGTTAACTCTATTACAAATTAAAGGTATTTTTTTAGAGCTAAGAGCACAAAAACTAGGGCATTTAAGAGAGACTTAAGTAAAATATACTTTCGTCCGTGATGGAGTCTTTATTTCAGTTTATTAATTATTTAAACATGAAATTTATAATGGTGGAATCGATTACTGCAATTATTTGAAGGCTATAAAAATACAAACTTTGTTAATACCTTTGATGAATCATTTGAAAATAAATATATTCCTGAGTATTATCAAAATATGGAAGAATAGTTCAGGTTCTTTCAGAAGAGACATGATGTTTTATTTAGTCCACTAGCTTACCTCTTCATCTACATTATTCTGATTGGATATTTCTTCCACTGTTCTTTCAGATGCAATTTCCATTATCTATAAGATATTGAGAAATAAATTCCTAACATCAGAAAACTCATTTGAAAGAGCTGGTTAGGTTCTTTGACAATTGCTTTTACCAAAATGATTTTTTTTTCCTAAACACAATTTTCACCAAGTTCTTTTTAGCAAGATTTATTGAGATGGATGGGTTAGAAGAATTCCCGGCAACTAATTGTGTTTAATGTGGAAGCAGTACATTTCTATGCACACTGGAATGGAGATACTCTGCTTCTCTAACTGCCTTCTACAAGGAAACCCAATTTCCCCTCCAATAATAATGAAATTTGCAACTGTTTGTTTATCAATCTGGGAACCAATTCTTAGATAATGTTGCATATTCTTTCATCCAAGTGTTAATGCCTCTTTTAATAAATCTCTGTTGTTGTATAGTTCCCTGCCACTAGATCATCATTTGGCTTCATAACTGATCTGGAGAAACAGGACCTTTGAAGGATATTTGAAGGAATTTGCTGCTACATTTATGGGGTTCTGCCATATCAGAATGCTCAGGATACAAAAGCCAAAACTGGCAAATGGAAATCAATTGCTCCATATGAAGCAAATGCACATGGATCTCATGTTTGCAGAAAGGGAGTTGGCTTGCAATTTCTGGAGAATCTATTTTTAGTACGGTACATGACCAGGAGGGCACTGTATTAATTTGAGCTGACTTGCCAACTGTGTCTTTTCTGAAGCAGATAGAAAAGACGTCAGACAATCATGCTTATCACTTGTAGACTACAGTAATGCAGTACATTAAAAGCGGACTGTGAACTTTAACTAGGCCAAAATGTAGAAGTTAGATTTTTCTGAAAGCTGCAGATCAGGACACATAATTTAAATTATAAACCAGATTCAATGGATCTTGCCCATGTCCGGTACAATGCTCATGGGCACCAATGAACGACTGCGCGGCTTCCTTAAGTGCGCCAGACTGCCTGACCCATTGCAGTTAACTTAATTTCACTTAATTTTAAACAAAATTAGAAGCTGGATGGCTGTAGCTCATCAGTCCTCTAAATCATCTTTATCTCAAAGAATGTCCCTGGATTTCAGATAGCCCCATATGCTTTTGATAAAGTCAGTAGCTACAGATAGAGTAGATAGAGTGGTACCACTTCGGTGGGCAATTTAATGGGGACATCTTTAGCAAATGTACTTAGTAATCATTCAGTTATGACAGTAATGAAAAAGTAATTTTATGACCAATCCTTGTAATTACGACTTGCAGATACGTAAAGCAAAGGAATACTGGAGTAAGATCATAAGATTAGTTTTACTTAACAACCCTCTCACTTAACAGCTAAATTGCTGGTCCCAACTGTGGTCGTTATATGAGGACTATCTGTATGCACCTTCAATATGAATATTTTTTCATAGAAGATAAATCTTCAAACCTTACCCTTTCAAGATAGGCATCCATATTCTCATTTGTAATAGATGGATCCGTGACAAACTCAAAGAGCTCCCTCACAGTCATCACCGCAACGTTGTACTTATAAAAGAAATCTGCCAGAAAGTTATAATAACATTAAAGTTATTATTGCCTACAAAAACTTGGATGGCTCCAACTCAAACTTTGTGCCACAAGATTTAGAAGTTCATTTATGTGGCAGGAACTTTGAATGGCACTACAGAAAGCTTTCTTGGATAATCCATCTTTAAGCACCCCCTTTCCAAGCACATCAGAATTATGATCTTAGTTGTAACCATCAGGATTATTTTTAAGATTGAAATATCCAGTTATGCAGTTTAAATATGATCAACTGTATTTAATAGCTGAATCTTACGAAGACCATTATCTCCTCCTTACCGTTGATATTGGCACAGTCTTTTCTCAGGAATTCCAAAGCATGGGGATGATCGTGCTCCACAGACTGGGACACATCTATAATATATACTTGACCACTGTGATACCTAGAAAAAGGGAAAACATCAATACCACGATATTTATTTCCAAATATCTTATATCTATTATGGCATTTTCAGAAAACATCAGAGTGTTGGGCGGATATCTGGATGTATGAATGCCACAAGAGTTTTAACAGCTGCAATGAAGCTGTCATTCAAATTAAATAATGCCAATCTAGCAAGTCAGTTTGAAAGAAGAGGTTAAGACATTTAAATTTAGTAGCTGGAGCAGTGGGGTTGTGCAGTAAGCCACAACACAGAGTTGTGGTTGATAGGTTGGAGTGTGCTGGCTCCTGTGTGAGGCAATCTGCACTGTGATTAGTTGTGGTGGGTATAGAGGGGGAATTTTCTGTTTTCCTGCCTTTTTCTTCTGTGTACCTTGTGTGCTCTATGATTTACCTCATCTTACTCCTGTTTGCCTGACTATCTTTGTCTGCTGTAAATATTAATGTAAAATGTATTTATTTATGTAAAACTACAGGTATTCCTCGACTTATGACCACAACTGAGCCCAAAATTTATGTTGCCAAGTGAGAAATTTGTTAAGTGAGTTTTGTTCCATTTTATGATCTTTCTTGCCATGGTTGTTAAAGTGAATCACTGCAGCCATTAAATTAGTAACACAGTTGATCAGTGAACCTGGCTTCCCCATTGACTTTGCTTGTCAGAAGGTCACAAAAGGGACACCACAACTGTCATAAATATGAGTCCACTGCCAAGCATCTGAATTTTGATCACACGATCATGGGGATGCTACAAAGGTTGTCAGTGTGAAAAATGGTGATAAGTCCTTTTTTTCAGTGCAACAGTTACTAAATGAACTGTTCTAAGTCGAGGACTACCTATACAAGTTTGTGTCAGTGCAACTTCATTTGGACACTTGCTGCCGCTGCGCAATTCTGACAAAAAAGGTAGACAGACAGGAGGCAAATAAGTTTGACAAACATGCATAGTTTCAACTCTTATTTCCCTGTCACTCTGTTCTGCCATTCTGTTCTCCATGCAAAAGAAAGGCTAGAAGGTCGATAATGAAGGAACAATATCCAGTATGTGATCTTGAAACTCAAGGCTAGCTAGATTTGGAGTGACTTCCAAATTTTTCCTGAAAGTTAAAACCTTTAAATTGGGATCTTTGTAAAGTGAGATGGTGTGCAATTCTGGCTAAAATGACTGTGGGCTTGGGCTGGATAACTAACAAAAGCGTCTTCATTTCTGCAACATTCAGTGATCAACTGTTCTTCACCCCTGCAATGCAAGAATTAATTCTGCGCAGTCCTGTCTGGGCAGAGGAAAATATGCCATTTTCTCTCAGGTCAGAATGCATCCAGAGAATTCACCACTCAGCAGCAGATGGCTTAAATTACACTTGGGAATCCAGCAAGTGTTCCAGAGAGTAGCCCTAACAGGCCCCCAGAGAGATACTGACTGGAGGATATGCTTTCTGCTCAACAATACCTATCTTAAGGGGAGGATTGTAACCCCTGCATAGTCATTACACAAATAAGTCTCAAGTCCCAATGTTAAAGTTGAAAAACAAAAATAAGACATACAGCATATTAAATTCACTGAGATCTGCATGAACAAGCTTGGCATCCTGGTACATTCTTCTCATGTATTGTATGACTTGCAGGTATAACTCTCGGGCTTTTGACTCTGATAACTGGGCATTTTTCAACAAAGGAGCGGGCCTTGGAGCAAAGGAGAAAAGAAACAAAGAATATAATGTTTATATATCTCTTCAACTGTCCCATTCCTTAAATACTGAAATCACATAAGGCCAAAATAAACTCCCACATGAATCACAAGAGGAAAAACAAAACATTTAGGAGGAAAAGTGGAAAACTCTCTTATTTTTTCCCCAATTTTCGCATCCTTACATTTAAACCTGGTACAAGGTATCTTGCCTTCTGATCAAACCTCACAAATATCACAATTACAAGTACAAGTACTTACAAGTACCTCAATGAGTTTACGCACAGTGAAGTCTCAATTTAACAGTTACCCTCTTAGTGGACTTCAGGTGCAAGAGATAAAATGGATACCTGAGACATTTATTTATCTTACGTCCAAAGTAATCCAGACATGCACTTAAAAACCTGCTTATATCATCATCCTCTTTTAATGACCCCATAATCCCTTGCAAGGTGGAGTTTGGGCAACTGAATGGAACTGGCCGGATGCCCTTCCTGTCATCAATAATGCAGAGTGAACTCACAGACTGATTGTGAGGCGAGAGCTCCACCTCTGAGCTACCGCACCACTCAAAAAAACTACAGCTTATATGGCATACTTTAATTCATGTATGTGAATTAAATTCATATAATTCATGTATTATTTTACAACGTACAACAAAATGAAGAAAGCAATTTATTAAATAGACATCAAGGATGAACTTCCCCCTCCTCCAAAGAACCTGTTAAACTGATATGTCAATTAGTATTTAAATTTAAAAGTAAACATCAGCACTATTTAATTTAGTATCTTAATTTAAACATAAGCATCAACACTATTTAATTAAGTGTTAGGTAGCCTAAAAGACAAATTAAAGATGCTCAGCTGCCAGGGTCAATCTAGTTTCCAGGACAAATATACACTTCAGCAACTGGGTATCCTTGATTTGTTTTCTTCGGCTTCAGGAACAGAACAATTAACCTGTTGTAGAAAGGGTTGCGATTTTCCTGCAGAGAACAATGCTTAATTTGGGGTGCTCAAATTAAATCCAGCTTCCAGCTTTAAATCCATGTTCTGTTGCCCAAATAATAACAATCAGCTTCAAGCTTTCCATGACATGGATAGCATTACAACAATAATCTTCCAGTTGAGTGCAAAAGTTTTCAAGCTCAAAATGTCCACTTTCAAATTTGAAAAAATTATTTCAAGCAAAAAGCAGTTCTTTCCCATTAGAAATTTAATAATTTCAGAAGTGCTTCAGGCTGATTGAACCTGTTAAATTTGAAGCAGAATGTTTTCGATTTGAGACAATCCAGAGTCCAAACATTTTGTACATTGCTACTACGTTTACAATAACTTCAAAATGGGATTACTTTTAATATACTCTGATTCCCAATTTCAGAGCAGTTTGGAGACTGCAGCTAGCTAGCCCTGAATGCTGCAACTAGGTTACTCATTTCAGTCTGTTTCTGCAAAATTGATTACCGTATATACTCGAGTATAAGCCGACCCGAATATAAGCCGAGGCCCCTAATTTTACCACAAAAAACTGGGAAAACTTATTGACTCGAGTATAAGCCTAGGGTGGGAAATGCAGCAGTTACTGGTAAATTTCAAAAATAAAAATAATTAATTTGGGAAACGATCTCACTATCATGAAAGGTTTAATTGATTCACTAACCCAAAAGAAGATGATGACGACAGCGGGAGGCAGGAGTCACTCTCTTCCCCTCGCCTCGGAGGCCCCCTGAGTCAGGAGTCGCTACCGCCGGCACGGCCCCAGTCCCGCGTCGCCTCGGGAAGGGAAAGGCAAAAAGGAAGAGCCGCGCTTTGCAACGGCAGCAGCAGCACCAGAGGCTCAGGCTCAGCGGCTCTTGGTTTTGCCCCACCCTTCCCAAGGCAACGTGGGACTGGAGCCGCACCGGCGGCAGCAACTCCCGACAGCCCCAGCCGGACACCCGAGCGGAGGCCGGGCGGAACTGCCTGTTGCCGCCGCAGGCGCCGCTGCGGGCGCCTGGCTGCCCAAGTAAAGAACAGGGCAGCGCCGGACCATCGGAGAAGCGGAGCAAAGCCGGAGACCAGCAGCCGCCTCCCTCGGCACAGAAAGCCTCCCCCAACCATCCGGCCGGTCTCCTCCTCCTCGGCCACACAGAACAAACAGGCAGAGAAGGAGGAGAGCAGCTGGCCAGCCGGGGGAGGCCTCCCGCGCTGCGAAAGAGGCGGCCAACGATCTCCGGCACCGCCCTGCTCCACGCGCTGGCTGCTCGGACTTGCCGGGCCCGGCACATAGAACAGGGCGGCACCGGATGTTGGAGAAGCCGAGCGGAGCCGGGGATCATTAGCCACCTCTTTCGCAGCACAAGAAGCCTCCCCCAACTGGCCAGCTGCTCTCCTCCTTCTCTGCCTGCTTGTTCTGTATGGCCAAGGAGGAGACGACTAGCCAGCTGGTTGGGGGAAGCTTTCTTCGCCGAAAGGCAGCTACTAATCTCCGGCTTTGCTCCGCTTCTCCAATGGTCCAGCACCACCCTGTTCTTCTTGTGCTGCGAAAGAGGCGGCTAATGATCTCCGGCGCCGCCCTGTTCTATGTGCTGGCTGCTCGGACTTGCCGGGCCCGGCACATAGAACAGGGCGGCGCCGGATGTTGGAGAAGCCGAGCGGAGCCGAAGCCACCCCGGCTCGCATTGTTTTCTGAGCCCGCGAGCCTAGAGCCAGGGCGCTTTCATTGCACGGCGGAGCTTCTTGTCTCGGGAAACGCCGGGCGTCGTTGCTGCCCCCTGAGGGGAGGGTGATTCTGGGCTGCGCGATTGGGGGACTTCGTGGCTTTGGGTGGGAGCGAGGACGGACGGAGTCCGCAAAGTGGGGCTTGCCTGCCCTTGCTGGCTGCCTCTGCTTCCTTAGGGGCGGGGAAGGGGGCTCATCTGGACCAAGGGTGAGTCTCCCCCTCAGTTTCCCCTGAAGGATCTTCCGTCGCTTTTGCCTTCTCCCTACGTCTTCCCTCTGTTAAAATCCCCCCCCACACACACACACACTTATTTTCGGGCGGATAGATTTCGTGACTGAGCATTCTCACATGACGGTGGGTCTTTCCCCCCCCAAAAAAAAACAGTTAAAAAAAGAAAAAACAATATATCCTCATGTTATATTGCATAAAATAATTTGGCCGTGAGATAAAATAATTTGGCCATATTTTGATTTGAGTTTGGCCGCAGAGCCAAGCTGCGATCTGGCAACCCTGAGCGCTGCTTATTGAGTCGGAGGTGGGGGGGGGAGGGAGGAATTAGGGGGAGAGGGGACGCCTTGGAAACCATGCAAGAACTTTTCTGCTTCCGATTACCCCCATGCTTACAAGTTGCAAAGGAAACACGGAAGCAGGGAAGCGGCTGCCCAGCTCCGGAGCTCCACACCATTTTTTTTTTTCAGAGGGGAATCTGTCACTCGAGTATAAGCCGAGGGGGTTTTTTTCAGCACAAAAAAAGGGCTGAAAAACTCGGCTTATACTCGAGTATATACGGTACATATGCTACGGAAGGTTTTGCACTATCCACCAGTTTAGCCACACAGACTGTACTATATTGATCAGCCATCTAACTAGTTTTGCTAGAATTGAGAAATGTACTAGAGGAATAATTTTTCTAAAGCTTTAGATTCTACAAACTTTTGCCAGTGTTCCCAAATTGCAGCAATTTTAAGATATGTGGACTTCAACTCTCCAAATTCCTTTGGCTTGCATGCTGGGAATTGAAATCCACACATTTTAACGTTGTGGAGTTTGAAGAAACATTGACCAATGCACTGGAAGACACTAATAAATTAGTACTTGAATTTCCTATATAGCCCTTTCCCATGTTATACTTCTTAAATAACTCCTATAGAAGTATGTAAGAATGTGTTTACTATTCTGTGTGACTCAGTGTACAGTATATTATGTATTATGGTTTGCATAATTTATTTTAATTAAAATAAATCCTGGCTTAACTAAAAATTTGAGCCCCGCCACAAAGCACTTGATTATACTTACATATCATTTTTGCCAATAAAGCCCATCACAAGAACATGACTTCTTAGCATAATGGGTTCTGGACATGGGATCTGTGCTGTATGTAACCTACCAAGCAAGAAACCAAAAAGACAAAACTGCTGTTATTTGATATATTTGATATCACCTATTTAAAAAAAGTCCTATGTATAGAAAAAGGCTTCAGAAATTCAGAAGATCACTTAGTCCAATAATATTGATCTTACCTTCATAATTATTTAGTCAAGAAATACTGCATATAAAGCAAGAAAATATATAAAGAAAGCCTCACAAGCTGTCCCAATCTTGTTGACACCTTTCATTTTCATTCTCATGTCTTGAGGCCAAATGTTAAGTATTGCATGAAAATTGTTAACAAATAATTATTTTCTCCCCAAAGTCTTTGATAGAGGTACCTCTTTCCATTTCAGTGTATAAATTATTTTTAAAATCTCAGATGGGGATATGTGCTTCAATTTAAAAAACAGAAACAATCCTTTTGTTTCAAGAGTTAACGTGAATTGACTGAGCACAAATATTCTGTGAAAGAAACTGGCAAATTTAAATTTGGAACACAGATACTTACTCCAAATTAAGGCCCTCTAGGATCTCCACTGGAGAACTAAACCGAAAAATACCCATTGTTAAGGCTGTAGAGATTCTCAGTCATCCAGGTCATGGTTGTGGAAAAAAAAGCACCTTTGGGATACCCATCATTAAATTTTATTCAATTCCTAAGAAGGGCCTAATGTACTAGATTTGAGTTTTTGGATTTCATGGCCAAATATCCACCACTTGCCATTTAGTGAGAAAGTGCATCTATTAAGATTTTGCTCGTGTTTGTTTGTCAATTGTATGCCCCTTTTAGGGCTTAGATTTTTAAAAAGGAGGAGATATTCTTCCTTTCCTCTACTCTTAGAGACTGCTTGGCTGTTGAAGACCAACAGCCCTCCTTACTCTGGGAAAGAGAGATGACTGAAAAATGATTTGTCAACTATCAGTTTCTGAAGATGAGCAACACACGAATGTGATCACTCAAAATGTATATTTTTTTGTTTTCACTGCAGTATTTCTGCTTCTGAATGTGGATCATTTGTACGTTAGAAAAGAAAAACAAAATTCATGGCTTTCTTTTCTTTTTTTTAAATGTTCCAAACCTGGAAACACAGATATTTAAATTCTTTTACTTTTAAAAGAATTTGTTCTGGAGCTGAGCAGGAATCCTCGAATAAGGCACTCCAATGTTGGTTCTGTGTGAGTGGTCGAAAGAATTGCATCTCCTGAACATTTTGCTTCTTAAAAACTTGCAATGCGGTTAAACTTCCAGAAGTTTAAAATCATTCCCTAATCCTGTACAAAAATGAAAGTCAAGATGAAAATGGAAGAATGTCAATTCTCACCTGGTTAAATTCCTCATTTCTTTTTCTGCCCATGTCCTGACCATCTTTCTTGGGTTTCCTTTACAGTATCCATGACGAAACCTTGGAATGGCAAGAGGGAGATTGAATGTTCATTGAAAAAAAGAGAAGTGAATTCCAGAAGCAAGTATGCAATACAGACTCACCTGAATTCTCCACTCACATATTTATCCCGATCTTTAAACATCAAAATAGAAGTTTTATATATCTTTATTGCTCTATTCTCGCCTTTTGCAGTGCTGGCGTGATACACATTAGCCTGGAAAAAATTGCAAAGAAATGTAACAAAAATGTACCAATATATAAATTTATATATATATTATTGGAGAAGTCAATCAATAGTTTTACAATTACTTTGTTTTAATTAATTGCTACATGGCACAGAGTTTAATACATAATAGTGTTTATTTTGGATCACTGGCTGTGTTCACATTGTGGTATATCTGAGTTTAATGAACCCAGCCACTACAGTTTATTAAATATAATTATTAGGTTTAGTATTAATTTTGAGATCTACCGTGTATGGTACTCTGGCTGCAAAAACAGGACGACTGTCAAGAGCCAAATGCATGACCCATGAATCCAGTAACTTTCGAGGCTAAATCTATAGATCACAAGGGTACAAACCACACACAGTTAATATTTTAAGTTCCCTAAATTCCTTTCCAAACAGGTGAACCATGAAAAGAATGAAAAAAAAAGTTGCCCACACTTGCATCATATTGCATACAAATATAACACCTGAAACAAATACTTCTTTATCATGCATGGTCTATGTGTGGAGGGGAAAATGGCTCTCTGTATTTGTAAACCTATTTCCACATGTACAAAAAATTGTTTTGATTGTGTCCTCGATTTGGTGCAGAAATGCTTGAATGAAAAGAGGCACTTAATGGCGGCTGCAAATGGTAATTCTGCAAATTACGTCGTTGCGTTCCACATTGGTCTTCTCAAGCATTATTTCAATATTTATTGTTTTTGAAAGCTATAGCCTGCCTGGATAGCCCTCAAGTCTTTTGATGTCTAACCTGACATCAAAAGCAGTATTTTCGATTTTTAAAAAGTCTAGAATACACCATCAGATTACATTAAGCTCTGGGTTATGAGGATTCAAGCCAGGACTCAGCTCGTGAAACTATAGTTAAGTGTTAAAAGAATTATAGCAAAACATGCTTGCTGCCTGCTCCTCTACAGTCACTACTAGAAGTGGTTTAGAACAGGGGCCTCCAACCTTGGCAACTTTAAGTTTGGAGGATTTCAGCTCCCAGAATTCCCCAGCCAACTTAGAAGGTGTTTAATTAATCACAGGAAAAGTATAGAGGTAGAAACTTTGCTCTCCTCCTGTCAAGTCTTGTAAACCAGACAGGAAACATGGTCAGGTAAGCTAATTCTACTTTATTATACTACTATAATTCTTTATTATAATTTTGTACATTATAATATTAACAAACACTTTCAAGTGTGAACATATTCCGTCCCCTTTACAGCCTCAAAAACTAGGGAGGATCTCTTCTTAGCCTTTTGATTCACTCACATTTCTGCTATAGGATAAGTTGCCTTTTTCCTGATTGTCCCCTTGGCTGTGTCTTCCAAGGACATTCCTACATAGCATTACACCTGACAATTGAAACTGAAACTCAGCGCGTTCAAGTCCAAACCTTACAGCATCTTAGCTTTTCAAAGCCAAACCTTAGGTATCTATAAATCCTTGCCAGTCCCGATGCAGAAGAATGGAACCTCTTTGTTCCAAAATGACTTTTCAGAAAAATTATAGAAAGCATGTAATACAAATCACAAGACTTTAAAAAAATGCATTGCAAGATTACATTTAGCAAACTATAGGTTCAGCCAACCTCTTTTCCAGTGCTGACACAACCGTTGATCTCAGATATCACACCTCTGCTAAGCATCTTGAATAGAATCATTCGTGTTCTTGGGTCCAGGACCTTAGAAAGACAAAACAGCATCAAATCCATGATTTATAAAGATGTGGATAAATCCCTTTCAAGTTTAAAATCTAAGGAAGGCGTATTTGTCAAAAGCCAAGATTTTTCTCCTGCAAAGTTTATACCAATTCTTTTTTTCCAACTTGTTTTCTTTTGCAAATTTTTAGCCTGAAATGCTTTGAAGTTTAAATAACATTTCACTAAAATGTAGGAGCAAAACTTAGCTACATCATAAGCCTTTATAGAATGGGACCAGCGCTGCTGGATTCATGAAGCACGCGGAGTAATATTAACTTTATGAATGAATATGTGTTTCTATCCATTATTATCTGATTAAGAGATTACAGATCAATGCAGGCAGTCCTCACTTAATGACCACTCATTCAGTGACCATTCAAGCTTACAATGACCCTGAAAGGGTAGTACTGTACTTATGAACTGTTCTCATAGTTGTGGTTGTTGCAGTGATCCTGCAGTAACATGATCACAATCTGCAACCTTCACTGTCAGCTATCAAGAAGCAAAGTCAATGGGGAAGCTGACAGGAGGCTACAAATGGCAACCATATGATGTCTTTGCTTAACGATCTGTGGTGATTCTCTTATGACATCATATACGACAACAGGAAGTGCCATAACTGCCATCACTAAGCAACACAATCATGCAGTATTGTGCTTTAAGATCACACCACTTAGTGACTATAATTCCAGTCCCAAATGAATGAGGGCCACTTGTACAAACAAACACACATGTACATTTGTTGGTCTTAAAACTACAGTACATTATTTCAACTGAAGCAATTCTTTAAAGAAGCCAATTAACCATGGTTTATATTACTGGAAGTCTACAATTCTCTGACCTTTAATAGAGCATCTGAAATCTTACTGATTTTATTTTTCTCTGAAGGCAGAGCGATACAATCATGAAACTGGAGAATAAAACTTCCTTTCTGAGAAAGCTTCTATTATTATTATTCGACCCAAATAATAATTAACTTGGACAGAATATAGTCCAAAAGCATCGATCACTGTGAACTGGAAGCAAACACCTCTCCACCTATATTTTGCCCTCCCAACATCAGACCAGTAGTGCAGTAAAAGTTTCTAATCATTCTCAGATAGGATTTTGGAATCTCCTGATGAAATGGAGAAAACACATCTAGATAAAGCATAACTGTATAATGTAAAAGAGGATTTCACACTGACAGTATAATGTTATGCACTGCTATTAAAGAATGTAGCTGGCTGAATTCTTCCTTTTAAAGGATAAATACTCTGAATTCTGATAATACTCTTTTTGACAACTGATAATTCACATCACTTACTTGTTCTACTGTTGCCCTGTCTGATTTATCTTTTACCCGGTACCTAGCAGAAACAAAACATCGTATGATCCATTGTACCAGAACAAAATACAAATATCTCAACATATCTTAATATAAGACATTAATATAACATATATCTTAAGCAATATGCCAGCAATAATTAAAATATTCCAGGCAGAAAAACAAGACAAAAATACAAAACATTCTCCATGAATTAAAACCAGGGATCTTCATAATGCAATTCACACAGACTTCAGTCAAGCAACACTAGGGTGGTTTTTAGGAATATAAAAAAGTATCATCATTAGATAAGAACATGCCAAAACAAAATTGGAAATAACTTAATTTACCAAACCAATCTTAACCTCACTTTTTAGGAATGAATGCCTAGCCCTAAAGGAGCAAACAAGAGTCTAAGGAGGCATCTGCAGCATTGTGATGTTAATTTTGTATACCTCTTAGAATGTAATATATCAAAACATAATGTATTAACGTATTAATTGTACTACAAACCCATGCAAATCAAATAACAGCTATATATTCTCTACAATATTTATTTCTACACATCCATATGTATTACTTACATATCTGCTTCTCTTTGCCTAGACTTCTCTGTAACTTTATTTATAACAGAATCAGCAAAACGCAGCTTGTCTGGAAAACACACACACAGACACATCCTACTCTTTAAAAACAGTTTCAACACTGCTGTCCAAAAATAATGTACATAATTTCCTTGTGAACATACCTCTAGAAAATAAGCGATACATTTACAACATTTAAAGTAAGCACTCTTTTCCATTCATATATATGTCTGTCAATATTTTCCCCCCTTACATTTCTGAAGCCACTCACTTTCTCAATGTCTCTGGGAAATGTGCACAATTAAAAACCACAAAATATAAAAGAACAGGGGGGGGAGAGAGAGAGAGAGAGACAGATAGACAGACAGACACAGAGGCAGGGAGTCATCCTGAGGGAACGGATATAACACCATCTTAGAGAAAGTCCTCATCCTACTTTGGCCCAAAGCTGAGGGAAAGTCAGGTCTTCAAGACTTATTTAACAGAGAACAGAATTGGGGGGCTCGTGGGGGGGTTGTGGAAGGTTGAATTGCCCCAATGAATTTGATGATGCAGTGGTACCAAAGATTTTTTTTTTGGACCCAAATCAAGCTTAATGTCATATAGATATTAAGAAGCTTGGTGGCTTAATAAAACATCTGTTTTCTAGCTGTAAACCTATACAGCTAGATTAGAGACCCAGCAAAAGCAAGCAGGGCCTGAAAGAGGGATCTGTTTAGTGCAGGGGTCTCCAACCTTGGCCACTTTAAGACTTGTGGACTTCAACTCCCAGAGTTCCTCAGCCAGCTGGCTGAGGAACTCTGGGAGTTGAAGTCCACAAGTCTTAAAGTGGCCAAGGTTGGAGACCCCTGGTTTAGTGAATTGGCTGGTGGAGTGGTTTCTGAGAATAGACTACATCAGGGGTGGGCAAACTTTTTGGCTCGGGGGCCGCATTGACTTTTAAAATTTGACAGACGGGCCGGGTCAGCACAAGATTTTTTGGGAATCGCCCCCCTTCCCCCCCCTCTTCTCCTCCTTCCCCTCCCCTCGGAGGCTCCCCTCCCCTCGGAGGCCCTCTGAGTCAGGAGTTGCTACCACCGGCGCGGCTCCACGCGGCTCCAGTCCCGCATTGCCTCGGGAAGGGAAAGGCAAAAAGGAAGAGCCGCGGCGGTGCTTTGCAACGGGAGCAGCGGCACCGGAGGCTCAGGCTCAGTGGCTCCTGGTTTTGCCTTTTCCTTCCCAAGGCAATGCGGGACTGGAGCCGCATGGAGCTGCGCCGGCGGTAGCAACTCCTGACAGCCCCAGCCGGACACCTGAGCGGAGCCCGGGCGAAACTGCCTCTTGCTGCTGCCGGAGCACCGCCGGGTCGCCTCCTCCAAGCAGCCTGCCCGCCCACCGGCCTTCCCCTCTGCCGCGCGGCTCAGAGCCAGGCGCAAGCGCCCGCGAGTTAAAAGGAAGCCGAAAGTTGCTGGGAAGTTGCTCAGGTGCTGGGAGCAGGCTTTTAAAGTGCCGCCTGAGCAAAGTTTAAGCAGCCCGCCCACCCGCCGGGCAGAACCCTTCCTGATCCTCGGCGGGAAGACGCTCCAGCCTGCAAACTTTGCCTTTGCAAAGTTTAAGCCTGGAAGCCCCGGAAACACAAGCAACTTCCCAGCAACTTTCGGCTTCCTTTTAACTCGCAGGCGCTTGTGCCTGGCGGAGGAGAAGCCCGGAGCCTCCTCCAAGCAGTCCGCCCGCCCGCCCGCCGGGCTTCCCCTCCGCCGTGCGGCTTGGGGCCAGGCGTGAGCGCCAGCGAGTTAAAACGAAGCCAAAAGTTGCTGGGAAGTTGCTCGGTTTTCCAGGGCTTTGCAAAGGCAAACTTTGCAGGCTGGAGCGGGAAGGGTTCCGCCTGGCGGGCGGGGCGGGCTGCTTAAACTTTGCTCAGGCGGCACTTTAAAAGCCTGCTCCCAGCACCCGAGCAACTTCCCAGCAACTTTCGGCTTCGTTTTAACTCGTGGGCGCTCGCCCCGAGCTGCATGGCAGCCCGCTCCAAGCAGCCCGCCTCGCCCGCTGGGCGGAACCCTTCCCGCTCCTCGGCGGGAAGACGCTCCAGCCTGCAAACTTTGCCTTTGCAAAGCCCTGGAAAACGGAGCAACTTCCCAGCAACTTTCGGCTTCGTTTTAACTCACGGGCGCTCGCGCCTGAAGGAGGGGAAGCCCGGAGCCTCCTCCAAGCAGCCTGCCCACCTGCCCGCCGGGCTTCCCTTCCGCCACGCGGCTCGGGGCCAGGCGCGAGCGCCCGCGAGTTAATATGAAGCCGAAAGTTGCTGGGAAGTTGCTCGGGTGCTGGGAGCAGGCTTTTAAAGTGCCACCCGAGCAGGACCGCCGAGCCGGGAAACGGGGCACCAAGGCAGGGCAAGGCTCCACCAGCAGCGGCCTAGCTTTAGGTGGCTCCAAGCAGCCCGCCCCGCCCGCCGGGTGGAATCCTTCCCGCTCCTCGGCGGGAAGACGCTCCAGCCTGCAAGCTTTGCCTTTGCAAAGTTTAAGCCTGGAAGCCCCGGAAAAAAAAGGGGGATCGGCGGGGACTCACCTTCGGAGAGGTCACACTCGAAGGTGATTTCGAACTCCCAGCCGAGGCCTTTGCAAATTTCTTTTCTTTCCTACCCCTAGATCGCTCCGCACTGTTTTGCAGCTTTGGGGGCCACGCGGCACAGGGCAATTACGCCACGCCCAGCGATTTTTTTTCAGGGGTGGGCCGCATTGGACAGACCAATGGCAGCGATTTTTTTTCAGGGGCGGGCCGCATTGGACAGACCAACGGGCCGGATGTGGCCCACGGGCCGTAGTTTGCCCACCCCTGGACTACATGACAGTGAGGACAGTTTGACAATGTCGGTGGAATCCAGGAAATCCAGGCGTGGTTTGTTTTTCACCTACAACCTGCAAACCACAATGTTTTCCTATCCCTTCTTCCTCTTTAGGGAAAGATTCGGCTAACAGATAAAAAAATAGAAGCTGAGACACATTGTAGACTGGCCTATCCTGAAAGGCAGCAGTGCAGGATGACCCTCACCATTTCATAAACTTATCTTGTTATAGTTGTTCGTAAAATATGATTTGAATTGTGGAACAAGAGACTATAGGTCTATTTTTAATGAGCCAAAACTTTATTCTATCACAGAAACAAACAAACAAAAATTCAAGTTTTTGTTCATCTTCCAGAGGCATTTTAACAGATTTCCAGGACAGATTAACCCATTAATCCATTGAATTTCATCTTTTAAAAACTATCACCTAATTCAGCCTCTCTGGAATTCTAAATGGTCCACTTACCTAAATTGATTTTATTCTCAAACTTTCTTAATGCTTTGTCTGTAGGTGTAGACATTTTGGCTGCATTGCTGCTGGGAGTTTGTTTATTTGCCTGGAAAAAAAGTTATATAACTAAAATTCCATTTAAAAACCATTCTAAAGGCGCACTTTTGTAGACTCTTAATCTGAGAAACGATTAAAAAAAAGACAATTGCATGATTATGTCCCCAGCGCTACCCCTATTATGTGCAAATTCGCCAGGCCTGCAAACACTAGTTAGCATGTATAGTCAAGTGCTGTTATAACCTTATCCATGAATAAGTTTGAAGGGTGAATCTCACTAGAAAAAGAGGGAATGCAGAATCCTGTGGCCCATTTTAAATGCATCAGTTACGATTAAGGCCACAGGAGCAAAAGCATATATACCAGCTAGCCTTAGAAACACATTTCATCAAATGCAGGAAGAATAGTAAGACATGTAAATTGGCTTTTGGGAGGCTAAAGACAGTGAGAGTTTTGCACTGAGTTTCATGCTGAGCCACAGAATAACGGAAAAAGTGAAAAAGAACCCAAAGATTTTAACAGATGCACCTCCTTTCCCTTTTTTAGTTCTTGTGTGGCCAGAAAAAAATAGTTCAGAATTCCATTTTAATTAGTTGGTGGCTTAGCAATGCATGCACATCAAAGAACTGGGGTTTAAAATAAAATACAGGCACATACACTAAACCACCAAACCACTAGATTGCTTAGCTGGCTAGAGTTTATTTTAAACTACAACTTGATTTGCACATAATAAGCTGAATTAGCTAAAATGAACAGAATTCTGGTTTACTCTTCCTTTATGCAAGTAGCATTAAGCTATGGCTCACCATCACACATTAAGACAGTAATTAACCTTACATATTATTAGTTGCAAAAACTCCTGAAACTATCAGCTAGTCTCTCTACAACAGTGGTCGGGGAACAGGGGTAAATTACCCCAAATGGGGTAAAACTGAAAATCCTGGGGGTAATGAGGACGGTCGGCTGGCGCGACTGTTCTCATTACCCCCAGGCATTTTATTTCCGACATTCTGTTCGCCTTCGGTGAATGCTGCTGGGATTGGGAATCAAGGACACAAATGAGAGAAGGGGAGGGAGGAAGCAACGGAAGCCTGTCCTGCTCTCTGGCTCAGCAGCTTCGGTTTCCTCCCGCCTCATTCCTCTCTCAGTCGCTCTCTCGCTCCTCCACCAGCCCAGGAAGAAACTGCTTCAAAGAAGCCGGGGGGTGGCTTTTCCTGTCGGCGCAGCTCCTCCGAAGCGCCCGTTTTACCCCCACCCCGCCGCCAATCAATCCAATCTGCCTGCCTGCCTGCCTTCGTTTCTGGTAGTTTCGGAGCAGCTTCGGCTGAGAATAATAACTATTCGCCTCTTTTTCTCAGCCGAAGCTGCTCGAAACTACCAGAAACGAAGGCAGGCAGGCAGAACGGAGCACTGGATTGAACCGCGGGCGGCGGGCGGGGCGGGCGGGGGTGAACGGGCGCTTTGGGAAGCTGCGCCGACAGGAAAAGCCACCCTGCCGGCTTCTTTGAAGCAGTTTCTTCCTGGGCTGGTGAGGAGTGAGAGAGCGACTGAGAGAGGAACGAGGCAGACACCTGAGGGATGGGGCTGAGGGAGGGAGGGAGACACCTGAGGGATGGGGCTGAGGGAGGGAGGGAGACACCTGAGGGATGGGGCTGAGGGAGGGAGGGAGACACCTGAGGGATGGGGCTGAGGGAGGGAGGGAGACACCTGAGGGATGGGGCTGAGGGAGGGAGGGAGACACCTGAGGGATGGGGCTGAGGGAGGGAGGGAGACACCTGAGGGATGGGGCTGAGGGAGGGAGGGAGACACCTGAGGGATGAGGCTGAGGGAGGGAGGGAGACACCTGAGGGATGGGGCTGATGAAGGCAGGGCCGAGAGGCGAGGCTTCTCAGCCGTCCTGCAGGGACTATCTGTCGCTCAGGGTTGCAATGAGGAGGCATTGGCGTTCCCTGAACTTGGTGGTTTGCTGGCAGACGTTTATTACCCGACTAGGTAACAACATCAGATGTTACCTAGTCAGATAATGAAACGTCTGCAAGCAAACCACCAAACTCGGACTCTCCCCCCCCCCCGTTGAAGCTTTCAAAGTAATTTTAAATACATCCAATAACATTTTGAATTCAAATAGTGTATGATTTCCTTCCTTTCAAATCAAGGGGGTAACGTCGGCGTTTATAAAAATTTTTGGGGGTAAAAGGTAAAAAAGTTCCCTGACCCCTGCTCTACAAGATGCTAGGACATTTTTTGTTATTCAAAACAAAACAGAATACTTAAGCATTCAGGCTATTGGCTTTCCCAATGCACTGGGACTACTTTCCTATAAAATAATTTTAAAGTTTCAAATTAAAATGCCCACAAGTGTAGCTTACAGCCGAACACATTGTCACATAAAGACCACACATCGTGGTAACCCAGGACAGTGGCCTGGTTTTATAGTCATGTTATACTACAATTTGCTACTAGGCCAAAACAAGCTATACCCACAATCATATAATTCAATAGTCTACAGCAGGGGTCTCCAACCTTGGCAACTTTAAGACTAGCGGACTTCAACTCCCAGAGTTCCTCAGCCAGCAAAGCTGGCTGAGGAACTCTGGGAGTTGAAGTCCGCTAGTCTTAAAGTTGCCAAGGTTGGAGATCCCTGGTCTACAGGAATCAGGACAAATATATCTAAAAGCAACAAACAAAAACCCACACACCTGTAGGTTTCTTCCTCCAGCCATTGGATTCCGTTTTCTCAGCTTTCCCATATCGTCATCCCAATCCCATCCATCTTCCTCATCCTCAGAGCTCTCATCAGATTCATCCACATCAGCTTCCTCATTCAGATGGGAATCTTGCATTTTAACCACCACCTTCTCCTCCTGAGATGCGGGAACAACCTGCAAGGGTTCGCTATTTTTTAAAAGAAGAATATTTAGTAAATAGGCTGACTCTATAGTGGTTTCAAAACAATGCAAACAGGATACATTGGCCACACCGCTATAGTGAGCATAGCTACTGTGTTTCCCCGAAAATAAGACCCTGTCTTATATTTCTTTTGCTACCAGAAAGGCACCAGGTCTTATTTTCGGGGGGAGGGGGGGAGGATGTCTTTCACTGACTCATCTCACTTGCATTGCCCCTGGCCTCCCTTTCACTGTCAGAGGCCTTCAGGAAATTCTGCAGCCGGCAAGGCTATCCTGAAGGCTTCTGCAGCCAATAACAGAGCTCCAGATCGATCCAGAGCCCTGTTATCGGCTACAGAGGCCTTCAGGAAAGCCTTGCCAATTGCAGAAGAAATGGGCCAGCAAGATGTCAGGGTGTGCGAGGCCTGGCTGCAACTGTCCGAAGGTACCATAGCAGAGCAGCTCTACTCCGTCCTTCCATCCCCACCCTAGAGGACACCAAGTGATGGGTCTGAAGGTGCATGGATGTATCAGCAGGCCAACAGTGTGATAGAACTCTGCAGACTTGCTGGACCGTAGCTCCCACTTCCTCACCTTTAACTTGGCTAAAGCTGATGGGAGTTGGGATGGGATGAACTCTGCAATTCTATGGTACGTAATAATATAAATAGAATTTTTTTTTTCATTTAATTTGCTAGAGCCACCCATATTTTAGTGGCAACTTTTATAAATATCCAAGACTTTCAGGAACTATGTGCCAACCTAGATTTTAAGTTGTGCACTATTGAGCTATAAGAATCTGCTGGAGGTAGTCATTTCAAGATTTGGAACAACAGATCATTTGTATGTTATAATATCCATCCCTCACTTACTCACTTTCCATTCCACCAGTATCAGGTGAGTACATGGACTGGATTAATATTTGGATGACAGTCAATAACCTAAGATTGAATTCTGACAAAATGGAGGCACTGTTGATTGATACTCTTAAGATTTAATGACATCCTCTTTACATAATTCCTTAGCTTTGATGATATATCACATACAAATTCAGTTCAGTTGACCATTAAACACATTCCCTTCATGTAGGTTTCTGGGTTCTTCTAATGGAAAAGGAGTTTTTATTCTTTGTTTTCCAGTTCACTCCATTTATATGTTCCATTCGATATATAGCTTTAAAGCGTTCCATTTATATAGTTTACCTCATGTATAGCTCAAATCTATAACAGATGGATTTATAACAAGTGTGGATTTCAATTCCTAAATATTGCAGGCTGGGAATTTGGACTTGATGTCCACATCTGTTACAAGGGCTAAGTTGAGAAACACTCATTTAGGGGACTTTATTTGTGTACACATTGTCTCTGATTGGTTATGAAAAACAGAACATCTTTAATAAAGAGCAGAGTAATAGTTATGACTGCATGAATGTAACTTTGTTGCTTGTATCCTTATTTTTTATTGACTGTTTATTAGTATAATTTGATTTGATCGCTTATTATTGTTTCCTAATATGATATGATTGCTTATTTGTACCCTTTGACTACTATTGTTATACCTATGATTCTTGATGAATATTTTTTTTTAATCTTTTTATGAGCACTGAGTGCATTGGCACCAAAACAAATTCCTTGTGTGTCTAATCACACTTGGCCAATAAAGAATTCTATTCTATTCTATTCTATTCTATTCTATTCTATTCTATTCTATTCTATTCTATTCTATTCTATTCTATTCTATTCTATTCACTTCCTCACATAAAGGACAAAGGAGGCAAATAGTATGAACACCAAGATGACAAATGCAAACATGTTCAATGTTTCAATTATAATATTGCTTTTTATTTAAAGCCTTTGTAATAACTCTTTGCAAGCATGGCAAATCAAGTAATTATTTTCTTAGATGCACACAAAAAACTGGGACCAGTTTCTAATAATAAAGGACCAGAATAATGAAGAGCAAGATTTATCTTGCAAAGCTTAGTTGCTTTGTATAACCCGAAAAACATCTAAACTGCTCATTTCTGCATTACCTGTCTGAAGTGTCAGCATCATCAAATTGTCCTGGGACTATCAAACTCATAATTTCTTCTCTGTAATTCATTACTGTTGTTTCAGGATCTCTGATGCCCTCCTGTGCTGTACTCCCAGTCTTCTATAAAGTATTTGTATATATGGATGCTAAAAGGGAAGCATATTGTACTTTAAAATATATATGGTATACTTGATTACACATTGCAAGTGACGCCTTACGTAACAGACCCTAATTCTGCATGTTCTGAATTACGTGTAACTATAACACAATATCTGTGGATAATCTGTAGAATGTAACTCGCTATATAAGCTGTCTATTATAGATGAAGATTGATACATATGCATTATAAATTGCAATAAAGAGGATTATATATTAGCAAAATTCAGGCATTTATGCAGCCACATAAAATCACTAACCCTGGCTATGTTTAGACTTTGTTTGATGTGGCTTCACTCTTCAAGGGGAAAAAATATCCCAATACTAAATTCCACCCTCCCTTGCTGGCAGCCTTTGTGGTCAGGAACCTCTACTCTGGAAGCCATTCCCAAAGAAAGCATAGCAGAGATTGGTGAACAGGATATGATAATCAAGGAACTCAAGACTTCCAGTTTTTCAGTGTCCATTGTATTTGGGTGAGATAATAGCGGTAATAGTAATCTGTTGCCAAGCAAGATGATCACATTTTCCCTTTACATTTCAGCAACTTAATTCCAACATTGGAAATATTTATTCTTCCTTCATCTTTTCTTCAGGAAGAATAAGCGTTTCTGTCTCGATGCTGGAATATACTGAAATCACACTAAAGCAAGCATAAGAATTATTTTTAAGTAAACCTGCAGCAATATAAACCATCTTTTCAAAACAATTAATTTCTTTTTCTCTGGCTTACAATACTCCATTTCCTTTCCAAAGCTATTCATACTTCATTCATAGTTCCAGCTGATCAGCTCGCACCCATTTCAACAAAGTCCAGTTTTTGTCTCTGCTCCCAATACTCAGCACAGGTCTTCAGAGAAGTGGCATTATGTCCCAAAGACAGTCTTGTCTTTTAATACAAGCCAATATTTTTAATCCCCAGCAGTGTAGAACAGAGACTTGTATCATAAAACCTATGTGCCATTCATATCGTTTGCACCTGGATTCCAATAAAATGCATTTCACAGCACATGTGTGTGCAAGTGTTAACCAGCATATAGTATGTGGAAGTTGAGGTTCTCTGCCCTAGTGATTATACAGGACATTGCTGTTGTGACATGTAATTATCCAGACTTCTTAGCCTCGCAGCAAAAAATAAATAAAAAAATAAAAATGGATGGTCCTATCTCTCACTGGTGTGGATAACTTCACCATCTATCGTTCTTGGAAGGAAAGCTTTCAGGGGATCCCAGGGCTGAGACTAAATTGGGGGGGACGGGACCCACCATTTTGGAAGGTAGCAAATCACTTCCACCAATAAGACTTGTCACCAAGAGACGAGTTTGATCAACAGAGTATTATGTTTATTTTGCTTTTCAAGACCGAGGGGTGGGGTGGGGAAGCTTTCCAGGGGAGTTCAAAAAATAAATTAAACTAGAAAGTAGCATTCATATCCAGTGAATGGAAAACCCCAATAGCGACCCAAAATAACTTTGCAGTCCAACAGATCACAGACATTTACAAAATGCCACCATTCTCTAATACAGGGGTCTCCAACCAGGGCAACGTTAAAGCTTGGAG
Source organism: Notechis scutatus (assembly GCF_049901735.1). NCBI lineage: Eukaryota > Metazoa > Chordata > Lepidosauria > Squamata > Elapidae > Notechis > Notechis scutatus. Next base: position 141,179,007 of record NC_142011.1, on the reverse strand, counting down.
GACTTCAACTCCCAGAATTCCCCAGCCAGCTTTGGTGAATTCTGGGAGTTGAAGTCCTCCAGGCTTAAAGTTGCCATGGTTGGAGATCCCTGCTCTAAGGCTCGCTGCTGGACTTCCTGCGCTCTTCACACCGCCAATGATGCAACTTGCCCAATATTTTAATCCAGCGCATTTTACTCACCAGCCTTGGGACCGGTTCGGCCGGAAAGATTCCGACCCACGAGGTCGGAACCAACACGCCTTTCGGATTCGAAGCGTCACAAGCTGCGAACTACGGTTCCTCCAAAGGCTCATGCGCAGTCGTTTGCGAACGCATTTCCCCGAACTTCGGCTGGGGCATTGTGCCGGACGCTTTCGTTGAATTTGCGGACGACAAATCCACTATTTTTGGCGAGAGCTTGGAAAGACGCTTCCATCATCCTGGATTGCTCAAAATTCGAGAGCTTCTCCCAAATGTAGATTGCAAATATCCGAAGGAGCGCGAAATGGACTAAAGGGTTATTTCTTGCCATCTCGTGGTCATCGGGGGCTTTGCAGTCCGACGTAATTCGGATGAAGAATGTAGGTGTCTGTTATTAAATTATTATTATGATACTTCAATAAAATAAAATAAAATAAAAACGGGAAAACATTTTAACGGAACTTCGAGTGCTTTAATTTTTATATACTCAACGGAACATACATACATATCTACACACACACACACACTATATTTATAACTATTAAATATATGTTAAATACATTATAGTATATCGTTTGATAATAACTAAATATATTTATTTCCAAAAAACTATTCCATCACACCTTTCCTTGCTTTCTTTTTTCTTCTTCATAATAGATTGGCCATCATGGCATATGTCATCTGTGATGTTAATATCCTTAATTTACTCGACCTTATTTGAAGGATTGCATGACACATAAATCATAATTGACAACAATGATGGACTGGATTCACAAGACAACTAGACTTAATTCAGGGAGACAAAGCTGAACACAGGTTGACACTTCTGTTTTTGGCATAGGTTGCTTGGCCAAATAATTGGCCATACTATCTCTAGGAATACTACTGCAGAAGTCTCTGGAAATTTACAATTTGGAAAGTTTTCTCAACAGGATTTAAGAATTCCATGCACCCCTCCTTCTAGAAACCCTTCAATTCCCCCCTCCCTGGGAGTTATTAGCAAGCCCCAGTAGAGTAGAGTTAAAATAGATAGCATAATATAGTATGGGAAATTGCCAAGCATCAGAACTAATTTTTAAAAATGTTTAAAAAACCCGTGTCTGCTGTCTGGTAAGGAGGCCACATTGGAGCAGCAAATATGCGTAAATAGTAATAGAGGATTGTGACCATGAAGCTACGAAATGCTATTTCCCTTTTAAGGCTGATTTCTTTCATAATTACTTTTCCGTTTTGATTCCAGAGAAGCTCCTTAATTTAGACCAGGAGTCTCCACATTTCATAACTTTAAGACTTGGAGACTTCAACTCCTAGAATTCCCCAGGCAGCATTGGTGGCTGAGAAATTCTAGGAGTTGAAGTCCACAAGTCTCAAAGTTGTCAAGTTTGGAGACCCTTGATTTTAGACAGTCCAGCTAAATATAGGGGTTAAGAGAAAGATCTCACAGCTGTAACCTAAACATAAGCTAGAGTGATAAAACCATGACCTGCAAAAAATTCAGAATACTAGATGGCAGAAAAATGATACAGAAGCCTCTAAACTTTTATCTGGAGCCTTATAATTTGATAGCCTTATAAAAGTACCTCAAAAATTAGGCAACAAACAAATTAGGCACATTCACTGTCTGCTACCATGAAATGTAGTGCTAGCAATCACTTTGGCTGGCTCCAATTCATGGAGGTGGCATTACTCCCTCTGAAGGCCATCTGCTGGAAGACTTAGTAGATTTCCCTATGCAGATGGTTGCCTACGGTGAGACAGACGTCTGGACTAGATAGGCACCTCCCCAGCGGGGCACTGCTTATCTTCTGTTCTTACAAATTTGATAGCTTTCAAGCAGCCACTGCTTCAGCCAAGACTCAGAACTTAATTTCAGAGTTAGCTTGGTCAATATCAGGAATCATCATTAAAATGTTTACTACAATGATCTTCAAGATCTAAAACCCATTTCTTGATTGCACCCCGCTGATCTTGGCTGATTTTGAAAAGCTCAACAAAGTCAAACAAATTAGGCACATTCACTGTCTGCTACCATGAAATGTAGTGCTAGCAATCACTTTGGCTGGCATCAAAAAAGGGTTGGACCAATTCATGGAGGTGGCATTACTAGATAGGCACCTCCCCAGACCTCAGGGCTACGATGCAAATAGAAGACCAACAAGAAAATCCAAACTTATAGCCAAGACTAGGAAATCATTAAAATATATATATATCCAGAAGCAGTAATAGGAAACATTTCTGCTAAGAATTGTATAAGGGTCTAATGTCTTTGAAGTCATAGGAACCAGATTTGACTGGAAGGAATCCTTAGTGTTTATTTATCTGGAGGAAAAATAGCCCGGTAACTTCCCAGTATTTTGCAAATATTTGGCCTGGATGAAAGACAGGATATATTCAGATGGTCAGCTGGATAGCCAGCTGGATGACTTTGAGCCAGTCACTCTCTCTCAGCCCAACCCACTCACAGCATTGTTGTTGTGGGGTACCATTTGCTGCCTTGAGTTATATGTCTAAATAATAAAGACAGAATACAAATAAATAAAACAAAAATGAGCAGGTGATTTGGGTAGCCAAAGATATTGTTTGACCAGAAAGCCTCTGTACCTACTTCAATGCATTTTGAGCAAAATTAACTAAGTGTTCCATACTTGAGTGTGTCAGGAGTATAATTTACACTGAGGTGCAGCCCAGCCACATTTAGGAGAGTCTATGGAGCTTGTGGGTGCTTGATTTGGGATGGCCCTGAAGTTAATTGTGCAAAGCAATATCTTGGGTGAGAAAGGTTTAGTTGATCCATGGCAAGGGTCTTCAAACTTGGGCAAGTTTAAGACTTGTAGACTTCAACTCCCAGAATTCCTGAGCTAACATGACTGGAGGAGGAATTCTGGGAGTTGAAGTCCACAAGTCTTAAAACTGTCAAGTTTGAAGACCCCTGAATTCTATGGATTGACTGAAATGAGACTTTTCCTGTGCCGAGAACAATCATTTTTATTTTCTTTCATTATTGTTTCTTTTGGCAGGCAAAGTGTCCTGATCAGAAAAATAGTTATATTCTATGCTTAATCGTAAATGTTGCATTATATTAATTTTAAATTGAAACAACTTAGAATATGTACCGCCTTCAGCATTTCCTGCTTCTGGATGGGATCTGCCCTTCTTTGTCTTCCCTCCAAGATGGAGTAGGCAGATCTGGAGTTGTGAACACGAAGCCTAAGCCTTAATAATTTTGAATCTCATTCTGAGGCCCTCTCAAAGTACAAGTGGTGGGCTTATTAAGGGCTCTGCTCATGCAAAGGTGCCCCATTGATGCAACTGCCCAAAAAATGGGGGAGAGGCTTCTTCTCTTATCTGCTCATAGCAGCAGCCTGAAACACAGCTCCTCCTGGGCAGTGGCTTCGGGTGGGGCCATTGAGCCATTGATAAGCAGGTGGGGCCTGGAAGTATCTTTCTTACTGCTTGGAGGCCCAAGAAGGAATGGATGTCGCCAGCCAGGTTTAGACCTATTTGCCTAACTAAGAATAAAAATAAAGGCCATAATTGATTGGTCTTACTCAGCACAATAACCCTAGCCCATAGTTTATAAGTCAAATAAGATGTTAAGCCATGGAAACATGTCAAATACATCATAAAAAAAACTATCCTGTAATCTGCAACTCTTACACTGCAAAAACATATGGACGACACAACTCGACCAGGGCAAAGCAATAGACGCAATCTACATAGACTTCTGTAAAGCCTTTGATTCAGTGGTACACGACAAACTACTCCTAAAAATAAAATCCTATGGTATCTCTGGACAACTGAATAACTGGATAGAAGCATTCCTGTCAAACAGACAACAAATGGTCAAAATTGGGAGCGTCCTATCAAATTCAGTACCTGTCAATAGTGGTGTCCCCCAAGGCAGTGTTCTAGGACCAACTCTCTTCATACTCTACATAAATGACCTCTGTGATCATATTAAGAGCAATTGCATTCTCTTCGCTGATGATGTAAAGCTGTTCAATACCACAGACAATACTGCTACCCTACAAAAAGATCTTGACTATGTATCAGAATGGTCAAACAAATGGCAACTTCAAATCTCAACAAATAAATGCTCTGTCTTACATATTGGCAAAAAAAATCAGAAAATAAAATACAAGCTGAATAGTCAAGATCTTGTTGATGACCCAAGCTCTGTAAAGGACCTTGGAATACTCACCTCTAATGATCTAAGTGCTAGAGCCCACTGCAACTACATAGCCAAAAAGGCATTAAGAGTTGTTAACCTAATTCTACGTAGCTTTTTCTCTGGTAATATCACACTACTAACCAGAGCATACAAAACATTTGCTAGACCAATACTCGAATACAGTTCATCAGTCTGGAACCCACATTACGTATCTGATATTAGCACAATTGAGAAAGTCCAGAAATATTTCACAAGAAGAGTTCTCCACTCCTCCACTCGTTGTAGAATACCTTATGCCACCAGACTTGAAATTCTAGAACTAGAAAACCTTGAACTACGCCGTCTTCGGTCTGATTTAAGCATGGTATATAAAATCATACATTGCAATGTCCTACCTGTCAATGAATACTTCAGCTTCAACCATAACAACACAAGAGCACAAAATAGATACAAACTCAATGTTAACCGCACCAAACTTGATTGCAGGAAATACGACTTCAGCAATAGAGTGGTCAATGTCTGGAATACTCTACCCGACTCTGTAGTTTCTTCCCCAAACCCCAAAAACTTTAACCTTAGACTGTCTACTATTGACCTCACCCCTTTCCTAAGAGGTCTGTAGGGGGCGTGCATAAGCGCACCAACGTGCCTACCGTCCCTGTCCTATTGTTTCTCTTATTCTTCTTTTATTTTTCTTATATGTACCCATTTCATGTATTCACAACTATGTATACACTTATACTTATCTTGTAAACAATTGGCAAATCAAATAAATAAATAAATAAAATAAATAAATAAATAACTATGGTTTAATTCACTAAATTACAACTGGCTGGACTGACCAACGCCTGCCTGCTGAAATCACTTTAATCCTGTTCCTGATGAGCAATATTGCTTTGCCCTTTTCTGTTTGGTAAGCACAATCTCTATGTAGTTGATAGAAAGGCAAAAAGTGGCCAGCATATCAAAATAATCCCAGAATTTTCTTGTGCCCTATTTGTTTGCAGATTATCTGAAGGGATATTAAGAAGGGGCCAAGGGATTCCAGAGGAATATCTACTCAAGAAAAGTTACCTCATAAATACGTAATTTCTACAGTTGTTAACATTTCATTATTTTACAAAAAATCTTCCAATGCATGTTTTGCTCTTAATTCTTTCTATTTCTCATTATTTGTTGTTCTCAGCTGAAACTGTTGTACATTCTGGAATTCATCCAGACTGTGGTTTTGCCTAAAAAAACCCTACCCCTTAGGTATAGGTAGGACTATCAAACCTGGACTACAAAAATCTGGATGATACTAATTGGCAGTAAGAATAGAAAACAATAGATCAATGTTTGAACCAATTATCCCTTTTCCCCAATCCCAAATAATGTTATTATTCCCACACACACATACACAAAACACCACAGACTCTGTAATTTTACACAAGTGGTTTAGCAGTAGCATCCAAAATGAATCCTTGATTCAGAAACAAACACAATTACAAATTATATCATTACTGCTAGGAGAGGCCCTGTTGCAGCAATTACTGCCTCAATGCGGCGTGGCATGGAAGCTATCAGCCTGTGGCATTGCTGAGGTGTTATGGAAGACCAGGATGCTTCAATAGCGGCTTTCAGCTCTTCTGCATTGTTCGGTCTCATGTCTCTCATCTTTCTCTTGGCAATGCCCCATAGATTCGCTATGGGGTTCAGGTCAGGCGAGTTTGCTGGCTAATCAAGCACAGTAATCCCATGGCCATTGAACCAGGTTTTGGTGCTTTGGGCAGTGTGGGCAGGTGCCAAGTCCTGCTGGAAAATGAAGTCAGCATCCCCATAAAGCTCGTCTGCGGAAGGAAGCATGAAGTGCTCCAAAATCTGCATTGACCCTGGACTTAATGAAGCACAGTGGACCAACACCAGCAGATGACATGGCTCCCCAAATCAACACAGACTGTGGAAACTTCACACTGGACTTCAATCATCTTGCAGTGTGTGCCTCTCCATTCTTCCTCCAGACTCTGGGTCCTTGGTTTCCAAATAAGATGCAAAAGTTGCTCTCATCAGAAAAGAGGACTTTGGACCACTTAGCAACAGACCAGTTCTGGTTTTCTTTAGCCTAGGTAAGAGCGGCTTGACATGAATACAACATTTGAAGCCCATGTCCAAGATCCATCTGTGTGTGGTGGCTCTTGATGCACTGACTCCAGCCTCAGTCCACTCCTTGTGAAAGTCCCCAACACTTTTGAATGGCCTTTTCCTGGCAATCCTTTCCAGGCTGCGGTCATCCCTGCTGCTTGTGCACCTTTTTCTTCCACACTTTCCCCTTCCACATAACTTTCTATTAATGTGCTTTGATACAGCACTTTGGGAACATCCAACTTCTTTTGCAATTATCTTTTGAGGCTTTCCCTCCTTATGGAGGGTGTCAATGATGGTTTTCTGCACAACTGTCAGGTCAGCGGTCTTTCCCATGATTGTGATTCCTACTGAACCAGACTGAGAGACCATTTAAAGGCTCAGGAACCCCTTGCAGGTGTTATGGCTTAATTAGCTGATTAGAGTGGGACACTTTGAGGCTAGAATATTGAACCTTTACACAATATTCTAATTTTCTGAGATTGTGGATTTGAGGTTTTCATGAGCTGTAAGCCATAATCATCTCAATTATGACACAACACAGCTTGAACTATCTTGCTTTGCATATAATGAGTCTATCTCATATATTAGGTTCACCTTTTAAGTTGCATTACTGAAATAAATGAACTTTAGCACAATATTCTAATTTGTCAAGTTTCACCTGTACTGTGAGATGATTGAATTGGGATTAGTGCACAAAAGAGATGAAAAATAGGGTTGCAGCAGTGATAGTCTATCCCTCCCCACTGCTAGCCAAGGGACCTCCTCCCAGCCTTATCAAGAGCCCTTTATTTCTCAGTAATGGATAAAAGTTCCAAAGGGGATAATGGGAGAAGAATCAGAGGTGCAAGAGGAGCTAACTCTTCCAGTCTGAATCACATTTGCACCCCCATAGACTGACTTTCACTTCTGGAATTTCTTGCATTACTAATTCTTTGGACCAGTGGTCACCAACTGGTGGGCTGGGGACCACTGGTAGGCCGTGAGAAAATTTTGGTGATCCACAGAAAAATGCCCCCCACAAAGCAATTAGTTCAGGCTGCGCGGGAACACAAGGCTGCGCAACCCACATGGCCTGCCCACACGCTAGCCCCACCCTTCAGCCAAGCGCAAATCTTACCTTGAGTAGAGCCACGCGAGCTGGAACTGGAAGGTAAGACCAATGGCGGGGGAGGGAAATCCACCCCGGGGTGGCTTGCTGATGGTGGAAAAGTTGGTCCCATATTCCAGAGCTGCAGTAGTCACAAGACTGGCCCTTTGGTCATCCCAGAGCAGCTCCTCCAGTCCATGGCAGGCTGGTGCACCCGGGTGGAGGAGCAGCTGCTCTGGGATGACCAAGGGGCCAGTCCTTGACTACTGCAGCTCTGGAATATGGGACTGACTTTCCCACCAATATCAGCAAGCCACCGGAAATCAAAATGCATATGAGTGACCCTCTGGATTTGAAATTATGAGTTTGGTGGTCCCTGAGGTCCAAAAGATTGGCGACCCCTGCTTTGGACCCTTCTGGTGTTCCTTAAGGGATCCCAATGTGATTGCACCCAATTTTATGAACTTTTTTTGTGGTAGGCATCAACCAAACACCACGTTCATTAAATCAACGATCTCCAACCTTTCCAGCTCCATGGACCAGTGGAAGCAGAGGCAGTGGCGGCAGTGGGGTGAGAAAGGGAATGGTCCCACATGCAAGTGCCACTTTCATAAATGCAACTTTGCACAAACACATGCACATGCATGTACTGGCCCACCACTTCCGTGGCCCAGGTTCCGAATGGGCTGCGATCCAGCACCAGGCCACAGAACGGGGATTGGGGATCTCTTCATTAAAGAGCCTGTTTAGCCCAGTTGCATTTTTTTTGCTAGAAACTGGAAATAAATGCCAGAAACATCATAAGCCACCAAAAAGTCAAGGCCATATGACTGCAGGATGCTGCAAACGACCATAAATGCTGGTTGCCCCGCACCCAAATGCAATCATGGAGGGTGCAGCCATCAGAATTTTGAAAACAAGTCCTAAGTTGCTCTGGGAAGATCCATGGTAACTTCCAATGATCACTAAACAGTGAGTTGTTAAGTGAGGTTCGCTGTAATGTTTTGAAGGAACCAGACCAACCAGCAGTTTTTCAAAACTTGTGTCTGCCCTCACTTTCTCCTGCAGTGTCACCATCTTCTAGTCATGCTTAGATATTGCTTTCTTCTTCCTGGGAATCACATGCCTGATGTCAATCATCCTGACCATCTCCCCATTATATGAAAGTGGCTATGAGGATAAGGAAGCCTTTCATGATAGCAAAAGAGAACTAATGACTGATTAAGGTGCTGCTAGAAACCAGGAGGCTGTGAGTTCTAGTCTTGTTTTAGGTATAAAAAACTGGCTGGGTGACTGGGCTAATCACTCTCTGTCCACAGGCTTGTTGCTGTTGGAGGAAACAGGAGAGGAAGGAATATTATGCAATTCACTACCTTACTTATCAAGTAATAAAGGCAAGATAGAAATCGAACAATGCATTAAACTTGAGGAGGGGGACTAATAATAACGGCTCAGAAGAATCCCACTCATCCTTTTTGTTGGCACTACAATGAGAGCAGCCTACAGACCAGCAGAGCATTGCAGGTAAATGCAGGTAATCCTCAGCTCGGATGCAACTTTTCTAAGCCACAGTTTGGATGGCAGACTTGAAATGCAAGCCAGGGCGGCGTCCACTAAAATCTTCCATGAAATGAAGGACCTAGTTGTAATAGCCATATATATTATTACAACATTGTCCCTCTTTTCATAAGCTAGCTTAAACACTTGTTTTGCATATTTTGGACTTTCCATTAGTTAGTTGAATGTCAGGTTGAAGGAGATAGATAGGATATAAATAAACAATACCTTGGATTCTTTCAACAACGTAATGCCAATTTTTAGCTTCCGGTCCCTTCTAGGCTCTTCTTTCTGAATACACAGAAAATTACTTATGTACTATTTTGTAACATAATAGCCTTCACTATGTTCTGAGTAGCTGCCTGCCCTACAGAGGTAGCATAAAAGCTGCTGTAAGGAGCAATCTACCGCAGAAAGAACTTGTACCCCTCTGCCTAACAGCAGATAGCCATATATCAGGGTCCCTTTCAATCCTTAATAATTGCACTGTATTTCAACAAACTTCAGCTCCACTATCTATATTTTCCTTTTAAAATAAAAGCTTATCAAGAAAGAACAGTTCTGGCTCAAGTTGCAAGTTTGTCACCTATTATTCTTCATCTTGAAATGGACATAACAATACAGCTTTTGCTTTAAACTTCAGCTTCCAGAAAGGTAATACACTTGTTATCAGTGTAAGGGTTCTTTACTGTCATTTGGTAGTTGCCATCATCTCAGCAGTCCAGATCTGGTAGTTCAAGTTTCCATCCCAAGTGAGCATTTGTTTTCCTCCTAGATAGGAAAGCTCCTTCCAAAGAAAGGACCTGGCTTGTCCATGGAGGGACGTCACTTTCTTAACGGTAGAAGAAATTTTTTTCAATGTGCCCCACAACACACTCACTATGGCTTCATTCATGCAAAATGCTGAACCATAATGTCACTGTTTGGTTTTTGTGCTCAATGTTATATTGCTTGTAACTTACTGAATAAGGGCACTATATTCAGTGAAATGTATTTCTATTTGTGGTGACTTGTTTAGTACAGGTTATACTGTATGCAGGTGCTAGTTTCCATGCTATAGGCCAAGGGTCTTCAAACTTGGCAAGTTGTCGACTTCAACTCCCAGAATTCCTGAGCTAACATGACTGGAGGAGGAATTCTGGGAATTGAAGTCCACAAGTCTTCAAGCTGTCAAGGACCCCCTGCTAGAGGCGAATCCAGCCAGTGGCATCCATTCATTCTGGGCTTGGGATTTAGAAAGAGGCTTCAAGGCTGCTGTGCTGCTTATCGGGCTCAGCTGCCCCACCCAGAGCCACTGCCTAGGGGCAGCAATGTCCCTGCAGCTGCTTCGTGTAGATAAGAGGAGCCTCTCCCCATCTCTGGGCTGCTGCTCAAATTGGGCATCTTCATCCCCTTCCCCCCCCCCCCATGAGCAAAAGCCCCCAATTGAGGGAGGGGGGTGAGTAAGGATTCCCTACTTTGAAAAAAAAAAAAACCTCCAGGAAGGGGATTTGTTTTTTCTCATCAATAGTAGAAGGGCCCCCTACTCAATGGACAATGTGTCAATAATCCCAGTTCTGCAATGGCTGGTTGTAGAATACTTGGAGATGGAGGTAGGGGGGCAAATAGGAAGACTTTCTCCAAACTATCTTCATGCCCCTCAACCTGGATTTGCCTTCATGATCTGAACTCACTTCAACTGTCCCTCTCTTTGACAAAGGCTCGGTCCAACCTGCTCTCTTCTTCCTGCCCCTACTTCTAATTTCCCCAAACCCCGTCCTCCAGCAAGTCCCCGTCGCGGTCTCCCGGGGCTTCCCGATCTCATCTGAGGTAGGGGTAGACTTCAGGATAGGCCCGAGGGATTCCCCGTTGGGGAAAAAGCGCGCCATTTCCAGACGGCGGGCACGGGTTGGGATGATGGCTGAGAGGACCAGACGGGGGAGGAAGACCAAGCGAGAGAGGCTGCGATCCCCTCAGGGGAAAGCCCGCCAGCGCCTTTACTCCCCACCCCGCGAGGAGGGGTGTGGTGTCTTGGGCGGGAGGGGGGGGGGGGAAGGCGTGCTCGGCTCGGCCTCCCCGGCCCGATAAAAGGGCAGCCCGGCTGTGGAGGGCACCAACCTGCCAAGATGGTGCTCACCGAGGAAGACAAGGCCAGGGTGCGGGCTTGCTGGGTCCCTGTGAGCAAGAACGCCGAACTCTACGGAGCGGAGACCATTACGAGGTAAGCCCTCCTCCCCTCCCCTCCCTTCCACTTGCGCGAAGCTCGCCTGGGCGATGCTGCTGCCCGGGGCTTCCCTTCACTCTCCCTTTCCCCCCACATGGCAGGTTGTTCGCAGCTCACCCAACCACCAAGACCTACTTCCCCCACTTCGACGTGAGCCCGGGTTCCAACGACCTCAAGGCTCATGGCAAGAAAGTGATCGACGCGCTCACCGAAGCCGTCAACAACCTGGACGATGTGGCGGGAGCCCTTTCCAAGCTCAGCGACTTGCACGCCCAGAAACTTCGCGTGGATCCCGTCAACTTTAAGGTGAGTCGCCTTCTCCCCGGCATAATGGGGTGGGGGGAGGGAAGGAGGAGGCGAAGAAGGGCACACGGCGCCTCCCGCCTGCTTCGCCTTTCCTTCGTAAGCCGTCTCTCCGCCGATGGCTTGTGGTGGGTGGGTGGGCGGGCGGGCGAAGCTCTGCCTCTCTTAACGGCACCCCTCTCCTGTCTGCAGTTTCTGGCCCACTGCCTCGAGGTAACCATCGCCGCTCACAACGGTGGGCCCCTCAAACCCGAAGTGATTTTGTCCCTTGACAAATTCATGGATATAGTCTCCAAGGTGCTGGTTTCCAGGTACCGCTAGAAGGAAGAATGCACACCCTTGCCTGTGCTCGGAAACAATGGCCCTCTTCCTCTCCAGTATCTCTCCTACTTCTTGGATAACCTTGTCAACCTCTCTTGCCTGCACGTCTTCTGCTCTGTGGGGTTCACTTGTGGGACCCCAATTTGGGTGTCTCCCTGGAGCCTGAATTACTAGTTGCCCTGTGGCTGAATTGACCAAGCCAAGGTCTGAGCTCTCTGCAGTGGGACTGAGCAACCAAAGATCTAAAAGCATGGATGATTTTTCAACCGCCCTCATGTCATCCACCACCATTAATGCCTGAGCTGGTTCTACTTCCACTGTTGTGCAAACTATTGTTTCCATTGCTTCCCCCCCACCCTTCCTTGTCGAATCTTCATTATTACAACAAATTAATAAAAGCACAGGAAAAAGAGGTGCCAGAGCGTTTTTCAGTGTCTGTCTAAAATGCTCCAAGTTGTTCTGCTGCATTGTTAGTGCTGCATGTGTTTCTGAATCGGGCAGAAAACATATGTGTCATCTTGATATGGGTGGGCAGTTTGTAGGAGAGGGGTCATTGCTGGTTTTGGGGGGGGCAGCAATTACAGGAAAAAATAGGTCAAGTATGAATGAAATGGCTCAAATGTGGACCCTTTGTTTGGGAATGTGCATGGCAACTTCTTAGAGAATTTGGGAAAATCTTAAGCAAATGAAGCCAAAAGCAGTTCTTGGGTTTGCATAATGTTGTAAAACTTAAACTCAGGTTAATCAAAGTGAATAGTTGGGGTCAAATAACAGCAATACTCAAACAAATAAAACATCATGGCTAAGGATAATGGTCTGGTTCACACATGGTAAGATGGTGACTGAGTTCCTATAACTTCCCATCAACTTATTGTTGATAATAACTAATTAACAAAATGTAAGTTTTGATCAGCCTAGCATGTTATGCTAGCCCAACAACAGTATGTTTATCCCAGGCACATAACTTATAACAGCATTTTCTGGCATATGCAGGCAAGCTGATTTAAGCAAAGGACTGTAGGAACTTTTAAGGGTCACTTTTTGCAGTTGGACTTTAAATAACAGGCATCCATCTAAGTAAGGTTTATTCCAGAAGACCTTCTCCCAGGAGGGAGAATGTTCCTACATTGGTGAATTCTAATTATTTGAAACATGGAACTCATGTTCCAAAATAGATGATCAAAAAAGACATTTTGAACAAGAAAAGATGTGGCAGTTAGAAGTGTGTGTGTGTCCATTTTATAACATTACACCTAGAATGAAAGTGTTATAAAGACTTTTGTGGATCAGCTGGGAGAGCCTAGTATTAGACTTGGTGCATTCTAGACTGGGATAGATTAGAAGGTGGAAAGTAAAGGTGAAGTGCTATCAGTATCTAGACATTCCTGAAGATAAGTCTTTAAAAGTCTGCCAGAATTATATCTCACCTTTCCTCCAGGAGCTGTTCACACAGGGATCTCCCTTCATTTTATCCCATCATAGTAATGCTGTGAAATAACCTGGGCTGAAAGAGAGTGACTGGACCAAAGTTACACAGAGTTTCTGTGACTATGTGGAGACTTAAACTTGGATCTCGCTGATCTCCTTCCATCAATTTAACTATTTGTGCCATTTTGTGGTGCAGTGATTAGAATGCAAGTAATGCAGACTAACTCTGCCCATTGCCAGGAGTTTGATCCTGAGCGGCTAAAGCTGGTAAAGCAAGTTAGTAAAATGAAGAGCCAGATTGTTGGAGACAATATGCCGACTAAACTGATGATAAAGCAGTGTATGTGTACTATTGCTATTTCACAAGAGAAATTAGAGGAGGGAAAAGGGGGAAGTGTTCTGGCTAGTTCAAACACAGAAGCAGAATACAGTGGAGATGAAAAACCTACATGCTTCTGTATTTTCAACTGGTGGGTAGGAGTATTTCATAATTTGTAACACCAATCAGTTTGGTGCTAATGAGAATTGTTTGTCAGAAATACATTTCATAGAGATGAGGGGGAAGCATAGAAAATGGCAGAAATGGCTTTTGAAGGGAAATTATTGTCTGATCTTTTTCTAGAAATGGATTGCAGGTGAGTTGGCTACAGTATACCAACTACACTTCTATACAAAAAGGTTTTTTGGGGGACAAGAAAATACCTGTATTCCCAACAAACCAAGTCCTGTGATTCCCACATCTCATTGCTCTCCATCAAAACTTATAATTAGAGAGCTATTACCAGCAAAGATAATAATGCCCATAGATTTGGTTGCAATACTCCCATAAAAAGGGAGTCAGTTTTCAATGAATGCATTTTTAGATAGAAAGGGAATTTTTATATTCTAAAGAAATGACAATTTATTGACCTAGGAACCAAATAAAGAATTTCTAGAATTTGTTTACTGAAACAATTAAATTTATTTATTTATTTTATTTATTTATTTGATTTGCCAATTGTTTACAAGATAATAAGTATAAGTGTATACATAGTTGTGAATACATGAAATGGGTACATATAAGAAAAATAAAAGAATAAGAGAAACAATAGGACAGGGACGGTAGGCACGTTGGTGCGCTTATGCACGCCCCCTACAGACCTCTTAGGAAAGGGGAAATACAGCCTATTGATTATATTATTAATTTGTATTATTAGAAATACAGCCTATTGATATAGGAACCTTTTATGCCAAACTATTTTTTTTATTCATTCACTCACTCACTCACTCAAGCTAATTTGCAATCGACAATTTGCACATCGGAAACATCGGAAGGTGTCTATGGCGATTCTCAGTCATCCAGGTCATAGTTGTCCCAAAAAAGTGCTTTTTCAAGAGGGCTGAAGAAGCTTCTTGGATGAGAAGCGAAACGTTTTTCAGAGGAAAAACCAAAAAAAAAAAAAAAGTCCCGTTGCCTCTTGAAAAAGCACCTTTGGGACAACGTCGGGAGTTTAAGCAAGCCAAAAAAGAAAAAGCAGCTACCATTACTGTAATATGATGGCGATGACGTACCCTCTGCCCAGTCAATTTAGCCACACTGGACAAGTCAGGCTATAGAAAAGATGCAAAGTAGGATTTCGGGGGTCCGTCAGCCTACAGGATAAACGGATCGGAGGCAAGTATCCCCTTATGCCGAGATGCTAGATTTCCGGGCCATTTCTCCGGCGCGGTCTTTCGCCGCTTAGAGATACACCCCGTTCCTCACGGGAGAAGGTCCAGCCGCCAGCCGCCTATAGAAGCTGGGAGACCCCGGAGAGGAAAAGCAGCGCAGGGCTGGAAGTGGAATCCGCCCACCAGTCTACATGCGGAGAAATGGGAGGGGCGGGGGGGGGGAGCTGGAAGTTTGCTAACTTTCACTGCGATAAGCTTACTGAGGGAATCGGACGCTGACTGGGGAATTCTGGGAGGTGTGTGTATTTCTTCTAGTGAAAGATCTGATAACGTCTTGTGTATTTTGCAAAAACACCCAGTTGATGGTAAAACGCAGTTAAGAAAGGTCAGATGACTGAACAATGACTTGGTTGCTTCTGATATGATGAGGACATCTTCAGGTTCCTTTGATGAAATTGCTCCTGCATTCTATCTGGAGCAGTAGCATCTTGGTCTTAAGCCCTAGTTAAATTAGGTGAGCCAGTGCTTTATAAACTAATCAATGAGTGTCCTAAATAAAGCCACATATAGGTAGCAAAGGATGAGATTCATGTTCTGAACATTTCACAAAAGATCGTGTAGATTTTATGAGAGGTTCTAATCAGGATAAATGAAAAAGCCATATTCATAGGTAACAAAATGTAAAGAAAACAAATGTAGTGGACATCATGGAAGCACATGGAAGCATTTTTGAAAAAGTATAATGCTTTGTAGCTCAAAGGGATTTTTATTCAAAAGAAGGTAGGAGTGCAGTTTAGCAATGTTCTCAGCTTAGCATAGCATTTCTCAGTCAATTTGCTTCTCGGCGCAGTTCTCAATTCAAGCAAAAATAAGAGAAAAAAAATGGAATAACTAAGTTTGTAAAGGCTGATATTTCTTGTAATATTTACTCATCTGATCCTACTGAACTCTTCTTTGTCTAGGAAAAACAACAGCAATTACTTAATGTCAGTTAATTAAAATTATTTTCTACACTTTTTTCACATTACATTCTAGAAAATCTTTATATTCTAAAAAAAAAACCTCTCTTACTTAACATGAAGTGAATTTAAAATCATTGTGTATCCTACATGTTCCATCAGGGAAGGGCTGAACAGAACATAGGAAGTGGAAGTCATGGGGAGATTTACAGTAAGTCACTGTTACCAAATTCATCTACCACCAATCCTAAATCACTAACAGCAATAGTATAAGGTGTCCTGTTGAACAATTCTATAGAGTTTACCAGAATGAAAGAAAGTAAAGAATTAAAGAAGAGACTTTTCATGACGTTAAGGCCAACTGTCACTCTAAATCAGGGGTCCCCAAACTTGACAATTTTAAGACTCGTGGACTTCAACTCCCAGAATTCCTGAACTGAGTTCATACATTTGTGCTAAATCATGGCTTATTTTAACTAAAGTTTGCTAAGTAATCCCCAATGACTTGGTTCACATATAACCCATTCTAGCTATAGTTCATAGTTTACAAACTGTCCATAATGCATAAGCCAAAACTAGACAGATTACATTACTACTTAGCAGAATGCATGAACTTAGTTTTTTTCTTGAAAAAAAACCTGAAGCAGAAAAATAAAAAATAATCTTGACCATCAACAAGTTTATGGTTCATTATATCTAAAATTATAACTTCTGCTAAACAGTGCTGAATTGTGTTAATAATTAAAAACAGGTAGTCAGACTGATCTTTTGTGTGTACACAAAGACTATTTTTAAATTATATATTTTTTGAAATGTTCAAAACATTAAAATATAGTTGTAGGAAATCAGGTGGCATATAAATTTAACGAATAATAATGTATTAACTTGAGAACATTGGTTTTTAAAATTATCGATTATAATAGAAGGACAAGTTATTCAACTTTGTCTCTTTATTTTCTCAGCATATTGTCTCTTCTATCAATTGGCACAGTTCCTTCCATCTAAATGTTATTTTCACTACTTTCTTCAATCCACTTACTGTATTGGACAACATTTTAAATCACCTTTATAGTTGGTTTACCGTATCATCTGAACTGAACTCAGATAATGGGTCAAGCTAGTGTTAACACAGAACACTTTATTCACTAACATAAACCTTGTGTTTTTTTTCCAATACTCAGGATAGTATATCAATCATGGCTATCCTCTGAGAAGATTGCACAAACTTCCGGAAAGTAGAATTGCTTTGCTACAGCATCTCTGCTTTGTTTGCTCTACTTATGTCCCTTATTTTAAAAAAAGATCTGATTTTGAAAACGCAGAGGCTTCAGTGTCTTTTTCATTTTTACAAAAACAGTCATGTTTTTCTCTTTCTCCCACTCTGTCTCTCATCTAAAATTTTGCTTATTGTTAAACAGAAATCAAATCTGTTTTTCCCCTCTTATTTTTTTCATTAAATAACCATTATGAACTCACCTCAAAATCGTGATCTTCAGATGATTTCATATTAATAATCATCTCTCTTAGAGCTGCTATCTCTTTTTTATGTTCTTGTAACTAGGAATTAATAATGTTATGCATAAGAGAATGATCAGAATAGTGCAACCCTTGGTTTTCCTTGGACATTCCATGAAAGGAAAAGTTAGTGAAGCAAGAAAGAAAGTATTGATGTTTTTAACTTTGGTGTTGAAGAAAATTCCTAAGAATAGTGTGAACAGCAAAGTAAACAAACAAATGTACCATCATATAAATCAAAATTGTCACTCAAGGCACAACCAACCAGGCTCAAATTACACTATGCCAAGACAGCTCTCTGGAAAAGGACATAATGCTTGGAAAGACAGAAGGGGCTTGCTGGGGTACTTTCTAATAAATAGGCAAAACCAGAGCACAGAAATGGTCTCAGGACAGCCAACATTTGATTTAATCTGAATTACGATATAAATTAAGCTAATTTGCAAACAATATTGTCATGCATTTAATACATTTTTGACTTTAGTTATATTACAAATTAGAATTTGGTAGTAAGTTCTGGAAGGCTTATGGAGGCTACAACTGAAGTGTTAGAAGACACTTGTGGACATAAGGCATCAATTACAGACTTACAATCATAATTGACCCCAAAATTTATGTTGTTAAGTGGAACATTTGTTAAGTGAATTTTGCCCCATTTTATGACTTATTGCCACAGTTGTTAAGTGATTCATTGCTTCCCCATTGACTTTGCTTGTCAGAAGGTCGCAAAAGGTGTTCACATGATTCCAGGATGCTGCAACAGTCATAAATACGAGCCAGTTGCCAAGTATCCAAATTTTGGTCATGTGACCATGGGGATGCTGCAATGGTTGTAAGTGTGAAAAATGACCGTAAGTCACTTTTTTCAGTGACATTGTAACTTCGGTCACTAAATGAACTGTTGTAAGTCGAGGACTACTTGTATGGACCTAGACCATTTGCCATCCCAAGTAACAACTAACCCTACCTCTTTTGCCAATATTTTTTTTTTAAATATCAGTCTCTTCATTTTTTCTTTTAATTCAGTTTCCAAAGACGTACTTGTTATCTTCTCTGCATAAGGCATAATTCTGCCCGGACATCTTTCCTGTGAAAAACAATCAATAAGTCATATTGAAAAAACAAGAAGGTATCAGTTCTGAGAGCAGATAATTAATTTAAACAGTCAGAAATGGTGTTGCTAGGAAATCTATTGCTGTGTGTTTGGTGTCTGATATGCATTTAATAGCAGTAGAAAAGTACGTTCAGTTTACCTCTGACTTTTTTTCTGAATACTTTTTGTTTAAATATTGAGCTATGCAGTCATTTAGAAATTTAATTTCCTAATAATGCCTGTGGGACCAATGAAAAGTCCTAATACTCCAGGAAAAAAGGATATTGAAGATAGGTGCATTGCAGCTAGAAATCTCAGG
The DNA here is from genome assembly GCF_049901735.1 of Notechis scutatus. Taxonomy (NCBI): domain Eukaryota; kingdom Metazoa; phylum Chordata; class Lepidosauria; order Squamata; family Elapidae; genus Notechis; species Notechis scutatus. The sequence goes on along the minus strand of NC_142011.1, from coordinate 141,160,096 downwards.
GCTTCAAGATTCCAGATTTTTTAAACCACATCTTTTTACTATTCTGCCTGTCCTGTCCTATACAAAGGCAGATAGATAAACTCCACAAAGCATCCATACAAAGTCTTTTTTATTTGTTCATCAGGCATCCTTATCAACTCACAGTTATGACAAAGTTCTTATTAATGTCCAATCCTTTGCATATCTGTCTTTATGGGTAAAAAGATGGTTATCTCTTTTCCTTTTCATCACATATTGTAGAGGCAGGGGGTAGAGCTGCTACCAGGAGGCTGTGTATTCAGGCAAGAGTGAAGAAACCTCCCCCGACCCACCAAGGGTCAATTCAGTGACCAATCAGGGTTACAGATGTAGCCACATGACATGTACTACGTTTCCCAGGATACCTTAACTACATTTACCATGATGCATTCCCTTAAGAGAACAGCTCTCAATTCCTAACTAACTATCCCAAATCCCATTAACTATAACTGTCTATAACTATAACTACCGTGTTTCTCACATAATAAGGCCGGGCCTTATTTTTTTCTGAGCCCCGAAAAAACGGCTAGGCCGTCTTTTCGGGGGGTAACTTAATTTCCCCCTTTCATCCTCATCTAGAGCGCCCGCGGCAGCCTCGCCACCAGCTGCTCCTAAGGGGCGATCATGGCGAGCGCAGAGAGCTCCCTACTCCCACCAAACACCTTTGCTGCAGACCCAAGACCTTTGGCACCTGCCTCTGTTGCTTTCCCTTCTGCCCATTCCACTGCCGTTTGGAGTGCCGTTGGAGCTGCTGCCGCCGTTTGGAGCTGCCTCTGCCGTTTGGAGCTGCCTCTGCCGTTTGGAGCCGCCGCCGCCGTTTGAAGCTGCCGCTTCCGTGTTTGGAGCACTACCGCTGTTTGAAGCACCACCGCCACTCCAAACACGGAAGCGGCAGCTCCAAACGTGACGGCGGCACTCCAAACGGCGCCGGCGGCTCCAAACGGCAGAGGCAGCTCCAAACACGGAAGCGGAGCCACCGCCGCCATTTGGAGCTGCCGCCGCCGTTTGGAGCCACCGCCGCCGTTTGAAGCTGCCGCCCGCGTTTGGAGCACTATCGCTGTTTGGAGCACCACCGCCACTCCAAACACGGCGGCAGCTCCAAACACGAAGCAGCAGCTCCAAACGTGACGGCGGCACTCCAAACGGCGCCGGCGGCTCCAAACGGCAGAGGCAGCTCCAAACACGGGAGCGGAGCCACCGCCGCCGCTTGGAGCTGCAGCCGTCGTTGGAGCTGCCACTTCCGCGTTTGGAGCTGCCGCCGTGTTTGGAGTGGCGGTGGTGCTCCAAACAGCGGTAGTGCTCCAAACGCGAAGCGGCAGCTCCAAACGGCAGAGGCAGCTCCAAACGGCAGAGGCAGCTCCAATGGTACTCCAAACAGCGGCGGCAGCTCCAAATGGCGGCGGTGGCTCCGCTTCCGTGTTTGGAGCTGCCTCTGCCGTTTGGAGCCGCCGGCGCCGTTTGGAGTGCCGCCGTCACGTTTGGAGCTGCTGCTTCCGTGTTTGGAGCTGCCGCCGTGTTTGGAGTGGCGGTGGTGCTCCAAACAGCGGTAGTGCTCCAACGCGCGAAGCGGCAGCTTCAAACGGCGGCGGCGGCTCCAAACGGCGGCAGCAGCTCCAAACGGCAGAGGCAGCTCCAAACAGCGGCGGCGGCTCCAAATGGCAGAGGCAGCTCCAAATGGCGGCGGCGGCTCCAAACGGCAGAGGCAGCTCCAAACGGCGGCAGCAGCTCCAAGGGCACTCCAAATGGCGGTGGTAGCTCCAACGGCACTCCAAATGGCAAGTCCCCCCACCCTTCCCCCTATTTTGCATGTTTTAAACTAGGCCTAAATTTGGGGGGAGGGGCTTAATTTGATTTTATGCCTAGAAAACATGCTGGGTCTTCCTATTGGTGGAGGCCGTATTGTTGGAGAAACACGGTATAATGTATGCTGCTCTGGAAAAGGCCACCAGCATTGCTTGCTGATTTTCTTCTACCCCATGTCAGTTTGTCTTTCTCATTATTGTATCGATATATTTTATAATAATAAAAAAATGACCTGCTAGTGTAGCCACTGTCTTAGAAGTTTCTTATACTTTAAGGTATAAATATAGCCAGATCTTAGGAAGTGGATATTGGGAGATAGAATATATGGTAATATTTCTTCCAGCATAGAGCTTGCATTGGAAACCAAAGTAGCAATTCAAGGTTTTTGCTACTTCAGCATTCACTGTAGGAACCAGGATGTCCTTAAATTGCAACCAATATAGGGAAAAAGTATTAGAATAATAAGTGCCTGGTTATGAGATTATCCAGTCAGTGAGGGTGTCATCTCAGTCCCTTATTATATCTGTACTCATCTGGAAGAACCAATCAACAGAGGATCAGGTAGTATGTATAATCCATTATTTTCTAACAGCTCTAAAATATTCATCACTTTCTTTTCATTTTCAAGCATACGATAGGAAAACTTACCATATTGTTTTCACCACCACCAGACCCTGTAGTAAGAAAACTTGCTATCATTGGTGACTCTTTTAAAATGGACTCCAATAATGACTCCTCCAAAATGGTAGGTGTAGCTTGCATTTCTGCACGTGATCAGAAATAATGTTAAATAAGTCCTATGATAATTGATGCATTTGTATCAGACTGTAGAATTTTTTGATAGTTTCATTCTTCTGCAATTCTGACAGGGCACTCTTAGGATGAACTGAGCCCCAGTATACAAGGGTTACTTCGACATTAGTTATTTACTCTGGAATTTGAATAGCGCAATACTACCAGCCTATAATGTGGACCGAAAGTCTTTTCAGGGCCACGATCTTTCATTTGAAATTTCCTTCTAATTAAATCATTGACTTCTCTTTTAGTGAGCATTTGATTGTCCTGTTCCCACCATTTACTATACAACCAAAATATTGTAGTACATTATTGACTTTATCTTTTTAGACAGACATTTTTTAAAAAAAAAATGCAGCCTAATCAAAATATTTTACATCTTCTTTAAGGTACAATTCATCATTGTAGTGGATTATTGCCAAAAGGAATACTAAGAAATTTATCCATGGAGAAAGAAATGAGAAACTAGTATAGCACTATATTAACTGCCATGTTGAATTGAAAATTGCTAACATTCATTTCCTCATCATTAGGGAACCTCCAACTATGGTTCATTCCCCACATACAAGTTGTAAGTATACTGGCTCAGGGAAAGGCAAAATATTTAAATTCCTTCTTATGCAACACAAATGTCATCCAGATTGGAATATCCTCTATTGCTATTTGCTTATACTTAATGTCCTGAGGGATCAAATTGGAAATTTATTTCCAGACAAATTGATTACAAGTATGATCTTTCAAAAAGGTTAAAACCCACACAACATCAGAGAACACATGCTTTAGAGAGTAGAACAAGAATATGTGAAAAGCAGAAGTACAATACACATATGTTCTTGGTGTGGACAAAATATAGCAATATACCAATATAGCAATGTTCACTAGATTCCAATTCCAGAATTGACAGTCAAGATAGTGTCTAAAAATGTTACCATAACCCAACACCCCTTACAACAGTTTTTGATCTTTTAAGCAGTAATTACACAAAAGGTTTTAATTTGTGATTATATCTATGAGAATTACTCAATATTTCAGGAGTTGTGCAAGTCAGACAAAAATATTTTCAACCACTGTCCTTTTTCCCTAAGCAACAACTAATAACTGAGGACAGTGTCTTCATATGATAGTTGAAGGGTTAAAATGATTAAAACTTGTACTTTTCAAACATTTATGAACAATATGCAGATGAGAGTTGGAATTAGGAGCCCATCATGTTCAACTAGTTGGTAATTTTCTAACCCTAACCCAATTTTATTTGGCATCACAAGAATTTCTGAAGAGAGAAGTCAGAATTGTATAAGGCTGCCTCTATGCTTACTTGATGAACGAATTAACATGTTTTCTGGTTTTACACAATAAATTGAACCATAATCTATCCATTGGACTAGATTTTCACTAGAGTAAGATACAAAAAACAACAACATTAACCCAGTGTGTTTATAAATGTGGCTATCACTTCTTAATTTATCTTAATTGATTGAGCATACTATGTAAGTACCAAGTCCCATGAAATTTACTGCCATTTAGCAATAGCAATAGCACTTTGACTTATATACCACTTTATAGTGCTTTACAGCCCTCTCAAAGCAGTTTACAGAGTCAGCATATTACCCCCAACAATTTGGGTCCTCATTTTATCCACCTCGGAAGGATGGAAGGCTGAGTCAACCTTGAGCCTGTGAGATTTGATCTGCCAAATTGCAGTGTGAGTAGCTTGCAGTAACTGCACTCTAACCATTGCGCCACCAAGGCTCCATTTAAATGCATAAAGCATTACGCTCAAACATACTCTTTACTTTTTCCTGATAATTTTGTCTTCACATATTCCAAATTCCAATTATAGTTGATCATTACAGAAATGGGGAGGGGAATGATTTATGCCCTTCCATAGCTTTCTTTTTATTGTCATTATTTCTAACAGCTTTAATACCAAAATGTAGACTGTTTTCTGGATCCATTGAGACTGTCCCAGGTTTTTCAGAGGAGTCTGCTCACTATTCCTCTGCCTCCTCTTTAGCTGTGTGTATATACTTTTCTTCCGAAGAAGTAACTAACTGAATTCTTTTCAAAAACAATGACTGTCATTTTGTGACATCACAAGGAACTTTTGTCACCACAGGAGAACACCAAGAAAATTCTTCTTTTCTAACAGAACCTGCTAGGTAGCTTGACTGAAAAGCCTGGAAGAAATAGTTATCTTCAACAGAAAAATAAAATCCCTCAGGGTCAAGCATTTCTGGGGGGAAAACTGAGGTAAAAGAAATTTTTCTACATTGCAACTGGGTCAGTGAATCAACTCAGCTGCCAGAAAAAAAAAAGAACGGAATATGGGATCACATGGATGAAGAGCTAATCCAGGAGTGATGCAAATGTGACATGTGGTAGTGTTCATAATTAAAAGTCTAGCTGTGTGTGAAACATTCTGGTTTAAATAAATAAATCCAGTATGACAATTTTGAGGTTTGTCACATTCTAATGCACTTTCTTGAATTTAACAGCTCCTGTCTCACAACGCAATTGTTTATACTTTTTATTCCATTCGTATTTGTAGTTTGTCTGAAGGATTAAATTAGTTTAAAATATGCTGTGCTTAGAATAACAAACATATATTTCTGCAATAGTAACTGGAATTTTTCTCTTTTAGCTATTTCCCTTTGTTTGGGTTAGTTTTACCACAATGAATGGGTTAAAATGTATTGGTATTCTGAAGAGTATAAAGAACAATCTTCCATATTTGAATCTGAATGGCAAAAATATGTTGAAAAATCACTGTGTATCCTGAGGAACTGGATCTTCAACTGTGAGGGATGAAAATCTCTTATTCTGAATAGCTTCGGACTGCAAAAGGGTATATCTTGAGAACTGCTGATTGCTCATTGTAAATGACTGACTTATTGTTTCCTATTGAATAAACAAAGATGCTCAGAGGAATACAAGATAGATGGATATTGTTAGATATTAGCATACTCACCCCTGATTGGTTGATTCACGGGAGCAGGAATTTAAATAGCCGTCACTGGTTGAAGCCGCGGACAGCTCTGCTGTAAAAGGAGCTGCCGCGGCTGCAGTTCTCAGTTCTGTAAGAATGAATAAAGAGAAGTTGAACGAGCTGAGCTTCCCACATTTTTCTTATCCACAATCTAACACTGGAGACGAAGGTGGGATCCTGAGATGAAACGGGACCAGTGAGCACGTGGAAACCGAAACCCAAAACGAAGAATCCAAACAATGGCCGGAGCCAACATGCCACCCGCACCATTTGACCCCACAACAGAAGACTGGGAATCGTACGTCGACTGATTCCACATGTTCCTCGAAGGAGGCAACCTTATGAACATCTCTGAACAGAGGAAGTGAGAGGTCTTCCTCATGCACTGTGGGCCCACAGTTTTCAAAATGGCCAAAGCACTATCAGCACCCAACGATGTAAAGACGATGGCCTGGCCAGACCTGGAAAGGATCCTGAGGGCACACTACACCCCGCCGGTATCCTGCTTAATCAAGAGGCACAAATTTTACTGAAGAGACCAGATGGAAGGAGAGAGTATCAGCGACTTTGTCGCAAACCTGAGGGACATCGCCAGAGCGTGTGAGTTTCTAAATGTGAACAAGGCAATGAGGGATTGCATAGTTCTGGGGGTCCGAGATTTAACACTACAGAGCCATCTCCTGACCAAGCCAAAATAACACTAAAAGAGGCCATCAAGGAAGCATTGGCCATGGAACTGTCACAGAAATCTGCCACCACCATGAGAAAAATGAACAAGGCACCACAGCCACCACCGAAGGAAGCTGCTGCCATCCACCACAAGGACATCGAATCCGATTCAGAAACCAACAATGACAAGGAAGAAGTGAACCAACTTCACTTGGAATGGAACCAGAGAAACCGAGAGGGGAAAAGAAAGGACTTTTAGTGTGCTGGATGCGAGGGGAATCACCCACGGTCGGAATGCCGTTTCCATGATGCCATCTGCCAATGATGCAACTGGCGAGGGCATATCACGAGGGCATACCGAGCATTGCAACCCAGCACCAGAAGGCAGAGACAGAACATACCTCCACGGAACAGAAAAAAACAACCTGGGAGCTGACGGACCCAGTTCAGCTGAAGCTGATGGAACGATGAGTCTGCCACTGGAAGAAGCAAGATGCACCAGACAGTGACGGTGGGCCATTCCAGCACAACAAACACTTGGAAAGTCCACATCCAAGTCACCATAGAGGGTAAGCAATGCCAGATGGAAGTGGATGGTATCCTGGGACACTATCAAATGGCTAAAGCCCAGCATAACCAAAGACCAACTGAAAAGACAGAGACTAACCTTAAAAGACTACCAAGGGAACAAGATTCCCATGATAGGCATAGAAAAATTCAGAGTGACTTTCAAAAACTACTCCGGAGTCCTGCCATTAACCATAGTTGACCAGGACCGACCAAGCCTGCTGGGACTCGAATGGTTTAAATCGTTGGGCATCAAAATCACTGGAATACACAGCATCATCGAGAGCGAGTGGGAAGATAACCTGATGGAGGAATTCTGGGATGTTTTCGATGGAAAATTGGGCAAGTACTCAGGTCCCCCATCTCATTTAATCTAGGCCCAACTATAGCCCCAATAAGACTAAAAGCAAGGCGGGTTCCCTTCGCGCTTAAACCTAAAATAGACGAGCAGATAGACAAGCTCATTGCCCAGGGGATTCTAGAACCAACTGACCACGCAAAATGGGAAACCCCTATCATCACTCCTGTAAAGCCAGATGGGTCCGTGCACATCTGTGCTGACTACAAGGCTACCCTGAACTGCGCCCTACAGCAAAGTGCATACACCATCCCAGTGGTACAACACCTTTTACATTCCCTGGGGCGGGGGAAGGTTTTTGCAAAACTCAATCTCGCACAAACCTACCAATGATTACCAGTAGACGCTGAGATGGCAAAAGCCCAGACAATCGTAACACACAGAGGGGCATTCAAATGCAAGCAATTACAATTCGGGGTCAGCGTAGCCCTGGGGCTGTTCCAGAGTCTCATGAAACGCCTACTACAAGGGTTAAAAGGGGTGGTGCCCTACTTTGATGATGTCCTCATATCAGCAAAGGACAAAGGACAACTGCGAGAGCGCCTAAGGGAAGTTCTAACCCGATTCAAAGAAGTGGGGCTAAAAGTAAAAAAGGAAAAATGCCAACTAGCAGCCAACAAGGTAGAATTCCTGGGCTACCTAATAGACAGTGAAGGAATCCACCCCACAGAGAGCAAAATTAAAGCAATCAAAGAAGGCCCCAGGCCAACAAACAAAACAGACTTACAAGCCTTCCTGGGACTCATTAACTTTTACAATATATTTTTACCGCAGAAGGCGACAGTTGCAGAGCCACTATACAGACTGCTTGACAAGAAGGCAGTCTGGGCCTGGGGGCAAAAGGAAGAAACAGCGTTCCGAGGAATCAAAAACATAATCACATCAGACCGCTTACTAATCCAGTACAGTGAGACTTTACCACTAATCCTAACCTGCGACGCATCACCGCTCGGGGTTGGCGCAATAATCAGCCACATACTACTGGATGGATAAGAAGCCCCCATAGCCTTCTATTCAAAGACATTGTCCAAACCGGAACTGAATTATAGTCAACTTGACAAAGAAGCGCTAGCCGCAGTCACTGGAATCAAGCAATTCCATGACTACATCTACGGAAGGAGTTTTACCCTGGTCACCGATCATAAGCCTCTACTGAGGATGATCACAGGGAACAGAGCCATCCCGAACATCCTGTCACCTAGGATGACGCGTTGGACAGAGATCCTAGCCACCTATGATTATGACTTAATATACCCGACCTGGAAAGGACATAGACCATGCCAACACACTCAGTCGATGCCCCCTGCCCAACCTGGACAAGGACCCAGTGCCAGCCACATCCATGCTTCTGATAGAGACCCTTGAGAAAGTGCCGGTGACAGTGGCCAACATCACGAGAGCAACAGCAAAGGCGCGAATATTGAATTGGGTGGGGAGGGGTTAGCAAGAGACAGAGGCAGCCGAAGACACCAAACCATTCAGAAACAGACAAACTGAACTCTCGATTCTGAAGGGGTGCATACTGGGGGGGGGGATCGGGTGATAATCCCTGAGGAGCTGTTGCATGCGGGGCACGCGGGGATAGTTAAGATGAAATCTCTGGCGAGAAGCTACATGTGGTGGCCAGGGATAGACAAGGAGATAGGGGCCTGGGTGTTAACCTACAAAATCTGCCAAGAATCCAGACTGGCACCTCCCATAATGCCCAACCACAAATGGGAAACACCACGGGGACCTTGGTTGAGGGTACATATCGATTTTGCCAGGCCAGTAAAGGAGCAAACATTTCTAATAGTGATGGACACATATTCCAAATGGCTGGAAATCAGCATCATGCAGTCCACCACAACCGAGGCTGTAATTAAAAATCTTAGAAAACTATTCGCAACACACAGCCTTCCAGACATAGTGGCATCCGACAATGGGCCACAGTTCACGGCCACCCAATTTGAAGGGTTCCTAGCACAAAACGGAATATGACACGCCTTATCAGCACCAGGTCACCCTTCAACGAACGAACAAGCAGAACGCACGGTACGATCCATAAAGGAAACCCTCCATAAACTAGGGCCAGGGGACATACAAACTAAAATAGACCAGCTATTAAGCATACAACACGTAATACCCAACGCAATAACTAACAAGAGCCCCACCAAACTATTAATGGGAAGAAAGCTGAGGTCACCATTAGACAGACTACACCCCCTTTATAACTCAGACACACCTGTAAATTTGTCCAACGGATGCTGGACATTCCAAGCGGGTGACCCTGTATACGCCAGAAACCTAACAGGGGAACCCCTATGGATACCTGCGAGGGTGTCCCAGATAACAGGGCCCTGATCATATAGGGTTGAAACAATTGATGGGTGAAGTTGGAGGAGACACATAGCCCAACTGAGGGCCCGATGGACAAGGGAGGAAAGAGAAACTTCAGGCACAATCAGGGAAGAAGGGGGAGACCCTTCACAAAAACCCAACATAATCAGAGAGGAAGGGGAAGACCCCTCCCAATCAAAAAGTCAAACAGAATAGGCCCTGCCAACTAACGAGGCATACCCTCAAAAATTAACAATAGCACCGAACGAAGGAAGCGGACACGTACCTGAGATCCAATGGCAGGTCAGCATGGCCAGGCAGGAACAGGCCTATGAAGGAATCGAAAGGGCAGCCTCTAGTGGAGACAAAATGGCTGCCCCAGCCAGAAGATTCCAGGAGGTTCTAAGGGAAAGAACAGGAAGAACAGTAAATCTGACCGAACAGCTTGAAGACCAACCAACGACTGAGCTGCGCAGGTCCAGTCGCACCCACAAAAGCCCCGCCTACTTGCATGACTATGTACACTAGGCAGGATGGGATTGGGTGAGACTGGACCAGTGGGGAGGGGTGTTAGATATTAGCATCCTCACCCGATTGGGTGATTCACGGGAGCGGGAATTTAAACAGCTGTCACTGGTTGAAGCCGCGGACAGCTCTGCTGTAAAAGGATCTGCTGCGGCTGCAGTTCTCAGTTCTGTAAGAACGAATAAAGAGAAGTTGAACGAGCTGAGCTTCCCGCGTCTTTCTTACCCACAATCTAACAGATATCAATAGGAAAAAAATCTTACAAAACAAACAAATAGGGAAATTTACCTAAAGTCTATTTGTAGAGCTTGGTAAGAGACTTGCCATCCTGATAAAATGTTCTAAATTAATTGCTTATACTTGGCTAACTGAAGAGACAAAAGTAAACAAGAGGAAAAATAAGATTTTATACTAGTAATGATCCAAGAAGATGAATGAAAGATGAATCAATGACCAGCAATGCTTGTGGCATGTTTGTGGTTTTTTTCCTGAAAACACCCTGGTGTATATTTGCGGCTGCTCACACTTGCAAAACCTAATCCTTAAAATAAAGGCAACAGACTGAAGCAATTAGTGTCCACACTTTAAAAGTATGAAGATTTCCATTGAAGAAATGAAGTATTAGAATAGTTTAGAAGTCTCCAAAAGGAAAGTTGCCAAAGGTACAAGTGCAATTGAAAACAATTAATAAACAGTAGCAGGACACAAAGAATATTATGTACCACTGAAAGTTAGAAGAGGTCTCAGCATTCTATAATGGAAAAATAAATACTAGAATAGTATAGAAATTAGAATAGAATGATAACTTTATTCTCACTTTGAATGTACACTATTAGTCAGCATACATTAAAATGAAATTTCGTTGCATACAGCTCTCAAAGGGTCACCACCTCCAATATACATTACATAAATAAATAAATACAAAATTCTGTATATACCAATATATAAGACACAGAGAAACAACACTGTCTAGTTCGGATGTATACATGTACATGGTGAAAAACACTATAGATTTAAAGTTAAGATAGGAAATGCAGGGGACACTGTTTCTTCTTTAAGACAAGCAGAAATAAGTTGGCGATTGGGATAGATTATCATGAACAATATCCTTGTGGTTGCTAGCAATCAAAAATGATTTGATGGCCCATAATCTTATCACTCAGTGAACCTCCAACCTGCTTTCTCTATATCAGTCTACTGCGTTTCACAGCCATGCCACCAATGTTTGATGAAAATAAGCCCAATGGAAGATCTGGAGAACGACCAGACTGTGAAAGAGTGGCCATGGGGTAACAATTTCACATATAGTCCTCGAGTTACAACCATAGTTGAGCCCAAAATTTAGATTGCTAAGTGAAACAAACATTTGTTAAGTAAAGTTTGCTCCATTTTACAACTTTTCTTGCCACAGTTGTTAAATAAATGATTGCATATGGTAAGTTAGTAAGAAACATGGTTGTTTAGTGAATCTGGATTCCCCATTGACTTTGCTTGTCAGAAGGTGGCAAAGGGGGATCACAAGATCCCAGGACGCTGCAACCATCATAAATATGAAATGTTGCCAAGCATCTAAATTTTGATCACATGACCATGGGGATGCTGCAATGGTCATAAGTGTGGAGAACGGTCATAAGTCACTTTTTGCAGTGTCGTCGTAACTTTATATATGCAGGTCTTGGCGTGTTCGGGTCTTTTCCCATGGGAAAAGACCCGAACACGCCAAGACCTGCATATCTGTACCCGTAAAAATCTACGAATATATATAATGTAAGCCGGGAATGATTACACACATACAAATATATGCATGTGTGTATTGTATTAAACTTTTTTCCTTCCTTTCTTTTTTTTCTATTCCTTTTTCTTCTTTTTCTTCTTTGCATTAAAAAAAGTTTAATACAATACACATATACAAATATATTCCCCAAAGCCCTGAAGTTCAAACGCAACCGCGACCTCTACAGTAAGGCACAGGGCAAAGCTACGCGCGTGCGCTGTGCGAAGATCGCGGAAGGTTAAAAAAAAAATGCGGCGTCAAGAAGAAGCCCGGAGAAAGATTACTAGAGAGCCCACTGCGCATGTGCACCTGCGGACAGCCACGCGTTCTTGAGGAAGCCTCCTACCGAGGGAGGGGGGGGGGAAACGACTTTGAGTCACGTGCCTCTCCCTCCTCCTTCCAGGGGAAGACACGTCTGCCGTATCCCGTTCCGTTGGGAGAAAAAGGCGGGGTTTAACTTTAACCGGTCTTGCGTGCCTGCCCGGTGGCGTCTGGACGTCGCGTCGTAAAAAGGGGCGGGACGTCGGCCGGATGGCAGCTTAGCGCCATTGCTTAGTGGCAGGAGAAAGTAGAAACTGCCACCGAAGGGCGCTAGTTGGTTCGCGACCATGAGGCGGTCCCTGCCCCAACTGTTGGTCCTCGTGCTGGTGGCCTTCCCCGCCGTCCTCCTCCTCGGCGGCGCCCGAGCTGGGCCAGGTGAGAGAGAGAGAGAGAGAGACAGAGAGAAAACGAACGAGGGCTGAACCGAAACGACTGTCGGAGGGCGACCGTTGCAGGCTGCCGTTGGCGCGTGTGACGTGGGGGGGGGGAAAGAGGTCAGGAAAGGAGGGGGAGGTCGCCAGTTTGAAAGGGGAACGGCGCGTGAGGAGATTTCTCGAGCCGGTGGATCGTCGGAAAGCGGGAGGGACTCGGTTGCGCCTCGGTGCTCTGTCCGTGGTCGGGGGTGGGTGGGTGATGGTGGTCTGCCCTGCACCCCTCCCTCCGCCTCGGGGCTGACGTGTCAGATCTCTCCGCCGGCCGACCTCCCCCCTCCCCCCCCCAATTTTCATGATTGACTTGGAACTTAGTGTACTTAAAAGTCTGATGCGGCTTCTGATCTCTTGTCGAGAGGCTGACAAAAGTGACACGTGCTAAAGCCGAAGGCGAGTCCACCTCCCCAACAAGCATATATACACACACACAAATCGTTGACAGGAGTGCGTGTGTTGCTTAACGCCCCGATATTGCCGTGATTGCTTTTTCCTTCCTTCTCTTGAAACCGCATGCCAGTTTCTCTGAAGTCATCGTGCTCATCTTTGGCCCCAGACTGCCCCACTTAAAACTTAAATGGTAATTCAAGTAAGGTACCGTTCTGGCTATTTGAGCAGCGATCCAATTGCTTCTGGTGCTTTTTAATTAATAATAATAATAATAATAATAATAATAATAATAATAATAATAATAATAATAATAATAATAATAATAATAATAAAATAATAATAATAATAATAATAATAATAATAATAATAATAATAATAATAATAATAATAATAATAATAATAAAGTTATTGAAATGCAAACTGCAAGTAGAAGCAATGTGCATCCAGTTGTCAATTGCTGACAATTTGTTGGATAATACCTAGGTATAATTGAAATTTGCTGAGTTCATTTCGTCCTAATAGAATTTTTTTAAAAAAATATATGCTAACTTGTACTTTCTGTAGCATTTGCACTGTTCAGTCCAGTTTTCTTGAAGTAATTCTAATAAGTGGCACCAATTTGTAGATTATGAAATATGGCAGTCTTAAGAATTCTATTCCGTATCAACTGAAGATCAGTATTGCTGCACATGCTTGTAGCTAATACCCTAGGCATGCGGTGAGGTACCCTGGGCAAGGGGGTAAAATTTCAAAAAAAAGTTGCTGAAATTATGTGGATTGGACCTGATTCCGGTACTAACTCATATTCACTTTCTGGTAGTTTGATCATTCTCCAAATTTTTGAACTGTGTTTTCATTTTACTGGGCTAGCATGGCTGTGACTCCATAGGGCACGGGTCTTCAAGCTTGGGAAGTTTAATACTTGTGGACTTCAACTCCCAGAATTCCTGGAGGAGGAATTTAGGAATTGAAGTCCACAAGCCTTAAAAGCTGTCAAGTTTGAAGACCCCTGCCATAGGGTAATACATCTGAAGGAAAACAAGGTTGGAGGACTAAGTGTCTTTGGCATATTGTCTAAGTTAAGCCCTTTTTGCACATGTCTACAGTGTAAGTTACTATGTGTTACTTACCTGAGAATGCTGACAACATGCTATGCGTACTCTCTTACAAATTACCTGTACCTAAACAATATAAAATATTTTCCAGACCTTCACTTTTGTTTAAAAATAATAACCCATAGAGGTGCTATAGTGTTGAATAGTTGAGTTGACTTTGTATCATATATGTATACGCATATGGAGAAAAAAAAAGCATAATATAACATTAAGTTTCACCATTCTGGAAGGAGTAGTAAATTGTTGGATGAGCTAAACCAGTAACTAATAAAGCAGTAGTGTCATTTCTTCTTAAGACATAGCAACTCTGATCTCAATATTTTTTTTAAAGTAAAATGCTCTTAAAGTTGAACTCACGTCCTGGTGACAGTGTTGTTTTCTTGGTAAAGGTGGTGCATTGTCTAGGTGTAGCTGCAGGTGTCTTATTTTAACATTTTGCTGAATGATATAACTTTTAAACTATTGAAAGCTGTTGGATTGCAGCAGGATATAAATGCAATGCAACTTTGCATAACGTAGAAAATAATTAGTGGGCAAATCATAAGTCCTCTGTGTCCATTATCATCTTAATGACAATAATAGGCCATCTCTTGAAAACCAAGAAGAGAGGCATAAAAGTCATAGTTTTGCTATTGCCAGAAATTATTAATCATAATTTATTTAACATCGATATAAAGACACTTGTAGGATAGGAGTGAATTCCCTGAATGTGAAAACTTGTATTTGCTTTGAAAAGAAAAAGAAAAACTTCGCTCGCTTTTCTAGCATGCATATTTATAAATTTCAAGCCTTTTATTATTAGCCTGGGAGTAAGCTGCTACAAGTAAAATATTAATAGAATTGTGTGTCATGTCACCTTTTCTTCTTTAAAAGGTCCAGAGCATAACTCCAAATAGTGAGAGAATTATTCACAACATTTCAAGTGTGGATGCTCTCTCTCACTCTCTCTCACTTTCTCTTGAGAGAATTGTTACAAAATTGGGTTTTATATATACAAATTTTTTACTATGGCCAACTTGCCCTGCAAGTTAATATTTTAATTGACATATCCACCACAGCCCAACATCTTTTATTTATCATGTGTACATTCATTGGTTCATTATTTTTTTATATCAAGGTTATTGGCTGTTCTAGGGTCTTTAGACTATGGGGTAAGAACCTTGGGGATAAAAGAGACTTAAGGGAGTAGAGGTCACATTTTAAACAATCTTAGTTTTACCTAGGTTAAGTAGGAATGCTGACAAAATTTTATCAGGGCTTTGTTACTAATTTTGCTTGTACTAATTGCAGTGGGTAAGTTTGAGTGCACAGTTTGGGATTCTGTAATGTATATTAAAATTTTGAGACTTGTCTGGCTGCCTTAATAGATGTTCAGTATCCTCCATTGTGATGCCACATCATCATTCTTTCTAAAATACATACTAGAGGCTTAAAAAAAAACCCTGAAATGAGCTGAAGTTTTAGATGCCTGTTCTGCTTCTTTTTAGAGAAAACATTAAAGAATATTTGGTTCAAACAGTAGCCAAAAGTAAATAAATGAAATAGTTTAATCTGGGAAATAAAATATTTTATATATTTCAATATATTTTTGTCCTTTAATACTTTATTATGGGTTTTATGAAACTTAAGCATTTTGAATATGTTAGGTGGTGTAAACCGCCAAGAGTACCTTTGAAATGAGATGGTCAGCAAATAAATATTTAAATAAATGTTCTGCTCAATACATTGAAAATTAAATTATTGCTCTTCAGATTTCAATAGTCAAATTGAAATGTACAGAAATTTTTCCATAGTGCCTGCTTCGTGGACTAGATTTTTTTTCAAATTAATGTCATAAGAGAAGGGGAAAATTGATTGATTCTTTTCCCAATAGACAAGTTTGCTTTGGCCCATCTAATTTGAAAGTGTCCTAAAATCTTTATTACATTTTTTTCATTTGATCCTATGCCTAATTTTGGCAAAAAAGTTTGTAGGAACCATATTTTTCTGAACATTTTGAGATCATGAAAAGGGCACCCTGACAAAATATTGTGGTTATCATTGGTAGCCAATACCTAATTACAAAATATGTATATAATAGAAAGTTTTAGAAACCATTGAGCTAGAGTTTTTATGTTAAATATTTTTTTATTATATAGAGCTTAGAGGCACTATTGGTCATTTGAGCTGGGCTTGAGGCTGATTTGAAGAGGTGATGGTCCATCCCCTAAAAAAGATATCCAGTACTGTACATTTTTTTTCTCCAACCTTTTTTTTTTTAGGGGAAGTTGTTGGGAAGGTACTGTATTAGGTGCACAATTTAAGGTTTCTGGGAAAAGCAGAACTTTTTTTGTCAGAATTCACAGTGGACTATGATGCCAAGATAGCATTGGTTGTGTTTGTGGATGAGTTTTGGTGATATAGTCATCTTTGTCCTGGATCTTTCAGCAGCTTTTGTTATCATTTAGTGTTTTCTCCTGGACTGCTTTAGATTTAGGTTAAGAGTAGAGGGAAGAAATCTTCCCAAAGAAGATTTTGAAGCTGCGAAGGAGAGAGAGAAGGGAAAGGATTAGGTTTTTTTTCTTCCTTATACTGACAGCTAAGAGACTTAAGCAAGAAACTGGGGAAAAAAATCCACTTTGACATTAATAGGCATCTAAGCTGAAAATAAAAGTCAAAGGGACAATAAAGATTTCTGGACATTTAAAAGTTTTTAAAAGCTGGAAAGGAGAAAAAAAAAAGATTAGAAGGGCAGGATCTGGAAAAATGGAGGAGACTGCCTGGAATTAAGGAATGGAACTGTAATTAAAAGGAACTTACAGTGAAATTTTAACAAGATTCTTCAAAGATACATTTTAATGGAAACTTGGTAACAAAATAATAGAACCCCAGGAAGAGAAAGTGGAAAAAAGAAGCAAGTAGAAACAGCCTTGGATTATTTGGATTACTTGGAGATTTTTGTTTTTTGCATCTAGATTACTAAAATTAACTGGGTGATTGTTTAAAAGTTTTAAAAATGGTATCACTCTTAGAAGAACTGAAAACGGAACTTAAAAAGTGGAAAGAAGACGCACAGGAAGGGAGAAGTTCTTTTGGCTTCGTGTTTCAATTCTTAGAAATGGAGATCTGGAACTATGAGAAGCAACAAGAAACGCTTGCAGAACAAGAAGATTGGGACAAAGAAGAAGCCATCTTTAATGATCAAATAATTTTAAGTGGGGGGGGAAAAAGAAAAGGGGGGAAAGAGAGTGAAAGGTTTAAGATTAGAAAAAACAACCAAAAAGAAGAACAATTTGAAAGATAAGTATAATATTAGAAAGCAACAGAAGAGGGGATTACAGATGAGAGAGTTAGAAGTAGAGAGATGAGGGGGTAAAAAGGGGAGGGAGAAGAAGAGGGGGAAGAAGGCAAGGAAAAGAAGTTGTAAAAGACAGAAACAAGAAATGGAGAAACAGGGAAAAGATATAAGGATTGTAACCATAAGTTTGTTTAGAGATAATGGGTGAAAATTTAATTGTAAAAGGGATTCTGCAAAGGTACATAAGATAGCTTTGTTATATTACAAATAGAAATAACTTTAGAAAATATGATGATGGATAAAATATTTATTGTAATGCAGTGGGATGTTTGTTAATAAATAAATGAATTAAAATGATTGAGAGAATTAAAAGGGAACATTTTTAATTATTAGTAATGATTTATAAAAATATAAGTGAGAAATATGGGGAAAAAAAGAATTAACTATGGAAAGTTTATAAGTGTTCCCAAGGAAATATGATATTCAATTGAAAAGAAATGTTAAAGATGTTAAGATTTTAATGCATATTAATGATAGAATTGAATTGGAATGGAATGTGTTTTATTTACATACATACATACATACATACATACATACATACATACATACATACATATTTTCTTTTTAAGAATATAGTGTCTATTTTAAGAATGTACCAAGCAGAATTCGATTGGAAGTTATGTATTATATTGAATGCTATAATCTTAAAGCTATACATTGAAGCTTAAATAAGAGCAGGACAGACAAAAGTATAAATATAATGATTTGAATTGAGATAATTAAAACAAAGTTGAGAAAATTAGAAGAGGGGAAAAACTATGTAGAAAATATAAAATGGTAATAAGATATGGAATAGAATATAAAAATGAGCATGAAATTAAGTTTTGTGTCTGTATGAAGAAGTGATAACCTGGGATCATGCTATTTTCAAAAAAGATGTTTTATTTGTATTTTGTTTTTGTGAAAACCCAAATAAAATTTTCAAAAAAAAAAAAAAAAAGAGTAGAGGGAAGCAGAATAGTATGTTGCTGTGAGTCTCCTCCTGGGCCAGTTCCAGTCAGTGTTGGTGGGGGCAGAGATTTCTTACATGGGTGCCTCAGAGCTTTGCTCTCCACTCTTGTTTAATACTCAGTGAAACTTCTGGGCAAGGTCACCCCCTGAACTTGGTTCAGGTTTGTTCAACTTTAGCTCTTAGTGGAGAGCACCCTCCCTGAATAAAGTTTGTAAGAGTTACAATTTAGGAGTTCTCCTGAATTCATGGCTCAACTCAAAGAGCACCTGGCAGTCTTGGGAGGAGCTTTAGCACAAATCCATTTTCTGTACCAGTTGTGTCCATTCTTGGGCCAGAAGATTATGTTTGCTGTCCCTCGTGCTTGACTCACTTCTAGTTTGGATTACTTCTAGGTTGTTGAAACACTTCTAGGTTGGATTATTGCAATGGGGTTGCATAGAACTTACCTTGAAAAATACTCTGAAGTTTCAGAGAATGCGGCCGTTCTGGGCAATGTTAATCCATGCCACATGGCTGTTGCACAAACTGCATTGCATCCCAGTATGTGTCTAGTATAGTTCAAGATGCTGGTTGTCACCTTTTAAGCTGTCACCTAGCTAACAAAGGACTAGATTACTTGTGGGACTGCCTATTTCTGTGCATTTCGGTCTGTTTCACCAGATCTGATAGCTAGATACACTAGCTCCTTTCTATTAAACAATGTGATCTGGTGGGACCTGGGAGACATGCCTGCTCTTTGGAAAAGCCTCCTTGAGATGCAGGCCTTCCAGAAGGCTTTGAAATTAGAAGGCCTTTAAGAACTGTGCTTGGATATCAGAGGAGGGTAGCCCATATAAAATTTCCAATAATAGTAATAGCAATAACACCAGAGAACACCAAAGAACATTTCAGAGAATACTTTATACCACCGGGCTTTGCAATGTGTTGTGATTAGGTACTGTAACTTGTGACATCAACCCTCACTTGGTTGTTTGCTGAATTATATCCATTTTTCCAAATAAAAGTTTATTAATAAAAAATTAGGATTTTTTTCAAACTCTAGAAGAAGGTTCAGATAAAGTAACTCATTTAATTCAGGGTATTTTTTTTAGAAAAGCTGCAGTTGGCCTTGGAAGTCTCATCCACCCCAGCCTGGCCCACCAGCACTTAGAACAGCAGGGGTATTGCAATTCCCTCCACTCACTTATCTCCTCCCCATCTATATCTTTTTGATCACTCTGCGCAGCACCCTTTCAGCAGTTTTAGCCAGCCTCAACTGCCTCATGCCTCAACTTCAGCCCTAGTGCTGCTGCTGCTGCTGCTGCTGCTCACAGTCAGCCATGCCAGCACCATTCTGTCAACCCCCAATTGCCCCCACTGCCCTGCACTTTACAAGACCTCTGTACCCTGCTCATCTTCAGCTGTTTTTCTCCTGCTACTGACAAACAAGCATTGTTCTCCATTCTGCAGGAAGGCTCTTCTGCAAGTGGAACAATTTATATGCACTGTTGAGCCTTGTAACTGGCCGAAGCATCCCAGGTCTGGTGGGGTAGGGAATAAACCAAGGCTTAGGGCTGTGACAGGTTTCTACATACCATTGGGCCCTGTAGCTTGTGCTGGGCCTCCCAGCCCCCCACCCAGACACCTCCATGCTCTGCTTAAGGATTCAATTCTGGTATTCCTGGTTGCTGTCATTTATGGGAAACTGGCAGGGAAGGTCAGAAATCATAATCATATGACCATAGCTGTCTGCAGCAGTGTAATCGTGAACTGGGTGCCAAGCTCCCACATCACAAACAAGTGACCTTGGGATGCTGTGACAGCCAGAACCTTTGAGGAGTTGTCATAAGCCCTCCTTGTTCAGCAGCATTGTAACTTTGAATGGGCACTGAACAAATGGTCATAACCCAAGAACTATCTATACTTGAAATCATTTGATGACTTTGATTTCAAACTGCAATAGAACTACAGTAACGTACATGAAATAATGTGTGTGGTATCTTGCATAATAATTACCTCATAAATATACTGTATATTAATTGTTGCATACTTTTGAGAGTCATTTGACTAAAAAAAAAAACTGACTCCTTTTGAATTGTTTTCTAGTGCTTTTTTCCAATAAGAGCAAACTTTTATTCTCATGTCCCTAGGTTCCGGCTTGCTTGTGGCTGCCCAAGATGCTACTGAAGATGAAGAAGCAATAGAAGATACAATAGTTGAGGATGAAGATGATGAAGCTGAAGTTGAAGAAGATGAACCAACAGAATTGGTACAGCTACAACATTTTTTAAATTTTGTGCTGATGTTTCCTATCAGCATTATTTGAACAATAGATAGGTTACCAAGAGTGTTACCATTGTCACAGTTGTGAAGTTTGTGGGCCCCAACTTAAATAGAATATACCAGGGGTCCCCAACCGCCGGTCCGCGGACCGGTACCGGGCCGCGGAACAAGCCTTACCGGGCCGCTGGTTGCTGGGCGCCGCCATCTTTTTTTGGTAAAAAAGCGCTTCCGGTGAGCTTTTCCGGGTAGAAAGCTCACCGGAAGCGCTTTTTCGTCATAAAAAGATGGCGCCAGCGCTCGGTGAGCTTTTCCGGGTAGAAAGCCATTTCTACCCGAAAAGCTCACCGAGCGCTGCGCCGCATCTTTTTGACGAAACAGCGCTTCGGTGACGCCACCGGAGCGCCTTTTCGTCATAAAAAGATGGCGGCGCCCAGTTGACGCCGGTACCGGGCCGCGGCGCCCAGCTGATGCCAGAACCGGGCCGCGGCGTCGAAAAGGTTGGAGATCCCTGGAATATACTGTACTAAGTAGTTTTGCTACTTAGTACACTTACTTATGTAACTTACTTATTAAGAAGCATTATGCAGCTATAGTGAGACAAATGTAATTATCCATATAATGCCAAATGCTATAATGTAATAAATCTAAATAAAAGTTTGATTTGATGAAATAGTATTAAATATGCTTTACAAGTTTAATTAGTTGGGTTCAATTACCTTACAGTGATTTTCTGATACAGAGGTAGGCAGTACTCATATAAAATTAACATCTCTTAATATAGTTAAAATATAATTAATTAATCCCATTTGGTTCAGGACATCAATATATTTTCTAGACCACTGGCTACACAATTTGGATTACAACTGTTAAGTTTTAAGGAAATGCTCAATTAAATGTTAATTAATGTTCTTGAGTTAACTGCAGCAAATGTTCAGTTTTAATAATCTCGTCATCTGGTTTAGGAGTATCTTATCAATTTGTTAAATATATTTGGCTTCAATATAGTCTATGCCTGTTTCGTTAAAAAATCTGTATCTAGTTCATCATCTAGGCCAAGGGTTTTCAAACGTTCTCCAAAGAACCTGTTAAAAACAAAATTTCTCAGAATCCCTGATGACACTGTCATGGAAAATTGGCTACTTTAGGGTAAATTTATTTTAGGGATCCTTTGGTTTTCGCCAAACCCAGTCATGTTCTTGTGGAAATTTTGTGTTCTCCAGAACACAGTTTGAAACACTCTGACCTAAATATCTTTTTTGTAATTATATCTTTAAAAATCCTAGGTTTTGGGGAAATTAATGTGTTTGTAAATTGAAGTACTTTTATGTAGGAGTATACAATAAAAGTTGTATATTCTGGCTATTCATTGCTTCACTGTTTCTCATGGGCTTTTCAAACATTGTTTTATATTAGACAGAAGAGAAAGAGGAAGATGACCTATCAGGAGAACCTAAAGCATCACCTAATGCTGATACAACAATCTTGTTTGTGAAAGGAGAAGGTAAAACGTACTTTGAATTCTACATCAGGCCAGCTTATCTTACCTATTTTGTTTTTAAAATTACAATTTAAAAATGAAACACTAAGAATTTTCATTTCTCCCCCTCCCCCCTAGATTTTCCAGCAAACAACATTGTGAAGTTTTTAGTAGGTTTTACTAATAAGGGTACAGAAGACTTCGTTGTAGAATCACTAGATGCTTCATTCCGGTACCCACAAGATTATCAGTTTTTTATTCAGAATTTCACTGCTCTTCCTCTGAACACAGTTGTTCCACCCCAGAGACAAGCCACCTTTGAATATTCCTTCATTCCTGCAGAACCAATGGGTGGCCGTCCCTTTGGACTGGTTATCAATTTGAATTACAAAGATCAAAATGTAAGTGAGAATATGGGATTTGGCTAAGATAAAGAGATTCATGCAGTATTTTGTGTTTTTGTGGCAGTGTTACCTATATTAATGCAAAAATTGGTCTCTCTTAATCCTTGGGGAGCTAAGCTGCTAGTTCTGTTAGCTTGTATAAAGATTTGTGCTACTAGTTCTGCTATTATGGGTTTTGACTTGTTTTTGTAGCCTATTTGGATTGAATTAAAAAAGATGTTATGCAAGATATTAGCTACGTAGAACAAGGCATTTTGAGGAAGATAATAGGACAATACATTTCCAAATTTCATACTTGCCAACATGTCAGCTTGTCTTTATTCTTGCATATTTCATATCTTCTTTTGATCACTATGGAGGCATATTTTATTGAGAGTATTTACTGAATATTCTATTTATTACTTCTTGGTTACAGTATTTTCCTTACCTAATCAGCATTCCAGTAGAAAGTTTATTGTTTCCTTAATCTTATCCAAAACAATTTCTTAGTAACTGCTGTGGCTTGAAGAGAAAGACTATTTTAAAAAGTCAAAATCTGAGGTATTAAGAGCTGCTATTATGATAAGGCAGTACTGTACAATCTGTAAGCCTCGTTCAGCTCTCTCTTCAGGCTAAAAAAAATACTACCGTGTTTCTCATAAAATAAGGCTGAGTCTTATTTTTTTTTGAGCCCCGAAAAAATGTCTAGGACGTCTTTTCGGGGGTGACTTAATTTCCTCTCCCACACACACCCCAACCTAGAGTGCCCCATGCGCAGTCACCTCTCCATGAGGGCACTTCTATCGGCTGATGGAAGCTCCCCAAAGGCAGAGTCACCAGCTGCTTCTGTCAGCTGGTAGAAGCAGCTTCGTGGAGAGTTGAGTGCACATGGGCCGCTCTAGGAGGGGGTGCGTGGGGGAGGAAATCTTATCGACCGGTAGACGCAGCCTCAGGGCGAGCGCCCACACGCACTCCCCCTGCCACGAAGCCGTTTCTATCCGCCAATGGAAGCTCCCCAAAGGCAGAGTCACCAGCTGCTTCTGTCAGGAGCGCTCTGTGGGCAGCCACGCCTTGCTCCGAAGCGGCTGGTGACTCTGCCTTTGGGGAGCTTCCATTGGCCAATAGAAACGGCTTTGTGGCGAGGGGAGTGTGCGTAGGGCACTCCTGTCAGGAGTGCTTTGCGGGCAGCCATGCCTCGCCCCAAAGCGGCTGGTGTCCCTTCGGGGAGCTTCCATCGGCCAATAGAAACAGCTTTGTGGCAAGGGGAGTGCGCGTGGGCGTTCGCCCCGAGGCCGCTTCTACCGGCTCATAGAAGCGGCTGGTGACTCTGCCTTCGGGGAGCTTCTATTGGCCGATGTTCTATCGGTAGTAGATTGGGATATTCTACGTGCAGGGCGCTCCTAAAGGCAAGTTTTCTCCCCCCTTTCCCCCCATTTCTCTTCATCTCGTGTAGTTTAATGAACGATGTGAGAAATGGCAGGGAAACGCATGGATTAAATAGGCCTAAATTTTTGGGGCAGGGCTTAATTTCACCTGCTGCCTAGAAATCATGCTGGGCCTTCCTATTGGTGGAGGCCATATTGTTGGAGAAACAGGGTAGAATTTGATAGTAAACTGCTAAATAATGCTCAGTCTTCCACTAAATTAAGAGTGCTAAACATCTACTAAGGTTAATGTAGTAATAAACCTATTCCACCAAAAATAACTATTGTATCTTAATATTTAGGGGAAATATTAAAATGATATGAAAATCTCATTTTCTATAATGATATGAGTAATTCTCTCACTTATTAAAACATTCGACAGCTGAAAAAATAACTTTAAAAATTTGGCTGCAAAAAGATTGGCAATCTTGAATAGTTAACAAACACTATTCATACTTTGTGTATCTATATCTATCTGTCTACCCACCCAAGTATAACTATAAATATAGGTATATAGTTTATTTTGCAGAAAAACTAGAAAAATCTGCAAGGAATACACTTTTTCTGGAGTCCTCTGTAACAATAGTGCCATCTGATGGCCTGAATCTGATAGCCTTTTTAATGTTTCATTTTAGGGGAATTTCTTTCAAGATGCTGTCTTCAATCAAACTGTTACAATTATTGAAAAAGAAGATGGATTAGATGGTGAAACGTAAGATTAATTATTCTGCTAATTTTTGTAATGGTGATAACCAACTTTTTATGCTATTATAAAAGAATATACATATTCATTTAGGTTTTGAAAAGGTTAAGATTTTCTTTGTTTTTTAATCACTAAACCCTGGAGACAAAGAGAAAAAGCAGCTTGCAGCAGCTTGCTATCACGAACACTAAGAAACTATAACATATTGTGCATTCTTCATTATTTGTATATTAAATCAAACACTGATTGCGATTAGCAGCTGGTTGTTTCACCAAGGTTATTTAGATAGTGATATCATATATTAATTTATTATAGAATAATCCAGGCATTCCAACTATAATTTGAACTTGTTGGACCTAAGAAGTGAACAAGCTCCTTAGGATTTTGAATTCAACTATTTGCTCTTAAGATCCATGCTCCTCCTGTTTTGTGAAAGCAGTCCAGAGGGTATTGTGTGAGTGAATCATAACAATGGCTGATTTTTCTTGGAGTGAGTGAGTTGTTCTTTTACCCCTTAAGGAGATCTTAGGTTGCCCCCCTGCTAAGGAAGCCATTTCTAGACAGACACACACGCGTACAGAGAGAGAGAAACACACACACACACACACACACGTACAGATACTGGACAATTTTGCTCAATATCCAGCTTCCCCTTTTGGTGGAAGGTGATTGAAGAGATGGTTGTGCAACAGCTTCAGAGGACTGTGGATGAAATTGATTGTTTGGATCCTTTTCAGTAAGGTTTCAGATCTGGATATGGAACAGAAACATCATTGGTTGTACTTTTCGAATTATCTCTGGCACAGATAGGATGCTGGTAGTGCACCCATCCTTAACTTATTTGACCTCTGGAGGCTTTTGATACCATTGACCATGCTATCGTTGTGGTTTGACTCAGGATTGGGGTTGGGCAGCACAATGTTATCTTGGTCACCTTCTTTCTGACTGGTTAGTTGATTCTAGTTAGTGTTGGTTGGGGAGAAAAGATCTCACCCTCAGCCCCTTCTATATGAGGTGCCCTAGGGGTTGGTGTTGTTTCTCTCCTATTCAATATCTACATGAGATAGATGGATAAGCTCACCCATTATAATGGGGTGAGGTATCATCAGTGTGCTGATGCTATCCAATTGTGCATCTTCGCTCTTGGCAAATTAAGCAATGCTGTGGATGTCCTATCCCAGTGTTGGAGACTGAGGGTCTGGATGGGGAAGATGAGGCTTCAATTGAATCCTTGCAAGATTGAGTAGCTTTGGGTTGTGGGGGGGATTTCTGGTTCTAGGTCTATAGTATTTTTGATGCTTGGTGAGGTTGAATTGTCCCCAAACAAATCCTGTGTGCAATGTGGAGTCCTCCTGTACTCATGACTGTTGCTTGAAGAGCAGGTAGTCGTGGCTAGGAGGGCCATTCCTAACTTCATATTGTGTGCCAGTTATATCCATTTAATTAATAAATGCATAAAATAAATACATCTGGGGACAACTCCTTGGATTATTGTTAGGAAACCTTATATTAGGATATCATCTGTCCTGCATAGTTTTTATGACTGTCTAGAGATTTTTTTAAAAAAAAATTGCCTTAAAAGAATTGAAATCTTACTAGATTTTCTCATCTTTCTAAATAAGGATCTTTATGTATGTGTTCCTGGCGGGACTTGGCCTACTTGTCATTGTTGGTCTACATCAATTGTTGGAATCTAGGAAGGTAAGTAGCTATTTTTAATTAGTCTTTCCCCTGACAAGAATACTGTCATTGCTTTTTCTAAGCTGAGAGGATGGTCTCTAACATTATCTGAAGATGTGGATTGGTGTAGGACTGTGAAATTTGTATGTCTTACTCCAGGATCCCCAAACTCTGGGCTGTGGCCCACTCATGGACTGTGTGGGGGGTTTGCAATGGCCATAAAAATGGCCGGCAAGTGTGAGTGTGTGCGCATGCGAGCATCCTTACTCACTTGCACAAACCATCCCCTCTCTTCCCCACACACACAACCACCTCCAAGTTTGCAAAGCTGGAAACAGTGGAGAACTCTGCCTTACTCTAAATTCCATAATTGAAAGATGATATCATGTGGCTTGCTAGTGCTTTTCTTAACAAATCTTTTAAAAAATGTATATACAGGAAAATTATGATAGGCTTAATTAGAGAGCTAATTTTATCTATGCTGCTCACTGCTGAATATTTGAAAGATATTTTAAATGATAAATGATGAAAGGGAGACAATTAATAAAATAGCTATTATTTATAAAAGTGGATTTCTAATTGACATATCTGTTTTAATGGTTGGTTAATGCTTATTTCATTTATTGGGTATCTCTGCCCAAATAATTTAAATCTGCTCTTGTGACTATAGATTTTTTAATTTTATTTTAATAATATTATTAAATTAAAAAAATATTATTA
This sequence comes from Notechis scutatus, assembly GCF_049901735.1. Lineage (NCBI taxonomy): Eukaryota > Metazoa > Chordata > Lepidosauria > Squamata > Elapidae > Notechis > Notechis scutatus. The sequence goes on along the minus strand of NC_142011.1, from coordinate 141,133,090 downwards.
AATTAAAAAATATTATTAATATTATTAATAATATTTTATTTATTACTATTGTTTCTAATCCCCTCAGAGAAAAAGACCAGCTCAAAAAGTAGAGATGGGAACCTCTAATCAGAATGATGTGGACATGAGTTGGATTCCTCAAGAAACTTTAAATCAGATCAGTAAGTATCAAGGCAGGTTGTCTGTAGTAAATTTATTTGCATTGTAAAAAAGTGTATCTCTCAGTGGAAAATTGACTTCCAAATTTATTTTTTAAATACATTAGGCTGTTTTCAGTAGATTTATTTAATGGCAATGTTAAGATTCTATTTAGTTAAAATGGCATCATTAGTGGCATTGTGTCTATCTCGACTTGATGATATTCCACGACTTGATGATGTTAAGTAGCCTCTGTAGATTTGAGGACATTGTGGGATGTTAAATTTTGCTGTTTCTATTTAACTCAAAAATAAATTCAAATACATTTTTAAAATTCTCACAAACTTCATTAACGTCTTGTTTTGTTTGTTTTTCTCTGCCTTCAGTGCAAAGTAGAAGAGGTGAGATACGCTTTACTGGGTTGAGGTTTTTAAATTTTCTCATAGAATTTGTTCCTGGTGATTGATTATATAATAACTGCATGCAGTGATAATACTAAAGTTTGAAGGATTGCACCAGCTTTAATACAAACTTGGCAAATAGCTGCTGGTAGGACTATTAAATAAATCTTATTATTCAATCAGAAGTTGAAATATTTTGACTTTAAAGTAGATCATTCCCACTTCCATCTAAAGTTGGACTACTTTCAGCATGCTTGGAGTACCCATCCCATTCTTTCGGCTTCAAAATTATTTCCACTCTGTTCATTCTAGCAGTTATATAATGCTATGAGATTTACTTCTGTGTTGTTGTTTTTAACATGGCCATGAATTACATGCTCGATATCTGCCAGTTCAGTAATTTCTAATTACTTAAGAGGCTTACTTATGATGGAATTATATTTGTCAGACCCAAAGGTGCTTTTTCAAGAGGCAGTTGTTTTTCCTTGAAGACATTTTGCTTCTCATCCAAGAAGCTTCTTCAGCTCTGAGCTTAAAAATCACCTTTGGGACAACTATGATCTGGATGACCCAGAATCTCCATAGATATATTTGTCAGACTTGCATCAAAAATTAATATGATGAAAGAAAGGGCCAAGAAATGTATAGCTTAATAGCCCAAGGATGCAAAATATAAGGCTGAACTTACAGTCCACTACATTTTTTTTCTGGGCTGTATTAAAACTGCACTGATTAAGATATGTAAATTACATGCAAAGTTTTGCTTTGGACAGTGTTGGGCTTCAGGGTTTCTAGATAACAGATTTCTAACATTTTGTCAGCAACTGCAACTAGCATCTTGCTTACGTTGCTGGTGAAATATCAGGAAATCTGTTGTCTAGAAAATGGCAGCTAAATCTTGAAGTTCAACAGATACCAGTCATGAAAGCCTATACCAGTATTTTATTTTGCTTTTCTCTGAAATTGTACATAGTAGCAAAATTGCATACTTCACTGGCTAACAGCCATGTTCTTTCTTTATTTGTATTTTAAAAAACACACTCTCAAATTGTATAGCTCAAAATTTTATCTTTATAGGTAGTTGTCAATTTAAAACTACAATTTAGCCTGGAATACGTGGTTGTGACATAGTGGTCATTAGTTGAGTCACCATGTACCAGACTTGATTTTATTATTGTTTTTATGATGGTCATTAAGTAAGTCACTGTGTCTGTTAAATGAAATTTGTGATTGTTAAGTGAATCACATGGTCATAAATCTAAACCGGCTAATCCAATGGGCTTTTTTATTGGAAAACTGAAAATGGCAAAATACATTAGAAAATGTTATATCAGATCTCTTTCTAGAGGAGGTAAAGGAACTTAAACATAAGTGCAGTATATGCCCTGAATAGATTGTTTTAAAATATAAAATACTTTAAATATAGACTGCTATATGCTTTCATTCAGTGTAAAGCTTATAAATAATATGCAATAATAAAAGTATCTCTTAATATAGACTTTCATTTCTGAACTCTGCATACTGTATTAAAACTTAAATGACAGAGAAGTTGTTATTTCTGCAGGAAAAGTAATATGTGTTGCTGTAAGACTTACTGTTTCTTAAAGTGTAAACTAACTAAAGGGATGATAGCTTTGTGAAGGTTTCATCAGCAATGCTCTTCAGATGTGTTCAGTTACATTTCTTGAGCTGGCAGAAGTGCTAAGGTGTTGGAGTTGGAGGGCACCAATTTAGGAAGGCTGGTTTAGTGACTGCCAAAATAATAGAGGCAGGATTCTCTTATTTAACTTTTAAATGCATTAATGTATCACTCTGGCATAATTCAGAATTAGAAATCTCCTCTGTAATTTGGTTTGCTACAGTGTTTATTATAGAATTTCCTAAAGAAAATATGAGATTTTCTTTAAAAAAACAAACTAAATAAAATCACTAACAATTTTCAGAAATTCTGTGGCATATTTAACATTATTGTCTTACATTAATTCTATATTATGAAATCAAGGATGTTAGTGTGTAGAAATTCATTATAAATTTTGAAAGGTTATAGAAAAGATTTAGGTTGATTGAACTTGGTATTTATGTTTTTGTTATGGCTAATAGGTGGGCAATTAACACAGAAAAAAGTCTTTAATGCTACATTAATTGGTGCAAACATGTCAAATAATTGGTTGCTCCCAGAACTAAATTAATTAGCACATTTTCTGTGAGAGAATCCTAACAAGCAGTGATGAAGTTGAGGATATGGCTAGATAAAATACCCGGTAATAGATATGATAGGATTGTAAAAATGGACAGAATGCAATGGAGAGTCAAAGTAGGTTTGGAGCAATTTGGTTTTGGGAGTAACAGATGAAATTAAATTGCTACTTCTTCAGTATGCATCAAATTTCCCCAGCTTATCAAAAAAAAAAAAAAAAACCTGTCATCCTATTTAGTCAGCATGATTATCCTGCTAATTACAGATTCTGTTTTATTGCAGCACTGTGAATTGTCAACTTTAAGAAGAAAACCCAACCCAAAAACTAATCGTGGCTAGATAAACAAAAATACAAAATTATAAGCTAATTGGTTGCATTCAGACTTCTGTTCAAACTGAACAGTTATGTGGATTCTTAAATATCAATTTGGCTTTTTCAAAAAAAGGTGTAATAAGTTAGCGTAAACTTCGTTTGCTCCAAGTGACTAACGTAATATCATTTTGCCATATTATAGCATCCTTTCTACTTAATGCAAAGTATAGATAGATATTCTCAAACATGTGAATATGAAGATTATTTTTAGAACTGTCTGCCCTGAGCCACAGAGGAAAATAGGGAGTCATGCATTCTTCTTCCTAATAGCCACTTACCATGGAATACATTATTCCTGTTGAAGGTAGAGGAAATGAATTGGGCAAAAAGACTTGACTCAGTACTTTCCCATTTGCAGACCAGAGCAAGCACTGAATATCTGGTTTCCCATTATTTTAGGTACATATTAGATAGCAGTTGCATGTTCCTAACTAGTGCATATCATATTTTTGAGTGTGATGTTTGCATAATATTTTTTAAATAAATATTGTATCTTTTGTCTGCCAAAGAATGTTTTTTTAACATATACTGTTAAGTAAGTGCTGTTCTTTTTTTAAAAAACTACAGATAAAGCTTCCCCAAGACGGTTGCCACGCAAGAGGACACAGAAAAGATCAGTGGGCTCCGACGAGTAAATTTTGTTAGCCCAGTCAACCTTTACTAAACCCAGGCAGCAAAACCCTCCCTAGTGTTTGGCTTGAATTGGGAGTTGAAATATGCTGAAAGCCATATTGACTGAGGAGAATACTGAAATATTTGGACTAAGCATTTAGTTGTGTTCAGAGAACATTGCTAAAAATGCACTTCAAGTTCCTTTTAAAGAAACTTTTAATTGCAAATCATTGTGCTTTCTGAAACGTGCCTTCAGAGTCTCTTCATAATGCTGATCTGTCATTTGCATGCTTTTGTTTCTGATTCTTTGTCACAAATGAAAGTGTCATTTCCCATCTTGTTCTAATTGTGTCCTGTTATACAAGGTCTTTATGCATTTTCTTATTCAGTACTTGAGTCATTGATCTCATTCTTTGCTACATGTATGTAACTATTTTTAGTACGCATGTTGAGTCTCTCACAAAGCACTGAGTCACAGTTTTGTATTCTAAAGGCACAAGCAACTGCTTTTAGCAGTATTTTTTAAATGGCTGCTGATGTGACAAAGTGCACAGAATCTTGAGATCCCAAATGTCCTTGCATATATGTCCGATACTTTCTACAGCAGCTGCAGTTCTGAAATTTGGGTTGTGTGCTCATTTTTGACATCTGTCTTCTTTTGATTGCAATGTAACTGTGCATTTGTAACTGTTGGAAATATTACTTCAGTCAAGTGTTTGACCAGGTGAGTTTTGAATGCTAGTTCAAATTGTTTAAAATTGAGCCTCATCAGTATAAATTCAGGGATTCTCCCACAATTCAGAAACAATCATGGATAACAAAACCTGTCAAATTTCATAGATAAAGCTGGATATAAGGTTTGACATACCTGAAAGTTTCTTTGGATAACAACTTGTAAACCATTCAGCAGAATTGTGCTCTTCTGTCTCCCATATTTGATTGTATATGAAAAAAGTTTTGAAATGACAGTAAAAATGTAACTTACGTTTTATTTTTGTATTTTGTGGTGCTTCTTCTCTTTTGAAGTCTTAATTTCCAGTTAGCTTGAGTATTTGAGAACCAGAAGCTACATTAATTCCGTAATTTATATTTAATTTTGAACTCCTTGGTCTGTCATAACGTGTATACTGCTAAAATATAATATTCTGTTTCACCAATACAATTCAGTATCTAAAACTAGAACAGAAGTTTAGAAGCTGTATTAAAGCAATGTTTAATTCCTAATACAGTGGTATCTCAGTACTCCTCATTAAGTTGGTTCTAGGAGGTGTGATTGGTACAAAAAACAATAAGTATCAAACAATTTTTCCCATAAGCAATAATCTAGTGAGTCACAAGGCAGCTGACACCGACAAGTTCTAGCTTGTGTGTTGAGTACCAAACAAACAATGAGTACCGGGACAAAACGTTCACATCAAAATATGTTGAGTACCAAATTCAATGAGTTTCAAAACAATGGAGTACCAAGGTACCCATGTATTTGATTCTTTTAACCTTGGCCATGAAGCAAATCAAGCAAGCAAGAAAGCAAGCAAGGATTCAGGATGTGACACTAGACATAATACTTTCGTATCATCCTCTTATCTCAGAAGATACTTCAGGGACTTAACCGAGTCTTGGAAGACTAAGTTATTTCATCACTTACATGAAATAGGCAAAAACTTCTGGTATCCCTATTTTAATCTTCTCCTCTGAACAGGTACTTAGTTTAAAACTAATAATTCGTATTGCTCAGTGTTCCATTTAGCAATACATTTTCTCTATAGCTCAGAGAAATTTACTGAATAGACTTATGATCATGAAGGCTGCATTTTAATTATGTATTATCAAAATGCTTCTAATTATTAGAATAATTATCTGTATTAATAAAAACGGTTCACCATGCATAGTAAATGAGATGAGCAGTCTACTACTAAGGATTATTGAACAAAGATGACAGTTCTGACAAATGAGTAGTTTTCACAGAGGTGGAGAGATGTGTTTCTCCGTCTCTTGTTAGCAAGGAGCTGGTAAGGCAAATAGAGGAATGAGGGTGCTCTCCTGACTAGGAGCTGTATGCATTGTCCATCTCGGAAATAATTACTCATGAAGGAATAGGACAAAATATTTTCAAGTTCCTTTTTGGTGAAAAAACTGAATTTGTAATAGTTTTCTGTATTAAAAATAGTTACTATTAACCACACTAAAATGTAGAATTATTTATTTCTCCATTAGTCGAGAGCTTTTGCAGACTATAATAACAAATTTTGCAAGGTTGTGGGTAAGAAGATCCCACTCAAATTTAATTGAGTGCATATTGCACTAAGCTGAATTGTGGTTCATTTGTTTTTGCATCAATATGATATGTCAATCCACTCTAAGCTGATAATTATTTAGTCTAGGTCTGGGTGACATTTTGATACTTGGAGCAGCAACATAGGCGAGCATGTATGTGAAGTGGGTAAAAATGTGGCATATGGACAGTATCTTGTTTTGTAGGGTTTTTAAAAAAAATCTATATGAAGCCTAGGTTATATTTATATGAAATTTTGCTGCTTTTCTTTTCAAAAAGGCTGTCTGTTGACCTGGACAGAAAGGATTAGATGCTTTAGTCTCATTAAAATCAAATCAACTGTCCCATTAGTCTAATTAAAATCAACATATTTATTGATTTTAATGCAACTTAATCTGGATTTATACCAATCTACTTTAAACAATCTTGTTTGTCAGACTCTTCTTTTCTGTATTAGTGTTTCTGCAGTTGAAAGCATCAGGCAAAAATCATAATACACTAGTTAATTTGTTATTATGAACTATTGTAAACTATTAAGCATAGTTTGATAAAGTTTTACTTGTGGAATACTGGTAGAAGTTTTAATTTATCGTTCACATATAAAATGTTTCCTTATTTAAGAGCATATTTAGAACAGTCTTTTTAACTCTTAAGTTCTTACCATTTCTAAATTGTTTAACCGTTTTTGAACACTGGTAACTTACATGTTCAAAATTGCATGATACTCATAAACAGTATCAACTTGAAATGAATTGAGATAAGTAATAGACAATGGCAAAATTGCAACTATTTTAAAAAGTTATATACAAGTATTGCTTTTACATCATTTTGGAATTGAGTCTGAAGCCTTACCATGAAGTAACTATATTTAAGCTGGAGGAAGTACCTACTTATGGTGTTGTAAGCTTGACATGCTACTATTTCCAATACCCTTTGTGTACCCTACATCCAGACTAGAGGTCAATATAACTTACTAATCAACTGAATCTTGATCTGTTGACACCAGTAGTCTAATGGCTTTAAATGTTTAAACCTTTTCCAGATGATTCCCCTGGCTTTAATTACACAAATATTACACAGAAATTTGATACAAGCCAGATGTTTTTTTTAAACAATGTGCTTGTACTTGGAAGAAATTAAATATTCTTAATATTGTACTTTTGTCCCTATTAAGGTTTGTCCCTCTGAACTACCACTTAACTGGAGTTACAAAATGGCTCTATGGAGTGAGATTATTTCACAGTGTGAAGACACTTAATAATAGCGTGTCCCACATAGCTTCCTACAATAATTTGTATCTACTGCATGATTATCATTGCTACTTTCTAGTTCCCAGAATTAGCTACTGATGCAAGCTCCTGTCAGGAATGAAGAATGGTAATAAGATACCCTCAGGATATGCCTTGTTGTTTAATACTGTGGAGCCTGTCTTTTTCTTTGCTCCTTTGTAAATAGAATGATTTGCTCCATTATCTTATTTTGTGTTAAGGAAAGAACTCTGGGCTTTTTACTCAACAGGTGGAATTTTCCCACTCAAAAGTCTTGCCTCCTAAAGCCATCTGCCTCCACAATGCCCTGGATTCATATGTGAACAATTTAATTTAAACTAGATTGTCTATTCCTAGAGTTAAATTTTCCCCTAGGTGTACAAAACGGGTAACTTTTATGAAAAAGTTGATGTAACAATTACATATGAAGATTACTCCTAATTAAAACCAATTAATTGCATGTATAACTCTGGTCTGTTGAACCTGTATGAATTGTGTTGGTGGAAAAAGTTAACATACTTCCCTGGCAGTAGACCAAACTCGGGTCTCTAAGCCAAGCCTGATTCCTGATAACTTCATAAATACCAGGAAGTCATGGATATTCATGAAGTCCATATAGTTTTAGCTACAGCATGCAAATTATTTGCCATTTCTTTCAGGGCTTTTGTTTTATATACATATTTTAAAAAATCCACCGGTCTAACTAATACCAAGAAGTACAATACTAACCAGTTCTAACTTTCATTAAGTGTTTTTCTTATATCACCCATCACTCTATTAAAATAATCCCAGGGATCATTCTTCCTCAACCTGATGCCTTTTCAGCTGTATTTGTGCCATCATTCTCATGATTGTCTACCTGGGGTAACTATTGACTATGTCGGCTGAGAAGTATGAAAAATCCAACATATCTGGAGAACACCAGGTCTGGGAAGGTTGTGAACATACAGAAAACAGAAAGGGAATGGAGAAGAGAGCCTTGCTGATCATCTTTTGCTGACATTACTGGGAACAGCAAAGTATCCAGAGCAACCACATGGTGGCGCTACCTAGAAGCAAATTTCAGTTCATTAAACCAAGTTCAAAGAGCTAGAGCAGCCTGCAGTAGCGCACAGGATTACTTCCTCTAGCATGGCAGAAGTGATTGGTTTGGAAAGAGAAGAGCAATGAGCCAGGCTATTTGTTTGGGGTTCGGTTTCTTGAAGATAGAAACTTACTCAAATGCACAAGTTAACTCTTGAGATAATAAGACTTAATATTGCAGAATACTTCAAATGTATGTATACGTGTGATTAAAATAGTCACTTCCTTATATGTTCGCATCTTGAAGCAGTAAGCATCAATTCATTTTGACCAGTTTTTCTTACTCAATCTGTTTCAATTATCAAGAAAGCTACTGATTTTAGATTTGTGGGATATGCTGCTAGCCTGAGGCCTTACAAGTAGGAATCTCTACAAGGGAGTGTTTCTTTTATATGTAGCTGCTTTTATCAGACAGCAGCTGGTAGCAGATTTTGGCAGAATTTTTTTTTTTTTTGTTAGAGTAGGATGGAGACACATACACTTTTCTACAATGAAAGTATTCACAAATCTAGGCCTACCAGCTCCCCAACAGATGCTCACTTCATATGTAATATTGCGTTTCTATTGATGCATCTCTCCGTTGCAATCAACAGGAATGTTTGAAATCATTCTTCTGTTGCCACAAATCTGAATTTCCCAGGCCAAATTATTCAGCAAGATGGGTGGCACAGAGGTTCGATAAATAAAATAAAGCCATGCCATAAATTTTCAGAACACATAGCATTAGTAATCACTCTTAGTTGAACCATATATGGAGGAAAGGTAGGTGGCTCTAAATTGCATTTTAATATATTTCTCGGCTGTTATTGGGGCTTCTTCAAACAACAGATTGCTCCCCCCCCTTGCCACATTTTGTTTCAGGTCACATGCGTTAACTGAATATTATACAGTACATAACATTAGAAAAGGCTTCCTTCAGGCAGCATGCAATCTTGTAAACTAATTATCTGATGCAGAATGTAAGTGTATGTTTTTTCCTTTTTAGCTGCCCTTAGCTAAGAAGGAAGCAACAGGCAGTGTACATGCCAGCAATTGCAATGTAAGTCTATATGTTGCACAATAATGATGTTAGAAGAAAACACTGCTGCCCTCCCTAGTATGCATCACCAGTTTTGTTGGCTGGTGCTTCTACCCCCATTATTCTCAAAATGACATTTGTTTGGAAGTCATGTTACAGGAGAAGGAAAAACATCTTAAACTGGTCAAACAGTTATGGAGCCAAGTGTCGTGTTTGGTCTCGGTGAAAAAAATAAAAAGATTTTTCTTTCTGTAATCTGTGACTTGGAGTGAAGTAGGGATCAAAAAAGTCCTTTTGAAAGACATAGTCCATAAAGACAGTTCTCTTGGCTTGCTATACCACTCCATGTAGGCACTTCTCTGCCTCAAGTTCTGCAGGACAGACAAAATAAATAGAATTTTCTCCTTTATTTTTGCTTTTACCTCTCGAGAAAGAGAGCCTGCTTCAGATGCAAAGTTATTCATAGAACTAGTTATTCAATGTCTACTAGAGCTAGTATGGTCTATTGGTTAGACACCAGGCTAGAAACTAGGAGAGTGAGTTTTGATCTCATTTTAGGCATGACTAGAACTCACAGCTGCCTAGTTTCTAGCCTGGTTGGATGACTGGACCACTCGCTCTTCCAGCCCAGCTCACCTGGCAGGGTTTGTGGAGAAAATAGGAGGCAGAAGGACTGTTATGTATTGTTTGCTGCCTCGAGTCATTTATACAAATAATAAAGGTGTGATAAAAATTTAAAAAATTCACATCACACAGTAGATGTGTTTCTCTTAAATCTTTCCAGTTCTCTTCAAGGACTCAAACATGGGCGTCAGAAGCTTCACTGAATTGAAACAAAAGCTGTGCTTTCCTTCTAAAAGATCATTGAGTTTAGTGACGCTTATAACGAATAGGCACGTGCTGCACCCTTTTCCATGCTCAAACTTTTCCGATGTGTTGAGTGGCAATTCCCTTCACCCTTTGATCAGCCTCACATTTCAACTATTGGTTTATCGTACCAATGTCACCCTTTGTAACATGGGTGGCAATATAAAAATTGTTAAATGAATAAGCCTTTCAACTGCTGCTTAGGAATTACGGGGGTTGTCCATAGCTGAGGAGAGTAATAGATTGAGGAAGGCTGACGTAGAGAATTGGGTTTTCACACAAAAGAGCACAGGATCCCTTCTCTGCGCCAGATGAAGTCACCTATGCATTGGCTCCATTGATAAATGTGAATAATGATATCACTCTCTTTTACGCAAAGTTTGGGTACTCTGGATTCTTTTTTGTATAAGAAAAATCACATTAGGTTTTTAAAACATTATTCCAATAGTATGACTGTTTCATACAATATCTGACAGCTTCTGCATCTCCAGAACATGTTAGAGGGACATCTATAGCAAATAAAAAAGGAATTGCTCTTTGAATAGACACGGTTAAGTGACCTGAATTGTTTTAGCTAAAAAGTCCTGACTTATAATTGACCTCATATACTGTATACAAGGCAAAACTATGCAGGTTGTCTTCGACTTACAATCACAACTGAGCCCCAAATTTCTGTTGCTATGCAAGAACAATTGTTAAATACGTTTCCCCCATTTTATGAGCTTTCTTGCTACAGTTGCTAAGTGAATTTCTGCAGTTGTTAAAGTTAGTAATAGTTGTTCCGTGAATCTGGCTTCCCCATTACCTTTGCTTTTCAGAAGGTTGCCAAAGGTGATCACATGTCCCTGGTAATGTGATCAAAATTTGGATGTTTGGAAACTGGCATCTCTTTGTGTATCATAAATACATGCCAGTTTCCAAACATCCAAATTTTGTTCACATGACCACGGGGATGCTACAACGGTCATAAGTGTGAAAAATGGTCATCATTCACTTTTTTCCGTGCTATTGTAACTGCAAATGGTCACTAAACAAATAGTCATAAGTCGAGAACTATCAGTAAAATGTACAGAAAAAATTACACAACTTGGCTGAACTAAGAGGCTAGTTAGGGTTGGACCTGCTTAGTATTTGGAAGATAATATCAACTAATCCCAATATCCAGAGGCTGAACTCAAGGTATAGGTCAATTTACAAGAGAAAGAATAGTCCAGAACCAAAATCTTACTATATAAGAACAGGCAAATTCCACATTTTGCTCTCTAGCCATCTAATTATCTTTGTTCCTTGAGCTGCCTGGATCAGCCTTGTGTCTGAACCAAAGCTTTAAGCATCTTACATGCATCTGTTCCATCTAATCCCCAATAACTGGGGCCTGTGTTTCACAAGAGAGGGGGAGGAAAAATGCTGGTAGCATTCCCAGATATGCTGCCTTCTAACAAAAGGGAAATCTGTGCCACAAAAATTCTTTGTGTACCCATTTAAAATTATGGGATTGGACAGCAGTGACATACTATGGAAAATTCACATGAATCGGTAGTATTTTTATAGGATAAGGGTGTAGAGAGCGGGAACAACCTGAAGGCCAAACCACAGAAACTCTCTAAGGACCCTGGAGTGGCCACACTGCAATTTTTAACGTACAACAGAGGAGGGTATCATACAATCCTATTATAGTAATCATATTTATTTGTAATTTTAAATCAGAGCAAGTTTAAAATGCAGTGTTTTGCCTTCTGCTCAGTGCATTCATTCTCAAGAAAAAGATGTATGATTGTAATCTTAGAGTGGAGCTTAATAAAATAAAGGTGTATTTATTTAGCTCCAAAGAAAAGAGTGAGACAAATATGTAGAGTAGTAGAATTATAGGCAGCGAAAGAGGTGAAAGAGTCTCTTCCTGTTTTATCTCTAATTCAGTTAAAATAAAGGGAAGTCTTAGGCTTAAATTTCTTAGTTGCTTTAAACTCCAGTGTCCTCTTTGCTGTAATCCTGACTTTGGTATTAAGAAAAACCTTTTAAGAACAATTAAGTCTGAGAAGAAAATGCTTGCAAATTGGTTGTGTCATTTATGTAGAACATTTTTAGGAACAAGCCATTCAGGACGCTGAGCACCAGTGAAGAATTCAAGGGGAATGTTTTCTGAATATAAGGAAATATGGTAGGAGTTTTCAAGGAATTCTAACAGTGGGAGCAAGCAAATGTGTGCCTCCCAGTACGGTGACACATCCGGACTTTCTTCGCATACAGTAATATTGGTTTTCATAAAATGTGTTAGTGGTTTAAGCTGTTGTATTTTGATACAGGAATTAAGATGGAAAGATCCCAGGCTAAGTAAGATTCATGCATTTTGACTTTCAGGCATGTCCCCTTATACCAGCATAACCTTTCCTCACATAGTGTCCTCTGGATGCGCTATATTTCAGTTCCATCATTTCTTAGTTTTTGTAGGTTTGGGAGTTGTATGGCTGTATACAGCACTAGATGAAATCTTAACCTAGATTTTGAGTGGAACCCAATAGAAGATAAGTAAATCACTCTATATGCAGTAAAACAATGCAGCCAAGCAGTTCCATGGGGCTCAGCTGTTTGTGTTTGCAACTATCTGGATTTTTCCTTGGTAGACGGGCAATAACGTTTCAGACAGAGACTAATGACAGGTCCACACCAGAACCAAAGTTCAAATAGCTTCCCCTGTCTGGGCCCCCTTAATCATCATCAGCAAAGCACAGTATTTTTCAAAGCTCTTTTAGTTCCCTTTGAAAAAGATCAACTTATTTAACTTCTTAAGCAAGGAGATATGTCTGGGCTGTGAAGCCTGTATCCAAAACGAGTGGAAAAGGGACAGCTCAGGAAACCTTTATTCCTCAAAAGATTGTGAGCTCCACGCCCAAAGGGAGCTTGTTTTTATCTGATATCTGTCAGTCCTAGTCAATACATCAAAACACACAATTCCCAATTCTTTCAACAGCAGTTGCATAGCTGGGATGGATAAGCATAATCAGATCCAGCAGCTTTGATCCCTAAGGCTCTGAGCAAGACACACACAGCAAATCTGTCACAACCAAAGAAAATGTGAGGACTGATGGAAGAAGCATTCCCCTCACATGCTGCCCAGTTTCAATCTATTGCACCTTAATCTGAAATAAAAAGGAAATCATAGTTGCATCTTAACTTGGTGCTAAACATTGGATCTGAAAATTTTTCTTGTATTGCAATCCTTCCCATGTTGAAGAATAAACTTCATGGTGTAAAAAGGTGTTTTATGCAAGGATTGCAGCCTTACCATAACAGACTTGGTGCTATCAGAGAGAATTCGAATAACTAGACATGCTCTGCTGGATCATGGTTTCAGAGACATTTCCTTACCTAAATAGAGAAACAGAATGGCTGTGGGTGGGGGGAGGAGGAAGCAGGAGAAGGAGAGGAGAAACTTGTCTTCCTTCCCCATTGAATTTCCTTGTTGGAATCTGGCAAGAAGCATCAGAAATCTGCTTGCCTTCCCTGCCCTGGTAAGTGAGGGGTGGGAACGAGGGATTGTGAGATTGGCTAGGAAACTGTCACGGAACATTGAAAATAAAGACCATGTGACAACACTAGCAACCCAGCAGCACAGAAGCAGTCAGTAGTACTGAAGCAGCCACAACTTTTCCAAATTTTATTCCCTTGGTACTCAAGGGTCTCCAATTTTGGGCACATTCTGTAAGTTAGCTCATTTGAGGTACTTTGGTTCAAAAATTGTCACCCTATGATGCACTGTTTTTCCCTGTCAAAAGTCATCACAATAAGAGTTTTAGTAGCATATGGGTGCAAATTTTGGGTTGTATTCAGCTAGCATCTAAGCCAGAGACATATATCATAGATTTGAGAGCCTACAAAATACAGAAGAGAACTGGGGCCATCCTCAGTCACCCATGGATGTGCTGGGTGATCTTCAGTTAATCACTGACTGGGATCATAGATTGCAGTGCACCGCAGTAGGTTTTGATTACTTGCAGCTAAGCAAAAGGTATGAACCCAGTTTACGGTTTAGTGCTGAAGTGCAGAATTTTCCCTAACCGGAGATCTTCAATAGACTTTGTGCGATTTGTCTCGGGTCACATTTCAGAAAAGAAATTCTGGCTCTGAACATTTTTAATGGGGCGGAGAAATTTGGGGCCCTATCCAAATCCTACTTTCCAAAAAAGTGCAGAGACAAATAAGTCAATCGGGTCGAATTGTTAAAATAGAGGAACATGATCTGTAAATCGTATTTTACAGTGTAGAGTGATTTTTGAAAGCAGCTAACTGTGGTTTATTCCACAAGTGTGACTAAATCATAGTTTTGCCATGCATAAACCCAGCCTTTCTCCCTCCCTCCATCTGTCTATTACTTTCAAGACTTGCATCTATTCTGTCAGCCTTTCCTCTAAACCTGTTGGTCCTGGACTCCTGTTACTCTCCCCACACTCTTATGTATGCTCGAGCAATGGAAAATAAAAATAGGATGTAAATTATATGGCCTACAATTAATTTTCCAAATGCATTTAAGTGCAGAATTTGAGCCGTCATGGTACAACATTATTTCTGCCATTCTATTTTTCTATTAAAAAGCTGCCTACATCTGTTGAGTCCAGGAAACTTAAGACTTCTTGCCTAGCACGTCATTCACAATGAGGATGAATTTATGAGCAATGCAGCTGATGCTCACAAATCTGACCTCAGGAACAGCCTTCAACATAGCTTACTCCCATCTGTGAGTATGAAACTGTATGAGCTGCTGCCGCCAAGCCAACCATCTGTCTGCCATCCATTTAATGGCAGCTCTGCACATCAAAGATCTGTTAAAGGGATAGAAACAGAATTGACTGAAAAACTGGACAGGTAGTTTTAAGGCTTGCAACTTTCCTCTGATGGTTTTTAGTCTCACAAGGCCTTTGTTTCTGGACGAGAAGCTGCTCTTACTATCCACCCAAGCACAAGCACACGCATACAAGGGTGAAAAATATAAGGAGAATTAATCGATGCAACCTGGAACAATGTGTATGATTTATTTTAAGAAGAGAATGTGCTTGTCCTGGTTGCAAAAATGATTTTCCCCCTTTAAATAGCAGCCAATCTGTGGAGCTGACTAACTTTTAAATCAGCTTGTGAAGTTGAAATCTGCTTATTAAACTTCTACTAAAAGATCAGAAACAGGTATTCTTTCAGAGACAGATTGTTGTTCTTTATCTACCATAGTTAGAAACAACTCCATCTTGGACCAGTAATTTAAGTTAATAAACAATTTGATGTATCATAAAGTTACTATTCAAAAGTACATTGTTGCAAATGAAGACATGTGATGGCTTTTAAGTCTGTCACAGGAAGGAAATAAGGAACATAGCAATTCATGTTTGCTTTATGGAGCAAGGCCCTTAAGATGAGAAGGAAGCAAAACAATAACTTGATTGTATGCCACAATTAAACATCCAAGAGCTGGTGGAAGTTTCTTCCTCTGAATTCATAAAGCCTGTTGATTTTTCTGAGTTTCATTCTTGAAAGTAACTGCTTGATACTTTTAGTCAGAATCTTGTTATAAATGTCAGAGGCAGAACTGGTTCTCTCCTAAAGTATCTGAAAAATTCTGAGACTGATCTAAATTATACACACTGGACAGATATTTCACTTTACTTTCAAAATATACACGGTCCTTCCCTGAAAAAAAAAAAAAGGATTTCAGTATTATATACAAACAGTAAAGTTCACAATAAAATTAATGCAATTCATAAGAATAGTAAGTAAAGCAAGTCTTCATCTTAATAGAAAATGTAAAATAATAATAAATAATATTAATACAGCTGAAGAAGAAAACAAAGCATCGGAAGAATATCTGAAGGATAGTAAAGAAGATGCATTGAAGTTAGCAGGATACAATGATGGCTTACTGAGTATTGGAGAGACCATAGCGATCTACAAGAAAGGCCAAATGAAGAACAGAAAAGAGACATGGCAAACTAAAGTATTATATGGCATGTACAATACACCCCCCCGCCCCCAAAAAAACCCTCACCAGCCAATCAAGCAGATAACAAAAACAGCTGGCAATGGCTAAGTGCAGGAAAGTTGAAGAAAGACACAGGGCCTAATTCTGGCTGCATAAGATCAAGCCTTAAGAACAAATGCATACAAAATCAGAATTGAGAAAACAGCAACAGACAGCAAATGCCGCTTCTGCAAAGAAACCAAAGAAATAGTGGGCCTTCTAGTTAGCTGCAAACAAATCACACAGATGGACTATAAATAGCATGATAAAATAGCAACAGTGGTGCATTGAAATATCTGCAAGATATTTGTTCAGGCCAGAAAATGGACAAAGTCATAGAAAATGAAGACGCTAAAGTGCTCTGAGATTTTAGAATTCAAACAGGCAAGGGTTTTGCCACACAGCACTCCAGACTTAACAATTGTCCATAAGTCTCATAGTAGACATGACAGTACCTGGAAACAGCAAAATAGAAGAGAAAGAATTAGAGAAAAATCACAAAATGCAATCACCTGCAAATAGAAGTAGAATGGCTATAGCAACGGAAAGCAAAGATCGTATTGATAGTGATAGGTACCGTGGGGGCAATTCCAAAACAGCTGGAGGGACCACTTGAACCCCATCAGCATTGACAAAATCACCACCAGTCAATTGCAAAAGGCAGCTTTTTAAGGAACAGCTTACATTCTGTGATGACACCTTTAACACCATCAAGCAACAATATCAACAGTATAATCCAATCTGTAAATGTTGAATGTAAAAGAAAACGTCATAATGTTACTGCCTAGCAAATATCCTTGGGAAGAGATTTAGGAATTAAGATTACTGCAGAAAAGATGATAGTCTTGACCTTCTTAAGATGCAGTTCTTATCCAAAGTATCTAAACACCTCATCTTCTGATCTTAACATACACAGGTAAGTCTATTTAAGGGGCGATGCTGCTTGACTTATTTAAATGATCAGGTCCATATTCATATCATTATATTATATAATGTATGAGTTAGAATTAGATAATGTTGAGTAACCCCTTACTCAGTGCAGGAACTATCCCTTGTAGCTGGCCATTCAGCCATATTTGAAAGCTTCAAGTCAAGGACAGTCCATGTAGGCAGGCAGATCCACTGTTTAACAGCTGTTATGCTCATAACATTTCTTGTAATGTCTAGCCCGTATCTCTTTTTCTTTTCATTTCAAGTATTGGTCGTTGTCCTTCTGGTTTCAACAAAACAAAAAACAAAACAAAAAGTTACAGGACATCTTTTTTTATACCACACTCACCTTTCCCATTAGTCTTCTCTTTTGCAAGCCAAATTGTTTCCAGTTTCCCATGTCCTTCATATATTTGGTTTCCAGATCATCTAGTAGCTCTTCTCTGAATAAAATACAGTCAAATAATTACCAGAATGCAACAATTCTATCAACACAGCCCAGATTGCATGAGCTGTTGTATCACCCTACTTGCTCATGTCCTGCTGGGGATCCAGTAGCATTTCTAGACCATACACTCTCCTGAGCCAGAATGTCCCAGTCATACACTTAAGCATGTGATTTTTCTGATGCAGGAATGTAACTGTCACAGTTAAGGTTCATCCTGTAAAATGTGGTCCTGTGTACAAGAATGTCAAGATCATTTTTAATTGTGATGTTCTCTTTATAGTACTAGGACAGTTCTCCTACTATCTGCTGTTTACTTGCTTAATTACACTTCCAGTCCATCCCCTAAATAATTTGTAAAGATTTTAAATAGCAGCAAGCTGAGGAAGGAACTCTGTGGTGCTTCGCTTTATTTTTAATTTCAATGCAGATTAGAATGATTCTTAAACTAGAACCATCCATGGAGACTGTCAGCTTTCACGCTTAAGACAGGACTAGATTTCACAGCCTCCTGGTTTCTAGGCCAACACCTTAATAGAATAGAATAGACTACTTTATTGGCCAAGTGTGATTGGACACACAAGGAATTTGTCTTGGTGTAAATACTCCCAGTATACATAAAAGAAAAGATACATTGGTCAGGAGTCAAGAATCCTAAGGTACGACACTTAATGATAGTCATAGGGTACAATAAGCAATCAGTTATACTAGGAAATAGTCAATATAAATCGTAAGTATACAAGCAACAAAGTTACAGTCATACAGTCACAAGTGGGAGGGGATGGGTGATAAGGAGTGATGACAAGATTTAACAGTAATAGTAGTGCAGACTTTGTAATAGTTGAACAGGGTTGAGGGAATTATTTGTTTAGCAGAGTGAAAAAACTGTTCTTGTGTCTAGTTGTTCTGGTGTGCAGTGCTCTATAGCGTCGTTTTGAGGGAAGGAGTTGAAACAGTTTATGTCCGGGATGTGAGGGGTCTGTAAATATATTCACAGCCCTCTTTTTGATTCGTGCAGTTAACCTCTACACCAGGGGTCCCCAACCGCCGGTCCGCGGACCGGTACCGGGCTGCGGAACAAGCC
This sequence comes from Notechis scutatus, assembly GCF_049901735.1. Lineage (NCBI taxonomy): Eukaryota > Metazoa > Chordata > Lepidosauria > Squamata > Elapidae > Notechis > Notechis scutatus. The sequence goes on along the minus strand of NC_142011.1, from coordinate 141,114,401 downwards.
TTACCGGGCCGCTGGTTGCTGGGCGCCGCCATCTTTTTTTGGTAAAAGCGCTTCTGGTGAGCTTTTCGGGTAGAAAGCTCACCGAGCGCTGTTTGTCATAAAAGATGGCGGCGCCAGCTTCGTGAGCTTTTCCGGGTAGAAAGCCATTTCTACCCGAAAAAGCTCACCAGAAGCTGCGCCGCCATCTTTTATGTAAACAGCGCCTTCGTGACGTCACCGAAGCGCCTTTTCGTCATAAAAGATGGCGGCGCCCAGTTGACGCCGTACCGGGCCGCGGCGCCCAGCTGATGTCGGAACCGGGCCGCGGCGTCGAAAAGGTTGGGGATCCCTGCTCTACACCAAACAAATATATCCCAATTGGAGGAGACTATCCTTATACATTTGCAAACATGGCTCTGTGGCTGAAAACAGGCTCAGTGAGGTGTACACATGATAAGGCAAGTAGATTTAGGACTGTTAAACTTCAGCAAACTGACAACAGTAAGCAACCTTCAAGTTAAGTTACTGACTGGGAGTTCACATCTGCTGTACTAAATGGAACTGTCATCTCATGTTTTTGCGAGGAATTGTTTTTAATATACAACATTAAGTATATTCATTTCAGAGAGCCAGAGCCATGATGACTTGGCTCTTCAACCAAGTCTTTGATTAGGGAGAGTGAAACTTCATCATGCAAATGGCTTCCAAATCCAGAAAGCTTTAGCCCTTTCCCTCAACCAGCCTGTGAACAGGCCCCAGCAAAACTATTTTCTGCTCCTGGGTCTGTGTAGTGTTGTCTTCATGTTATCCCCAGCCCATGAGTGAGAAAAGTTTATGTCATCTTTAGCTACGCCTGCACTACAAATACTATTTTTCCTCTTATTCTGGCAGCAACGAATGGCAAATAGAAGAGGTGAAAAATCTGTTACACTTGTATCACTCATTGTTCTGGAAGGAAGGCAGTCAATTCCAGTAGATGCGGGAGGCAGGCTGACATCCAATTTCATGCCAGGACAGTTTTTTTGCCAACTCCATGATGGGTGGGGAGTTCTTTTCAGCAATGGGGAAAGGCCCTTAAAAGAACAAAGAACCATATAAACAGTGTTCAAATTTTCAGCGAAGAACAAAAGGGCAATTGATTTATCTGCACTTATCTTAACAAGAGTCCCAGACACTGGATTATTATTATTATGTTTTGATGTTTTGGAGGTTACCCCAGACTCCTGAGTGTTTGTTAATGAATGGTAAAGTTATATCCTGATTGCATTAAAATGCAGGGAGATTTGCCATCCAGGAGCTTCTTAACCCAATGGATGGAAACTCAGAAATGCTCTTGAGGATGGCAACAAGTCCTGCAAGTATATTTTGTCCTGGCTAGCAACATTTTGTCAAGTATTCTTCACACACAAGATGGAGAGTAAAAAGCAACACAGGAACTTGGGGGACAAAAGATTGGCAGACTCAATTCTCTAAAAATAGCAGCTTTACCTTTTTCCCCCATTTTGCATTCCAATTGACAATAGTGCCCATGCCCACACTAAAAATGTGGTATTTTGGGTTATTCCACAGCAATGATTCACAGATTCTTGGGGATAAAAGATAAGATAAGATGCTGGGTATACAGTAAGAGAAGACCAATTATGGTGCCATCTATAGAAGGGGTTATCATCACATTACTCAGGTGGCAGGAAAGTTTTCAGCATCTCTTTTTTTCCATCTAAATGATTGTCTGGATTTGTGCAACCCAGAAATGGGAGCCCTACATACATGCAGACTAAATCTACTTGGATATATATTTACACTTCAACGAATAGTCGGGGTCCCCCCTTTTAGTTTTCACTCACTCCTGCCTTTATGATTGTCAGTAAATTGGATCTATTTTGAGATTACGACCAGAGATGACCCAGTCCCTCTGCAGATGGAGCTTGAGTCTGTCAAGCTGGGCTTCTCTGTAACTTCAGTATCCCAGTGGATATTTTCAGCTTATGATCTGCTCGCACTGGAAAAAAAAATACAACTATTTGAAGAATGGCAGGAGCAGGTGCCTAGTTAATTCAGCAACTGCCTTTCATTTGAGTTGGGAAAGAAGAGGCTGGGAACTCCGCTTTGTCTGGTGGCTTTGCTAGAACATCCCATCCATGTTACTCAGCTGGTTGCACAATTTAATTATCACTTTGCAAGCCATGCAGTAAGGGTCAGATGACTCCACCAGGGAGTGAGCCAGCAGTTCTGAGAAATGCCTTCTTTTAGTGAGAAGGTTCAAGGAAACCTCCTCTTCCTCGTGAAGCAGCCTGAAGGATGAGCTGGTCCATACGGCATTTATCAACCACAGAGATGGAGAACCACTCCATTATCAGGGCTATGTCAGCACTTCCTGTCAGACAGGAAACCGTCAAAATCCTGTATCAGGGGACCCATTCTACAGGTGAAGTTACAGACACACATTAAAATATGCCTGTGTTTCCTAAAGCTTAGCTTGAAGCACAACCACACTTCTTATAAACAGGGGCAGGGGAAACAGGGTCAGGAGCCAGGTCTAATCATACCTCCCAGGAGATGGCAATTTTCGGGATGCATCCAAGAGCTCAGCTTGTGCTGTTTGGCAGATGTTGAGGGATAGAAGAGCCTGTTTTGGAGAGAAAAGTAGAAGGGACAGTCTTCTTTTTTCAGTCCTGTGATTCTGTGCATTGACCTTTTGTGCCCTCTTGTACAATATGTTAACTCTTTGGCTGATGTCCATGTATTTAACAACAGCCCTTGGTCCTTGGAACAAATGCAGTGTACACTTCAGAGGAGGGTCTCTGAGCAGCTTCACTCATTAAACAAATCTACTTCTCTTCCTGCCTGCAAACTTTGCATTCTTTGAAGAGAAATGTGGTTAGAAATGTAATCATAAAACAATATTTGATAACCAGCATAGGCAGTGATGCCGTTAGATTGTCACCACACCCATGTGCCGTTTCAAGTATTCCAGCCGCTTGGAAACCAGTTTAGATAAGCCCCAAGCAAACACTACACGGCGGCGTTGCTAAGGAATTATAAAAAGATACACCAAGGTTCAAAGCCTATTGGAAAGTCACACACTCTAGCCTGAAAGATTTCAGGTCTGTGGGCCAGCAATAACGAACCAGTGAGAGGAGCACTCTGCACATGGACAAGCCGAACGGATTGTTCACCACATGGGAAGTGCAGTAAGCACAATAAGAATATGATTTAGCTGCAACTTTTGAAGATCTGCAGGCCTCTATGGAGGGTTGGTACTATGTGTGGCTTTGGAGTGCCATTTGAGGCGGCCTGCTATATACTCTTGGCCATATCCTAAAATCATCTTCAGAAGCTCTCTAATTTCATTGGGTATCTGCTGTCCAACAGTACAACTGATGACATAGAGCAGGTCCTTCCTGATGATAGAGCCACATATGTGGAATATTCTTCCAAGAGGAACTTAACCTGATGCCTTGTTTTTTTGTTATTATTTTATTTATTTATTTGTATCCCACCTTCATTAGTTTTACAAACAACTCAAGCTGATGAACATATCTAACAGGCCTTTCTCTCTTTTCCATGCCCCACAACAACCCTGTGAGGTGAGATGAGACTGAGAGAATCAAGGTCACCCAGCTGGCTTTCATGGCTAAGGTAGAAAGTGAACTCACAGTCTACTGCTTTCGAGGCTGGTGCCTAGAAACCTTTAGCCAGTTTGGTCTAATATTATTATTATTAGGATTTGTAGATGTTCAGACTGGATTTAGCATTTTTATCTACTTATCGAGTCCTTCCCAAGGACCTTGATACTTGATGGTGGTATAGATATTGTCTAATATTACTATAACGCTATCAAACATCCACAACTGCCTATCACAGGTCTGAACATCTGGCCAACTGTGCGACAAACCATAATAATGTTCTTATATAATATTGTTATAATATTAGTATTATTAGATTAAGAACCACAGTGGTGCAATGGTTAGAATGCAGTATTGCAGGCTACTTCTGCTCCCTGCCGGCTGCCTGCAATCTGGCAGATCAAATTTCACCAGGCTCAAGGCTGACTCAGCTTTCCATCCTTTGGAGGTCAGTAAAATGAGGACCCGGATTGTTGGGGGCAATATGCTGACTCTGTAAATTGCTTAGAGAGGGCTGTAAAGTACTGTGAAGTGGTATATAAGTCTGAGTGCTATTGCTATTGCTAAAAACTGTTCCATTTTCCAAGATCTAAACTCCCCTTTGAATCTGTACCGTTTCATATTATTCTTAGAATTGTTCTCTGAATTTGACTGTTTGGCTTCTAATTAATCTTAAGAAAGGGAGGCATGTAATTCTTTTTCTTGGAAGTAAAACTATCCAGTCGAAATTCTTTTGTGCAGACCCATATGGATGCTTAACTGGGAAACAAATGGTCTGGTCTCAGCTTGTTGTTTATATGGCCTCTGGCAAGTGCTTTCTTGAAATACTTATGTATACAACTTGTCGATTAAATTGGGCTCTTCTGTGGATCACATTTTGAGACAAGAAGGTTGAGTCTGCAAGCTTAGGAATCCAGCCCAGGAACAGATAGGGATGACATCCACCCAATTAACCAGAGGCAGAGCTAGGCTGCGGAGGGTCCAGGTTAAAACCTGACCAATAAAATTCCCTCAAAGTCAAAGAACATGCGGCCACACCAAAGCTTTAATAGCCATCTTTACTGCAGTTACAGTAATAGTCTTGAAGGCTGAAAAACACAATTTAAATACTTTTATCAGGGAATAAAGTCCACTGAGTTCAATCGGATGCAATTCTGCCTAGGAATAAATTATGAGGGTGAAGGGAGAGAGTCACTCTGTGATCTCAGGAGACAGGAGCATCTGCTGTGTGTAAAAAAAAAAAATTTAGACAGCAGCTGCAAAAGTTTTCATCAAAGACACACTTCTTTTTTTTGCATGTGTTACATGCAATGCATATAGAAAATATACTCGGGCTTCAACTGACTTGTTCCAGCCACCGTCTTCACTTTTTGGATCTCCTCCTTTGCTGGTGCCTTGCCACAAAAGGATATAACATGATCTTATAATGCGCCCTGATATTTATACATCTGAATGTGCACATTACACATTATGGCATTCCTCCAAAAATTGCTACCAGAAGAGAGAATGTATTATATCTATGATAATTACGTACCTGGATTGTATTTAACTAAACCTAATTGCTGCATAGGTAGCCCTCGAATGACGGCAATTGGGGCCAGGATTTCTATTGCTTAAGCAAGGCAGTTCAGTGAATCGCACCCAATTTTATGACCTTTTTTGCCCTGGTTGTTAAGTGAATCATGCAGTTGTTCAATGAATCTGGCTTCCCACATTGTTGGAAGCCAGCTGGGAAAGTCACAAATGGTGATCGAATGATCCCGGGACATCATAATTACATGCCGGTTGCCAAGCGCCCGAATTCTGATCACAAGATCGTGGAATGGGGATGCTACAATGGTCATAAGTGCAAGGATTAGTTATAAATCATTTTTTCAGCACTGTTATTACTTCGCATGGTTGCTAAACTAATGATTATAAGTCGAGAAATACCTGTAGTGGTTAAAGTGCTGGCGTAGAAACCAGGAAATCCTTATTTTTAGTCCTACCTTTTGCATGAAATCCAGCTAGGTGACTTTCTTTCTCAGCCCAATTCACCTCACAGAGTTGTTTGTGATGCAAACAGGAGGAAGAGAAGGAAGGGGTAATATGTAAGTTACCTTAAGTTACCTGTAAAGTAATAAAGGCAAAATAAATATAAATCAAAATCTAACAGATTTCAATTTTAATTACATGTGAGTTATATAACGTATAACTGAATTTGGTCCTGTGCCTGCCCATTTTCTGGCACTCCACTCAAAAGCCAAGTATGCTTCTAAGTGTGAAAAAATGCACTCTAGCCGTATGCTTGAGAATTCATTGTTTGTCTGAAGGAATAAATCATTGACAAAGAGAAGGCATTGCCAGGTCCCAAACTATTTCAAAAAGAGAAGCTCAAGGCAAAAACAATTAAACACCCCAACAAGGAGGACTAAAAATATTTGGCAGCCACAGAATACAAACCGGTGTGTGTGAAAAATTGGGAGTGGAATTATAACTTTGGGGAATAGGGCCAAAAGGTTTTAAGCAGGGGTGGGATTCAACTGGTTCTGTGGCTGTGGCTTAGTTGGTGGGCATGGCTTGGTGGTCGTGTTATTGGCTGGGCATGGCCAACTCAATATCACTCACATTGAGGCATGCATCTCCTCACCTGGCCTCTCATGACTGTGGGGATGCTGCAACAGTTGTAAGTGTGAAAAATGGTCATAAGTCACTTTTTTCAGTGCCATTGTAACTTTGAATGGTCACTCTACACAAGCAAAGTACCAGCAAAGGAGGGGGGGAAAAAACTCCAGAGATGTTCCTGAGACAGGAAATCTAGTCCTGCCAAGAATGTAATAAGGATTAACAGAGAGGCAGTTTCTGTAAGCAACACCAGAATGTTTCCTTCCTACCTTCCTTACAGGATTAGGCCAGTAATTTCTTCTAACAACCAGTTCTCTGAACTGCTTAGAATGTTAACAACCAGTTCTAGAGAATAGGTGCGAACTGGTAGAATCCCACCCCTGGTTTTAAGGGAGTGCTGGGATGATCATGTAGGGAGAAATCCTGCCCAGTGCCCATTTGCTTTTGGGCCCGATCTTGAAAATAGATGGTTTGTGTTTTTTTGCTTGAAGAATCCTGAAATTGCAAAAATAACCTGGCAAACTAAAGGACTCAAGGAAAAACAGGCCTATGTACCGTTTTACCTCAGAACCTGCTTAAGAACCCAGTAGCCATTATTTTGAAAATAATGTCTGAAAGGTATTCTAATCACTGAATATAGAGCAGAAAAACATTTCTATGGACTAGAGTTCTTTGTTTTTTTCTTTCCTCACAACCAAACACATAGAATTAGGGGCAAGGGGTTAGTTTTTGCTTTGGATTTGCCATATGAAAGAGGCTAAATGTGGAAATACACCTCTTCTTTAGAAAAGAAACGCCAGCTCCCTTCTGCACTGCTGACTTTGCAGTTTTAGCAATCAAGCCCTTACACAAATCAATTATAATTAGTATTTACTTCAAGAACGTCTAGAGTGGGTTAATGCCGCCAAAACAGGATCCAAAGGAATGCAAAGATATTAGCATATCTATATAACTGCACCTCATAAAACCATTTTAGAGCACTGGCAACAGCTGTTAAAACATAGCCATTAAAAAACGATGCTTATTAAAGCAAATATGATGGAAATGGTAGAAAAGGAAACCAAATCATAATCACCATTTAGGAGGAAATGGCTACCTAAAACATTAATCCTTAATTCTTGAAACACCGAGAGAGGGGGCTAAATACACAATTGCAGAAAACTTTCTATACCGTGTGGCCTATTTGGAGATGGCCCTTCCATGCCTCATATAATGGCCCTCCGTTTTTTTCTTTCTTATTACTCATTTTTATAAAAAATCAGGCACAAAGGAGCCCATTTTCCCAACAGTAAGAGTAGAGAGAAAGACTACTCTGAACAGGAGGTCAATACCCAAAATGGGCGACTTGTGCCTCAAAGGTACAGGAAGCCATCAATCCTCCTTTTGCACTCCTCTCACAACTGCCAAAAACCAGCACTATTGTTCTTCTCCCATACTGAAATGAAAGCTGCACAAAAATTATTGCACAGGTTGTCCTTGACTTACAACAGTTCATTTAGTGACCGTTCAAAGGTACAACGGCACTGAAAAAAGTGGCTTACGACCGTTTTTTCCACAGTTACAACCTTGGCAGCATCCCCATGATGATGTGATCAAAATTCGGAGGCTTGGCAACTGGTTCATACTTATGACCCAAAGTCATGTGATCACCTTTTGCAACCTTTTGACAAACAAAATCTATGGGGAAGCCAGATTCACTTAGCAACCAGATTACTAACTTATCAACTGCAGTGATTCACTTAACAACTGTGGCAAGAGATGGAGGCAAAACTAACTTAACAAATGTCTCACCTAACAACAGAAATTTGGGGCTCAATTGTGGATGTAAGTCAAAGACTACCTTTATAAGCCCTACAATAGTCTTGCACAGATGGAACAAATTAAACCTAACCCTAACCCTAACTAACTAGAGCATACAAAACATTTGCTAGACCAAAACTTGAATACAGCTCATCAGTCTGGAACCCACATTGCGTATCTGATATTAATACAGTTGAGAAAGTCCAGAAATATTTCACAAGAAGAATTCTCCACTCCTCTACTCGTTGCAGAATACCTTATGCCACCAGAATTGAAATTCTAGACCTAAAAAAATCTAGAACTACGCCGCCTTCGGTCCAATCTAAGTATAGTACATAAAATTATATATTGCAATGTCCTACCTGTCAATGAATACTTCAGCTTCAACCATAACAATACAAGAGCACACAATAGATACAAACTCAAGGTAAACTGCACCAAACTTGATTGCAGGAAATACAACTTTAGCAACAGTGGTCAATGTCTGGAATACTTTACCTGACTCTGTGGTTTCTTCCCCAAACCCCAAAAACTTTAACCTTAGACTTTCTACTATTGACCTCACCCCTTTCCTAAGAGGTCTGTAGAGGGCGTGCATAAGTGCACCAACGTGCCTACCGTCCCTGTCCTATTGTTTCTTTTTATTTTTCTTATATGTATCCATTTCATGCATTCATAACTATGTTTATACTTATACCTGTTATCTTATAATCGCTTGACAAATAAATAAATAAATAAACCTCCAAAGACACAGGAGGCTAAAATAAAGAGAAAATGGTGTCCTTGCTTTTAAGCAAGGCACAACCACTCGGCAATATGCCTCCACGCACTACAGAATTCATCTCTCTCTCTCTCTCTCTCTTTTTTTTTAAATGTGGCCTTTGGCCATCACATGATGATTCCCTGCCTCTACATCAGCCCATCGTTGAAAACAATCACCAGCCAGCCCTTTGAACTGAGTCTTGGAGCACTGAAGCAGCCAAGGCAGCTTGTGACACCCCAAGAGAATAAATTAAGTTCCTTCCTCGATGCTACCCTCTCCCACCATGGTTGGGGAGGAGATCAGGGCTTGTTGAAAAGAGCTACCTGTCACATGAGCAATGGTTATTCAATCTGGGTTGAACAAAGTTTAGCCTCACCAGCCATGTTATGCCATAGAGAGCACGGAGCTGGGAGGTCACAGGACCTGAAGGGAGGCCGCTGCTGCAGCCATTTCTTTTAAATATGTTGATTGGCCGCTGTAAACTGCCCTTAAGGCACAGATCCTCTCCCCCTCTCTCTCCACCCCGTAACTCTCTCTGAGATGATTAGAGACAGATGGTCAGGCGATAAGATATTTAAAAATTGACTAGGTCACCCACAGAGCAGAACATCTCTGGGTATTCCCGGCCAACGACATTCCTTTAAAGTCAGAACTGGCTTTTCCAGATAGGGCAGATGTAGATAGCCCATGCAGGGTACTTCTGCATGATGCAGAGAAGGAAAGAAAGGGCAGGATGGAGGCTGAGGGAAAAGATGGTCGAGGAAATGAAAAAAAAGAGCCCTGGAAGAGAATCCCTATGAATCGTCTCCCCTTCTACCCCATCGTTTAAAGCAGGGTCTTCGTCTTGGGTTAAGCCTTGAGGGATGGAATTCGCCATGGGAGAGGAACCAGCAATTAGGGATCATCAGGCCTATTCCATACTGACAGTGAAAAGGAAAAATGTGCCCATGAAACAGATCTTTGTCCGCCTGCTGTACATGTGTTAGCTTTCTCTCTTTGAGCCAAAGGTGTGATGGAGCTCAGAGTGCTGCACAGCTAGGAGCCCCTCAATAAAAATCCTATTCTTTTCTTTCCCAAACCCCCCTCCAAAAGGCTATTCATTTCCACCACGGTTCACGTGGCAGACTTTGAAACCATTTAGCTATCTCTGTGTTTACCCCCTCAAGTCCCCCTAGTAAATCAGTCTACAAGGCCACGTTAATATTCGCTACCAAGCATGCCTTGGCCAACACCTGCTTTTCACATCACACTCCAGCATGCACAACTCTCTCAAATGGGTCACATAAGGGCAGGGGCTGATCACACAAGGCATCACAAGAGCTGCCCTGTTCTCAAGATTGGCCTCGCAAGGACACTTTCCAGAAGACCCTAAAGCAGATGGCCTCAGCCTCACATCCTTCAAATGTGTTGGATTATATGATCCACTATCCCAAAACAGCACAACTCTGGATAGGGAGGATGCAATTTTGATCTGACTTATAATAAGAAGGTGCCAAGGTTGGATAAAATTGAAATACAGGGCAAGTTGCAGCACCGGGAAGGGGAAGGCAAAGAGTTTTCAGGTGGGAGGGAAAAAATACCTAGGTTTGCTCTTAAAATTAAGTTAGTGCATTTTGCTGCATTTGTTAAAAGAGCAAACAACGCACTTTGAGACAGTGTTAGAAGTGTTTATTAAAGCAGGTCTCAAGCAATTCCAACATTGCCTCCAGCATTCCACAAACCCCATTTCGGAATCGCAGGGAAATTTCACAACACCCCTAGGAGGTAGGCTGAGAGTGATACTATTAGCATCCACCACATATCAGTTACAAGTATGTTGACACTGAGAAAACAGATGGAGGCTACCTGAAGAATTTGAGATGGATGCACTAAGGCCTTTGTGACTTGTCATATTTTTAAGCACTGCATATTGCTTTTTGCTCTTCCTTCCGCTCAAAGGAATTTGTAAGCCTCGCATAAATCCTTATAATTCAGTTACACCTATTATGAACAACAACAGCATTTAATTTAACAGCATACAATTATTTAGGTCTACAAAAGAGGAAGAAAAATTAAAAGAAGGACATCAGCATACATTTGCCAGAATTCTGGGATCTGCTGAGACATCGTCCTATGTTTCTGAACTCTTGCTATCCTTCCCTAATTGCGGCAAACTCTTTGACTTTCCTTTCCCGCCTTTCCCTAAACGATTGCCAGGTTGGTGTGGTGTGCAGGGATGTCAAACTAGCAGCCCGCGGGGCCAGGTGCATCACACCCTGGCCATGCCCACCCCCAGTTTAGCGAAGGGGGTGGGGGAAGTGACACTGCCGTGACGACGTGAGTTTGACATCCCCGGTGTAGTGGTTAAAGAGCTGACCAGGGGCCTGCAAGTTCTAGCCTCGCCTTAGGCCTGAAGGCCAGCTGGGTGAGTCTGGGTGAATCATTTTCTCTCACAGCCCAACCTACTTGGGGGGGAGGGGGAAGAGGAGGAGAAAGGAGTATTATGTATGTTCGGTGCCTTGAGTTACTTATAAAGCAATTCTAATTGGACTACACAAAGTAATAAAGCATACCAATCTAATAAGTGAATAAATTACTTTCCACGCAAGCACATCTCAAACTCTATCCACAGCACCAGCCAGATACAGAAAGTGGAAGGAGACACTCCAAATGGAACAGGGGTGTTAGTGGGACCGAAGGATTTAGATGCTGCTGCTGGGAATTGTGATCACATCCTCTCTGGAGGATACCAGCTAATTCTCTCCAAGCTCTGCCGGCCTTGTCAAAAGGAGATGGGCAATGAGAATGCCCCTTTGCTCGTATACATTTCTGGGTGTAGCGCAGGAGGTTAGGACCACCATTTAAGGCCCAGAGTTCTTTTGGAGCATAGTTATTCTAAAATGTTAATTCACCTCGGGGCCCAGCCAGTCAGCTCAGCTCAGCTCAGAGGCATGTGCTGCCAGTAGCAGCATTTCTCACCCCTCGGCATGGATTTACCTCTGTGGGCCTTCACAGTTTGCTCTTTTGGCCGACAGCCAGTCCTTAAGGACATACCGTGCAAGTCCCATTCATGCAGTTAGCATCTGATTAACTTCAGGGCTTTTGATTTAATCCCTAATGTGATCTCGCCCCAGAAATACAGAGAAGCTTGCTTCACGTTATGCCTCCTGAAGCTGCACATTGGGTCTCTTGTGTCCTTGACTCCTGGCATAATACTTTAGGACCAGCGTTGGGATTCACATGTCTTAACAACTGGTTCTGTGGGTGTGGTCTAATTTGTAGGTGTGGCTTGGTGATCATGTGACTGGCTGGGCATGGCTTGTATGTAAATATTATAAATATTTATGTAAATATTGATATATTTTTTTATAAAAAAAGAGCAACTTTTACCCAAAATCAGGCAAAGCAGGCAGGCAGATTGAGTTGCTCGCAGAATCACAGATTCACTCTGAGATCTATCTTTCTGCAATCTGCTGACTGAGTCTGCACTGAAAAATAGAAGCTTCAGTCCTCAGGAAGGTTCAGCTCTGCTTTTAGATTAGCTAGAAAGCAAGAAATCCAACGATTTCCTGCTTTCTAGCTACTCTAAATTGCCCGGCACAGCAGAACAGCTGACGCATGGGGGGGGGAAAGGAAAAACAGGAAAAATAGCAACTTACCAAACGCAGGCAAGTTTGATGGCACGCATGCCAAGTAAGGAGTCAGTGGGCTGGGAGGGGAGGGGCGAGACCAGTCAGTGGTGCGATTTGCTGGTTCTCTGAACTGGGCAGAATCATAACAACTGGTTCTATAGAACCGATCCGACCAGGTAGAATCCCACCCTTGTTTAGGACTTCACCGGTGGATCAGGCAAAGCAGCCCACAATATTTTAGCCTTTAGTGAGATAGCAAGCCGACAGGAATAATACAACCTTTCCAAGCGATTTCACACAGAACTGTTATTTTTGTAGGAACTGTGGGAATACTTTCTGAAGGCTGGGAGTTGCATCAGACAGAGCTGAATTCTTCCAGGTCCACAGTTTCACTCTCCCTCTAGATGGTGCAGAAAGATCAGGTGCTGGAAGGCTTGGCAGAAGAGCAGCTGTAGACAAGTCACCGGTTCTATGCTTGCCATAAAGGCTCATACAATCTGTAGCTTTACAAATGCATGCCATTTAGCTTTTATTTCCATGTATGCGCAAGCTAGTGTACAGCGGGGTAAAGAAATTTTAAATCAGAGATGTCTGATCAGATCCCACTCCCCACTAAGAGGCTTTCTGAAACTTTGAATCTGTTAAAATTTCCTGACAGAACAGTTAATCCGTGTAACAGCTTGCCTCCAGAAATTGTGGATGTTCCAAACACCATATGTTTAAAACGATATAGGGTTTCCTGCTTGGGCAGGGGGTTGGACTAGAAGACCTCAAAGGTCCCTTCCAACTCTTGTTCTATCATTCTTCCAAAAATGTTCATTCTCTAAGCTTTGAGGACAGAAAATTATTAAACGCAGGGCAAGCAATCACCCCAAAAGTGTTTAATTAACTGAACTTCATTTGAATTGCGCTTACGCTGATACGAATTCAGTTTGATTTTTGCCCTGGCCCCACCTGTATTTTGGAAGATTGACTCTGCACTAAAAAAAAAAAAAAAAAGACTCCAAGGCTAGCACAGGCACAGCCCTCAATCCTGGAATATTTTGGGTTTTCTAATGCAGATGGACTTCTCGGGCCTATTATTTGCATTGCCAATAGGTGATCTTTTGAAGTAACTATGCAAAGCATCTGTTCTACTCTCAGACTGCAGCCCTTCCCCTGGGGGTTAACTGAGGCATCTCTCCTCTATTTCCCCTGGTGGGGGCTCAAACCACTGTCCCCACCCTGTCCTATGTGCAGTGAACCAACAGAGCCTGCTGACCTTTTCATTGTAATAGGTCTTCAATTGATGGAATGTGAAACTTGCTGCTGAGAGGGATGTGCTGGGTACAAGGGTAGCATTATTCACCACTTGTAGTTTTTATTAAAGAGGGCCCATATGTCAGACCTTGAAAGCACAGCTATATTTTATCTGAAGAACTATACCAAGGGATGCGCCAAAGGGCTGAAAATAGGGATTGCTTCTAATTACAATTATTAAAGGGCATTACTAAAGTAGAGCGTTGTACTAGGCATTGCTAAACTGCTATCAAATGCAGTATATCTCTGCAACATTTGTGCAATCACATTCAATACACGGAGAAAAGAGCTGCATTTTCCCAAGGCCAGCTTTCAGAAATTTTAACACTTCTATAAATTATATGCCTATGGGTCTATGAAGGGAGATAGCAAAAGCTGAATTAGCATCTGGCAGTTCACAGCTTACATTTATGCAAAAATAAGTGCAATGTCCTTTCACAGTAGTAGGTAATCATTTCACCATTGCAAAGAAAATTAACATCTGTTTCTGTCCTAAGAAAGAACAGCATGGCCTCTGTTGATAGCCCAGAGGAATAGATCGAAGCCTCAGTATTAGATTTAATTCAAGAACTAAAACATCACAGCCTTTGAAGATGATGGCATTAAGCTGTTAATCGTCTGGGCTGGAGTGGTGGAAGCAAACAGGATGGCCACTAACAGTAAAAAGGGAAGTCCAGAAACTCAAGGCCGGAAGCAGATAATCAGGCAAGATATTCAGAGTGGACATTAACTTATCCAGATTAAGGTATCCACGATAGGGACCAGGAGCCTAGGAATTGAGAAAAGCTGCAGGATGAGAGGATCAGCAGTGAATAAACCAAGAAGCCCAACTGTATCTGAATGCAAAGATCAGTTGAGATAGCTAGTTATAATTTCCCCTCTTCAGTGACATTGTACTGGAGCTAAATGTATTTATATCTATTTTAAGGGAAGCGATTAAAATAAGTGGAAGTTCAAGACATCCCTTCTTTTCCTTCTCTACCTTTTTAGTGTAAGACGAAAGAATTTCTCACTTCTCCAATCTTGGAGAAATAAGCAGTTGAGAAGACTACATTCATATTTCCCATTCAGTGGAGAGAAAAAGAGAAGAAATAAAAGATCTGATTAAGAGACCTCCAACTTCTGTACAGACATAGAAAGTAGCACCAGGCTGACTTTGACTGGATTCCAAAACTAAGGAGGGGTAGATTTAGCTAACTTATGAATGAGGACCTAGTTGGAATGCTAGATGGAGAATTTGGAAAGCATCCAGGAAGAAAGCAGTGATAAATTGACATTTGAGCTGCTCCCAAGATTGCATGGTTTCTTACATTTGAGCTTTTCCTTGGAGAGTTTACCTTCACCTTATAAAATGCTTTCCTCAAACGATGAAGGAGTAGGTACCAGTAGCTTTATTTACGTTTGTTCTAATGACTCTGACACTTCTAGAGATTTATTTCTCAAATGATTAACGTGTAACAAATTTGAGTTAGTACCATTTCTTCAAGATCTTCTTTCAGATGCTTGGTTAAAAGGAAGCCACAAGCATACTGGTTCTTGTATGAATAAACGTCTCTCAATAAAAGCAAACTAAAAAGGGCATCAGGGTCTGCCTTGCCAAATAGACTTAAGGAATTAACCTAACAAAAGAGCAGGGCTTTTATCTTGACTTTTTTTTTTAAATCCTTGTAGACACTTCTGCCAGCATTGACCACTTCAAAACCGAGAGCCACCCAGATAATGCTGAAATTTAGCGGTGCAATCCTCTGTTAGCATTGTCAAAAGAGGAAAATTTTAAAAGGTGTGAGCTTAAGCCTAAGATGTTTAGTTTACTTCAATAAGCAAATGCACTTTTACCTCACTCTACCTAACCCAGGAAAAAATCTAAACCTTCTAAATCTAGTCTGTTCATCATGTTTCTATTGCATATGCTGCAACCCCCCTTAACTGTCAGAAAAGAATTTTATTTTAGAGATAAAATCCTTGATACAACGATGTTGCCATTAGCTATCTGGTCACAATCTTCTCCATTATGGTGGCAAGTATTGCATTTCCGTTTAAATAATTATTTCAGTTCAATGCAATGTATAAATCAGCACATGCACATTGTGCAGATTGATACTATATGTGCCATTTGGGTAATATTTTTCTTCTTCTGTTAGTTCTCTTGTCAAAATTATCTTAAGAGCACAGAAATGCTGTCCTCTTTTGCAATGGGTTAAACAGCTAAAACTGTTTTTTTTTCCTTAGCTCATAAATACATAAAGTGTAGAGACTGCATTCATTTATTTTTAGTAGCCCAAACATGAGCCAGCCACTTTAAAAACAAAGGATCATATAATCAAATTCAAGCATGTCAACAGTTCAGCTAACCAGTCTATTTACACTTGAAAAAGCTGCGGCTGCTACTACCACTGCTACTCCTTCCCTTGCTGGGCTAAAAGTGTTCCTATGAGGCCTTCAACTAAAAGTCAATTGCTGTTAAAGTGCCCATTGGTCATTGTATTAGAATATAACTCAAACCTTGGGAAAAATGCTGTCCAAATGATCAAAATCAGAGGTGGGTATTCAGCAGGTTCTGACCAGTTCTGAAGAACCGATAGCAGAAATTTTGAGTAGTTCAGAGAACCGGCAAATACCACCTCTGACTGGAGATTTTACAGTATCCTTCCCCTGCCATGCCCACCAAGCCACGCCCACAGAACCAGTAGTAAAAAAAATTGAATCCCACCACTAATCAAAGTATATTTTATGAGAGATTTTTTTTTGGTTGGCGGGAAGTATCTTCAAATCAGCATTGACTCCTGGTGACTGCCTGCAATTTTTTTTGATAAGATTTTCCAGAAGTTGTTTGCCATTGCCTTCTTCCCAGGGAGTGAGGTGATGAGAGAACGTGATTGGCCCAAGGTCACCCAGCTGGCTTTGTGCCTAAGGCAAGACTAGAACTCATGGTCTTTCAGTTTCTAGCCTGGTGCCTTTAATCACTACACCAAACTGGCTTAATTTAATACAGTTGTTTAAATTATTATAAAGAACAGGTGATCTCTGGCACAACACCTGGCCCACCTTTATTCATTTAACAATGAAACAGAGTACAGCAATGAAAAATGGCATTACACTATATAGATATGAGATCAAGCTGCAATATGTTATGGCAGTAGTATTCCTCAATATTTCCTCTATTATTTCTGATTAAAGTGTTAGCAACTGATGACTTTAAGTTCAGGATTTTCAATATGCCACTGCTGAATAGCATATCATAATTCCTAGGAACTCAGTTCTTTAAATAGAACTTTTTCCCAATTCTCTGGAGGCATGATTGGATTTTTGTTGCGTACATTTTGCACTTTATCTCCCTGTTGTCTCGTCTCTTTCTGCCATCAACTCCCTGGAACAGCTCTCTGGGGCATGCAGGAAATAGGGATGGAAAGGAGGAGTTCATTCAGTAGCTAGCTACCATTCCTTCTACTGATTGAATTACACCAGATTCAGATCTCCTTGGATAGTTGGATTAAACACATTAAATGCATTCCATAATCATTCTGTCAAAAAAGCATACAACAATTATAGAAGTTAATTTTTTTAACTTTTCAAGTGGGACCTATACAACATTGGAATATTGTATGCTCCTGTTCCATCTGTTGGATACATCCCCACATTTTCTTTCTTCCAGGATTTCTGATTCCCCCCCCCCTCAATTGGTCCTCTCTAACATGAGAGGAGTATTGGCTGTGTGTTGGCTTTGGTTCCTAACCCTCTTTATTCTGTTCTTGATGTTTAAAAACTGCATTCACAAATATTGAATATATTTTCCAGGTTGCTGCCATCTTCCTGTGTGCAAATGGTAGTATTTATATCACATGAGAATCACATTTCCTTATAAGGTAACAATAGTTTGCCTTAGATTTAACTGGCTTGATGATCCTTGGCCAGGATGATTGGGAATATTGTGAATCATAATTCAGCAACGTCTAAAAAAATCACAGATGCAAACCATAAATTAGGGCTTTCTTTCTTCAGTTTTCAATTTCTCTCCTGTTTCTCATCACCAGTTGTCGATGTTTTTTTGGGGGAGGGGGTTGTTAGTTTTTGTCTACTGAAGACATGAGATACAACTGTGATAATAAACTGTTATGATCAAGGAAAAAAGATGTGTTTATTAGCCTCTGTACATGCACACCTGCACTTTATTAGTGTAAATTATCTGCATTTTGTTCATGTGGAGTGATCCTGGGAAGAGTAAATGCAATCAGAATGAGGTAGAAATAACCTTATGCATTAGAGTACCACCAATATTCTAGTTTCTTCTTTGGGAAAAACTTTGAACTATCTCTACCATACCTCTATGTACTTTGTCTTACAAACATCCCTTCATGCTAGGTTAATGCTCCCTGAAAAGATTACCTAAGCCTCGAACCAAAGCCTAGGCATCATCATTTTATCTGTTATTGACTTTCAGACTTTTACATCATATCATTGTTTTTGAAAAGTCACATCTTAAAAACCTGGAACTATTTTTTTTAATGTCCAAGGTCAGAGAATTCACATCTCAACCAGGAGATATAGCGCTACTCCACCAGTACAATGTTAAAGGAATGTTATCAGCCAAGAAATGTGCAGCCATTTGATCAGGAACAGCGTTTAAAAAACGTGAAAGTGACATACATGTAGCCTGCCTGTAAATAAATAATTCCAAAAGACCTCCTGGCATATGGCAAACACAATTTAATGGTTTCACAAAGAGAATTTTAAATGTCTGCTGCAGTCCTAAGTACTGGAAAAGACTGTATGTATTTGACTACTTTTCATCCAAGTAATAGTTTGTGCTTCTCTTAGCCTTGGATAGCAGTTTCTCACCCTGAAATGTAACAGGTGGTGCTTTTCCTTGGCTTGGGGACAGAGTGATACAAAGCCGTGGAATATATAACAGATATAACAGATTAATAGACTTGGAAGAGACCTTGTAGGTCATCTAGTCCAACCCCGCTGCCCAAGCAGGAAACCCTACACCATTCCTGACAGATAACAGTCCAGTCTTTTCTTGAAAGCTTTCAGTGATGAAGCTCCCACAATTTCTGAATGCAACTTCTGTTCCATTAGTTCAGGGGTCTCCAACCTTGGCAACTTTAAGCCTAGAGGACTTCAACTCCCAGAATACCCCAGCCAGCAAAGCTGGCTGGGGTATTCTGGGAGTTGAAGTCCTCCAGGCTTAAAGTTGCTAAGGTTGGAGACACCTGCATTAGTTGATTGTTCTCACTGTCAGAAAGTTTCTCCTTATTTCTAGGTTGAATCTCTCCTTGATCAGTCTAAGTGCTACTGCCTTTTATTATTTTTACTAACAATGCAAGGTGATGAACATATCCAATGCATCTTTGAAACCCCACTTATAATATTTTTTTATTATATCTGTATCCTTGCCTGCCTCCAAGGTCAGGGCCAAACCCATGGGCCCATTCCGTGTGGTAAGTAAAGCTAAGAGATAATGATGAGTTAAAGATCACTTTGAGGCTTCTGGCTAGTTTTTATGGTGATGCTGCTTTTGTTGTATTGTGACAGATTTGTGGTCTTGGCCCTATTATACAACACCTTTATATTCTGGGAGGATTATGGCAAGTTAAAACCAGACAGATAAAACGTGATGATTTCAATTATGTTCCCTCTAGGCTAGTATGTGTCCAGACTCTTATGGGAGAATACTGCTTTTAATGGTTGTGTTGAATGATTCTCATCCTGTTTATAATTAAGCCATGTTTCTCATTGTTTCTCTATTAAAACCGATTAAAGAGCTTATTGGGAACAGATTATTGTTGGAAGTCCACATCTAGGATAGTCTGTTTTCTTTTTTGCACTCTCAAATCAATCAATCTTAACCCTATTCATTCTGCACATTTAAATTCATGCTGTTTTTCTGCTTCACTTGATAAGCTCAGCAAAAATCGGGTTGGGTTGCTGAACTCCATCTAGAACCATCTATGCGTGCAGCAGGTTCACAAGCAACTTCTCCAACTGCTCAGAGCATGCTCTTTGGGAGGTTTTGGCTGATTTGTTTATTAGTTTTTCCTGGGAAAATGGGCTGGAGCTTTGGAGGAAAAAAAGATGGACAGCAGGGAGATGGAGAAGTAGATACCCCAGGCTGGAGATAAGCTATTCTGTACATCAACTACACATGGTCCATAGCTGATGTAACAGCATACATGCAGTTTAGAATAGAAGGGTTCCTTTATTTGGAAATATGCGCTTGGTTTGGGGGGATTCTGGACAAAGGGCTGGCTTTAGGTTTGGAATGTTCTGCTGAAAAAGTAAAAAAAGGCTGTCAGTGTGAATGATTCAGAAAAGCAGCTGCCCACTATCATGTTACTCTGGGTAAAACAGGACTAAAGCAGAGCTGAGAAAGGGACTTGATGAGTGAAGGCCCAGATGAGGATGTCATGCTTGCCCAGAGCTCCTTTGCTAATTGTAACCGTTCAGCCCAAAATAAAATAAACTGAAGGAATGGAGATTTGACAAGGATTTTTTTTTTTAACACTTCACAATTTGGTTTGTTTGTTTGTTTAAAGGAACTTTAATCCTTTTAAGTCATTTATGCTACAAATCAGAGGGAGATTTTGTAACTGCCTAAGAGAAGCAGAAGTGCACATTGGATGCATATGGGAGGGCGGGATTCAGTGGTTTTTCCTCTTCTTTATGAAACCAGAAATATGCACAGCACAGAGTAGATGGCTGATGAAATGCTGTGATACTTTCCATTTGGAATTGTTCATCTAAATGGTGCCTGGCTTTAATCTCGGTGGCAAAGTCTTTGACAAATTAATCACCGTTAGTCGTGATTCCTCATATATTCATAGAGTTGCACAAATGACTTGTAGTGGTAATCCAGCAAAACTGGTGAACCACGTTAATTTCTCAGATCCAAACAAAAAGCCTTCTAGAGCCTTAAATTACAGCCATTTCTCATAGCATTAGGTTTTTCATACCATTGGGTTTTTTTGGGCCAAAACCATATCATCTGGTGATGGTGGAACACCAACAATTTAAAACAAAACAAAACCAGTAGGTAGTTGGGGTAGGACAAAGGGAGAGAATGTTAGTCCACAAAGTCACCAGCAACGCAAGAGACCGATGTGTTATATTAATCTACGAAGCATATAACCCCTCCCCTGCTCCCCAAAAAAGAACTGGAGGGTAAAGCTAGCGCATCAGAGACTAGGCTCCAAAGAGGGCAACCGCTTTTCATGGCAAATGCAAGCCACTCCTTGACTGAGCTGAAGTCTCACCCTGTCTAATCTGCAAATTCCAGTTTGCTGCAGAAATAGCTTCACGCTTCAGCAAAGTCAGTCATGACTAACCACCAGATGCTGGGTAATATTTGCTCCCTCCCCGCTCACCCACCCTCTGCAAAAAATAAAAAAATAAAAAAAAATCCCAGCACAAATTATTTCCAAGTGAGTTGTAGGAACGATTCCATCTGAAAACAACAGCTGCAGAACTGCAGATGCAGAGAGGTGCACCGCATCATTGCGAATTATCTTCCAGATTATTGCACGCGATGCTTCAGAGAGATGGGACATTTTGATGGTGGCTTTTTTTCTCTATGTGTTTTAACAAAGCGCCACGGGTCCTCCTTCATGGGGATGGTTGTTGTCGTCCTTTTTTTTCCTAGTAGATTGGCTTCGTGGGTTTTAGAGCAGCTTTTAGAAAAATCAAGAGGAAAAACGATGACTTCTGCTCACATTGCTTGTAGGAAGCATGTTCCTGTTTCCCCACAGTGTATCAAGGTTTGGTTGAAACTGGGGAATTGTTAAAACTGTCCATTTTAATTTCTTTTCCCCACCTCTCTTTCTTTAACGGGAGCACTGATATGCTAATTAAGCTTTTATAGTTTGGGGGAGTGTTTACATGGCTTGACAGCTCAGTAGTTTTTAAGTATCACTCCAACCTGCTCTTAGTCTTCCATTGTTAAAACACCTCACCACAGATACATTTTTCAGCTTACAGATAGGCCTCGACTTACAACCAGTTTTTTTAGTGACCGTGCAAACTTGCGAAGGCACTGAAAGTGACTTATGACCGTTTTTCACACTTACAACCGTTGCCGCATCCCCATGATCACACAATCAAAATTTGGATGCTTGGCAACTGGTTCAAATTTATAACAGTTGCAGCAGTGGTGGGATTCAACATTTCTGTACTACCGGTTCTGTGAGCATGGCTTGATGGGCGCAGCTTAGTGGGCGTGGCAGGGGAAGGTTACTGCAAAATCTCCATTCCCTCCCCACCCCACTCACCTGCTTTCCAGCTCCATTCTCCTATGCAGGGCAACAAAAGAAGATCCAGCCAATCAGCTGGGACTTGGGAGGCGGAGAATAGATGGGGGCAGGGCCAGTCAGAGGTGGTATTTGCCAGTTCTCTGAACTACTCAAAATTTCTGCTACCAGTTCTCCAGAACTGGTCAGAACCTGCTGAATTCCACCTCTTGATTGCAGTGTCCTGGGATCATGTGATTCCCCCTTTTGTGACCTTCTCACAAGCGAAGTCCATGAGAAAGCCTGATTCACTGAACAACCTTGTTATTAATTTAACAAAAATGCAGGGATTCATTTTAAACAACTGTGGCAAGAAACATCGTAAAATGGGGCAAAACTCACTTGTCTCACTTAGGAACAGAAATCTGGGGCTCAGTTGTGCTCATACGTCAAGGACTTTGAAAATGTTTTATTTTATTCCTTTGGGTCTGCTCCAGGTACTCTGGAACTACTTAACAAACTCCATTAATTTACAAAGGGTGCTATCTGTACTGCATTTACAATATGTTTTTTTTTTTTTTTAAAGCTGATTAACCACTAAGAGAAAATGTCTGCATACTGAAAATACAAAAAGTTTATCTGACCACCAATGGACAGGATTTAGAACCATCAATTAAAAACTGCAGTGCAGGATCACTGTTCTAGTTGCTTCATATAAGACAGAAATAGATGATAGGTTGCAAATGATTCCCTCTGAAGTAGGTTTGTGTCATTTTTGTTCCATTGGTGATAATTCTCCCCAACCCCCCATAAAAAAAACCCCTAACCCAGCAAAGTCTGAATGCCAATGATGCAAATTATCCCAATCTCTTTGTGTTTCTTAAGATTCCCATCTTACCATTTCTTCTCAATGACTATCACCTGTGGGGGAAAAAAAACCTGTATACTTGATGTGGGAGCCCACCCTGTTAGTACCCCCTCCCTCCCTCCCTCCACAGGCAGCTTCCAGCAACAAGCCCAAAAATTCCTAAGCGCCTTTGCTTAAGAGAGTTCTTTGCTGCAGAAAACTCCCCTTCACACACACGTCTTTGGCTTTAACTTAGCCTGTAAGTTAAAAACAGCAAAAGGTGAGAAACGACACCTTGAACCAAGATGAATGTCTGTGGAGATTCTCAATCATCCAGGTCACAATTGTCCCAAAGGGGCTTTTTCAAGAGGCAACTGGGTTTTTCTGGAAACCAGAAAATCCAGTTGCCACTTGAAAAAGCCCCTTTGGGAATTCCAGGATGAATGGTGCTCGAACTTTCTCCAGAATCTCAAAAGTGGTTAATTCTAGGTTACGAAGGTTTTTTTTTTTTCCTCCAGTCCAACATTAATCATCCGTATATGCAATCCTCTGATAGCCTACCCATTTGCATTTTTCTTCCCATTCTCCATCTTCTCCCATTTGCAATTGTGTCTCCATCTTCTCCCATTCGCACCAGGAGTGTCAAACTCGATTTCATCAGGGTTATGTTCCCCTTGCCCCCAAGGGGGGGGAGGGGGAGGGATGCCAGGAGGCGTGGCCAGCTTAATGTCACTCATGTCGGGGGGTGGCTGTGGTGGCCCGAGCGCTCTGCCAGCGAAAAACAGGCTCCCAATCTCTGTTTTCAGCTTCAACAGCCTCTTGCAACTCTCTGCCAGCGAAAACGGAGCTTGGGAAGGCCACGTGTGAATGAGTGAGTAGCGAGGAAGTTACTGTGGCTGGGTAACTATATGAAGATGTATAGATAACTCTAAGCAAAGGTAGAGTGTTAAGAATAGATTTGGACACCAAGATGCAGAACAGAGCAGTCGCAGCAAATTGATATAGAAAGAGAAGCACGTAGATATTTATCTGCAGAGTAGAGAGGTTATAAAAAAATGGGTCAGAATACTCTATGTCTCGATTCCACTGCTATCATGCAATTGAGGAGTTTGCAAACTCTGTGTGGCATCAGGGAGGGCATCTGGCCAGTAAATGCTCAGCTCCACCCAGTCGCCCCAACTTTACCCCAAATTAAGGGACTACATCAGGGGTCCCCAACCACTGGGCCCCGGACCGGTACTGGTCCGTGGATCATTTTCTACCAGGCCGCCGGTTTGCTGGGTGCCGCCATCTTGTTTCGACGAGAAAGTGCTTTCGGGTGAGCTTTTCCGGTTGGAAAGCGGCGTTTGGGTCCTGAAGGAATCCTCGCGCCTTAGTTTCATCAAAGGGGGGAGTGGCTTCGAATGAAGAGCCGTCCCGATGGCGGAGAAGATTAAGAAAGCACAAAAAAGGTACAAAGGAGGAGTTGAAGGTGGCGGGGAGAAGCGGGGGACGGCTGGCTGGCCGGTCGCTCGGCTCGCCTTGCCTTGTCGTGCGTGCTGATGCCGGTACCGGGCCGCGGATCATTTTGTGATGCCGGTACCGGGCCATGGCACAAAAAAGATTGGGGGCCACTGGACTACAGGGTCATAAAAAAGGGGTGAATATATGCAGTTGGAAAATAGAAGTGAGAGAGAGCTCTTGTATCTGGACTGCCATTAGATGGCAGCAAAGAGCTAACATTTTCTGACATCTAGTGGTCATTTGGACTTTTGTCACCTCAACACAGTAAAACTTTTTCACATCTCATTAACCTTTGCATGTGCTAATGCGCAGAATAAGAGGAAAGGGTTGTTTTTTTCAGAGCCTGGAGTAGACTAATAGTAAAATAAAGTACAGACATGCAGAAAAACACAAAGCACAGCAATTGCCTATAAGCAAGGGATAGCCAAATATAAATAGAATGTGTTTTCAAGAGTCTTTAAAATAACAAATGTTATCCTTGGGGGTGGGGGTGGAAGTGTCCCTTGTATTGAGGCTGAATTGGAAGCTAGCTGATCTTGCAGCATTTACAAAAGAGCCTTAAAGGCTCTTTATCCCCATTAGGATTCTAGATTGGTCTAAATGAGCATAGACTTTGGTTTGAGTATTGATTCAGCTAACAGTGAGGCGTTTAAAGGCTCTGAAGTTCCTAGGTTTTGTATGAGAGCAAAGGTTCTTCCAGAGGATGTGTTAGGTTAGAAGTCAACAACTGTGACTGCTGACATTCTTGTCCTGGATGATTCTGAGCTCTTGCTTAATCTGCTTCAACAACCTCCCAGAACAAAATGGAGATACTAGAGCAGAGGTCTCCACACTTTAAGTCACTTTAAGCTGGCTGGAGAATTCTGGGAGTTGAAACCCACAAGTCTTAAAGTGGCCAAGTTTGGGGACCCCTGTTCTAGAGATTGTTCTAGAGAAGAGATTGAACTGCTCTTTCTCAGAAACGGTGTAGGGTCTTCCGCTTGGGCAGGGGGTTTATTTATTTATATTTATTTATTTATTTGATTTGCCAATTGTTTACAAGATAATAAGTATAAGTGTATACATAGTTGTGAATACATGAAATGGGTATATATAAGAAAAATAAAAGAATAAGAGAAACAATAGGACAGGGACGGTAGGCACGTTGGTGCGCTTATGCACGCCCCCTACAGACCTCTTAGGAAAGGGGTGAGGTCAATAGTAGACAGTCTAAGGTTAAAGTTTTTGGGGTTTGGGGAAGAGACTACAGAGTCGGGTAGAGTATTCCAGACATTGACCACTCTATTGCTGAAGTCGTATTTCCTGCAATCAAGTTTGGTGCGGTTTACTTTGAGTTTGTATCTATTGTGTGCTCTTGTGTTGTTATGGTTGAAGCTGAAGTATTAATTGACAGGTAGGACATTGCAATGTATGATTTTATATACCATGCTTAAGTCAGACCGAAGACGGCGTAATTCAAGGTTTTCTAGTTCTAGAATTTCAAGTCTGGTGGCATAAGGTATTCTACAACGAGTAGAAGAGTGGAGAACTCTTCTTGTGAAATATTTCTGGACTTTCTCAATTGTGTTAATATCAGATACGTAATGAGGGTTCCAGACTACGTAATGAGGGTTCCAGACTAATGGTTTGGACTAGATGACTTACAAGGTCCCTTCCAACTCTGATTATCTATTATCTGAGATAAGAATCTTGTGTTTAAAACAACCCCAACAGTGCAGACAAAATTTGGGGCTACGATGTACATTTATCAATTCAGAGCGGTGATTTTAAATTCTTCAAAACTCACAAAACACTCACAGCTTTCCGTTTTAGTTGTCAAATTCATGAGCAAGCCCTGGTATTTATGAATACGATGATCGAAACTCAAACATGATGTAAATACACACCCCACGGAATCTCTTTCACAAATACTTTAAGCTACAGGATGCCATTTGGTCAAAACATCCCAAGAGCAGATTCATTTCAAATGTTGGTTCAGCTCCCCCCCCCCCGGCCCCCTTTTTTAAAGCAATCCTGAGTAAGAATAACAGGAATTCTGATCTAGCCTGAGATTCTAGTGAAAGAGAAGAAATGAGATGACTGAAGTCATGATGCAATCTCTCTCTCTCTCTCTCTCTCTCTTTTTGCACGGAAGATGAACAAGTTGCAACAGGAAGGCCTGCTTGGGTTTTTTTGTTTTTTGGGTTGATGTGCTTTTGAACAACTTGGGCAACCTGCCATCAGCATCACTGCTGGGAAACGTACAAGAAAAATGTAATTAATAAACCCAACCAACCTCCCATGCCTATTCAGCGCAGTGTTCTAACAAGCACTGGAATGAGATGAAACCAACATTCGTGCCGTTAACTCTGTGAATGCGAACTTCCCTTCTTAGACGACAGTGACAGACCTTAATTTCCACACACACACCTTGAGGAAACTTGTGCATTGACAGCCCTCAGGACTGCCAACATTATTAAAAGCATTTGAGGTTCTTCTCTTCTTTCCAAGTGATCTGGAATTCGGTGAAGCTCTTCTGGAGTGAATTCCTGGAAAACATCCAGTTCCAATTCTTACATTAAAGAGCAGCTGTTGCTTCCCTGCGGAACAGCCCCCAACTTAAAATAAATAAATAAATCAATGCAGAAACCTGGTGTGAAGGTGGGAGATACATGAAAAGATTTCTTAGGATCCAGCTTCCTCAATCTGGGAATCAAATATGTTTACATTACAGCGCTCACTATTCCTGGCAGCTTGGTGAGTGTAGCGAGTGCAAAACTTACTGAGAATTTTGGGAGCTGCAGCCAGATCTAGAAAGGCTGTCCTACACTTATCACGCACTTGGATTGACTGAGATGGCACTAACTAGGTTAATGATGGAGCAGGAGCCAGGATGTTCATGGAGCAGGCAAAATGTTTGCAGCCCAAAATCAAGAACTGAAAACCCAAAGTCAAGCGGTTTCTCCTGTTGGGTCTTTTTATACTCACCGTGATGGATTACTTCAGACCCAGTCTTTGGGATCTACTTTTCCAAAGTAAGAAAACAAAAAGGAGCAGCAGTCAGGAGCATTGTCAAATTCTTTTTTATTTAGGTTATTTGGTTCCGTAGATATCATCTACTACTATTGCAGGCATCATGTGCCAGAATTTATGCTTTTAATTTGCTTCTGCCCAGTCCCCCTGACAATCTATTTCCAAACTATTTGGGTAGATGAAAAATAGCAAGCTCTGGATTTGATTTCTCAGAGGTCCCAAGTACCTTACGTCTGCCAAACAAATTTGCAAAGACTCTTGTGCAATTAAGGCAGTGTCATGCAGAGAAAAGTATAGGGATTTTTTAAAAATTAAAATCCTGATGCTATTATCAGCCCAGCAGGAAAGTAATAATTATTTTTATTAAGTAGTGCGCAGCTATGTCTTCCTCCCGGTGGATCCAATCAGAACTGCTTTGTTTTTCAGTGCTCCTTATCAGAATAAGGAGACACACCTGCAATTTACACAGGAGAAAAGTCTATTTTATTTTCCAATGCAAAAGGAAGGAACACCACAGCCAATCTGGCTTATAATCAGGGAGAAGGGGGTGAGCATCCCAATCCAAATGGATATTTCCATGCTTTCATTAGGATAAAAACCACCCAAGTAGTTGCAATGGTACCCTGTTTCTCCAACAATACGGCCTCCCCCAATAGGAAGTCCCAGCATGTTTTATAGGCATGAAATGAAATTAAGCCCCTCCCCCCAAATTAAGGCCTATATTAAAACATGCGAAATGGGGGGAATGGTGGGGGGGCTTGCCGTTAGGAAGTACTTTTGTTGCACACCCGGATATGGTGCTGCCTGCGTTGACCCCGATACGAAGTGCCCCACCAACGCCGAGGTCAACATCCAAGCCATTGCCGCCCGCCCGCCCGAAGATGCAAGGCAGGGGGAATTAAGTCACCCCCTGAAAAGACGGTCTAGCCATTTTTTCGGGGCTCAAAAAAAAAAAAAAAGACCCGGCCTTATTATATGAGAAACACGGTATAAGAAATATTGTGTTGGCAATAAGACATCTCCTTTGATCATAGGTAAAGTGTCTGGAGTTATAATATACTCTCAATCATTCGTTTAGTTCAAAGTTATAACAGCACTGAAAAAGGTGACTTATGACCGTTTTCCACACTTATGACCAATGCAGCATCCCCATGGTCATGTGATCAAAATTAGGCTGCATGGCAAATATTTATGATGGTTGCATTGTCCTGGGGTCATGTGATCACCTTTTGCGACCTTCTGACAAGCAAAGGCAACGGGGAAACCAGATTCACTTAACAACTGTGGCAAGAAAGGTCATAAAACTTACTTAACAACTGCCTTGCTAGCAATGGACATTTTGGGCTCAATTGTGGTTGTAAGTCAAGGACTACCTGTTGTTGTGAGACCAAATGTAGCTGTGAAATAATTTTAATGATTTCCCTCTGTCAAAATTCCTCCTAAATTCTGGATTTAAAAGAAATATTGGGCGCTTAATTCTGTTTAGTATTTCCAAGATTTTAGATTGCTATGGATGGATAAATATAGTATACTAGAATGTAAGGGTAGATAAGACAGTTTGCTTCCTTCTTTGACCCTTAAATCAAGATATATAGAGGCACCAAAGTTGTTCTGGTATCTGAGGCAGGAAACCTCATAAGCTTGGAAGTTAAGCACAAATGCAATCCTCAATTATTTTATGCCCTGTGACGTTAAATGAACCAGCTGCCTGCATTGAACAGCAGCTCTTAAGAACTTTAACTAAATGGAGTAAATTCATTCAGCCAATTCACAGCAAAGTGCAAAAGGCTATAGATTGATAACCAATATCTGCTAGCAATAACTTCTTAGAAGAGTCCATCTTTTTTTCAACAGCCACTGTACAATGGTCTAAGAGCCCACTTCTATTCCCAAACTTCATATATTCAACCATGCAGTTGCCCATTTTCAACATTTTTCAGCAGATATAAATGTGTAAACAACTCATGGCTTTCGGCAAATGTGCAAGATACAGGTAAATCCTCCACTTGTGACCTCAATTGGAACCAGAATTTCCACTGCTAAACAAAGAGGTTGTTAAGGGAGCTGCACCCAATTTTATGACTTTTTTTTGGCCATGGTTGTTAAGCAAATCACTGCACTTAAGTGAATCATTTGGTTGGCTTCTTCCTATGGAATTATGTGCCAATCCACACTTTGAAACCCCTCCCCACAAAAAGCAGGAATAGGATAACCTTTAGAGCAGGGATGATAAAATCAAGGCCCACGGGCCGAATCCGGCCTAGGGGTACTTAAATCTGGCTCATGGGGCTGCCCTGGAAACAGCGAAGGACTTTTCCAGGATATTAAAAAGATCTGATTCCAAGACATTAGAATCCTGCTAGTGCAGTAGATAATACTGAGTTTGATTAATCAGTTGCTCCTTTCAGCGATAGTTTAAGGCGGGACATTCAGGAAACCGTTGTACTTTATTCTTTGATTTTCTCCTATTTGGTTTGGAGAACCTGTCAGGCCACTGATGACTCAGTTATGTGTTCATTGTTCAGTAATTTTGAAAGACACTCCCACCAGTCCTGAACTTCTAATGCCAGCTCATGTGCTGTTCACTTTGCCTCACTCCATCATATTCCTTACAACACTGAGACTGGAGCGCAGCTAGGGAGACAATGAAGTTGGGGAAGAAGGACAGTCACTGAACTGTCAGTAGCACCATCATTTCAGGTATACAGAATGCCTGGAGAATGACTAACCCCTCTCTTTTCTACTCATCAGTGGAAATACCACATTAGTTCCAGCAGAATCAGAGCAGGAGGAGAGAGGAAAGATGACATTTAACACTTCCTGCCCGCCCAAACTATTCAGCTGTTCACAAAGTATAGCTAGGCATTACCTGAGGTCTTTGTGATGTGCGTGTGCGCGCTTCCTTACAGTAACTTCAATTTACAAAACTGTCAGTTTCAGGTGCTCTCTTCCTGTGCAAATCACGAGAATGCCTAAGACAGCATATCTGCAAAAATACCTGCATGTGTTTGTTTACATCTCATCTTTATTTTTAAAAATAACTCAAGGTAGAGAACATATTCAACACACTTTCCTCCTCTTTTCCCTACAACCACCCCCCTGTGAGGCGGGTTGGGCTGACGGAGAGTGACTGGCTCAAGGTCACCCAGTTAGCTTTCACGGCTAAGGCAGAACTAGAACTCATAGACTGCCACTTTGTAGCTTGGTGCCTTAACCACTAGCCCAAATTACTCTCAATTTTTGCAAGTGTCCTTGAATTAGGAGGTGGCTACCACATTTGGGCTACCAAAATCCTAACAATAATTAGATGGGCAGCTAAGAGACATTACTAGATTTACAGCCTATATAATTGGGGAGGGGAGCGGGAGAGTCTGCTTGTCCTGCATGTGTTAAAAGAAGGGTATTTGCCAACATGAGCGCACAACTAGACTGCCAGCTTTTGCCCTGGCTCCATTTATAATTGTTTCTCCTCCCTAAATTATAATTTTCTATGCAACCTTGTTGATTTTCCAAAATGGAGGGCTTCTTGAAATTGTCAGGATAGTGCCATAAATTTTTAAAATTGTTATTTTTATATTCTTCTGATTTTAGAATAATATATATATATATATGTGTGTGTGTGTGTGTGTGTGTGTGTATGTGTGTATATATATATATATATATATATATATATATATATATATATATATATATATATATATATATATATATATATATATATATATATATATATATATATATATATATATATATATAAAACTTATGTTACTTTGCTTATCTTATTTTGCTGCTGATACTTTTATTTTGTAAAATGCCAAGGGTCACAAGATTGTAGTGGTAAAAATATTGAACAAATAATCATTTCTGTATTAATAATACCAATATTTGTATCCACTTTTCCACACTTGGCATCAAGACAGTTAACAGAAATCTGGAAAAAAAACCTCATCGAAACAAAAGTCCACCAAACTCAATGGAAACTTAATAGCCATTACAGTATTGATAATGTAATGGGGGATACTTGCCATTTAAAATCTGGACCATCCCAAAAGCAGTTTAATTAGACTTAGGTCTACCCTGTAAAACATTAAAGTAAACAAAAGATAGCCTTAAATTCCTCTCTTCCTCACACATACATGTGGCAGATGTATTAGCATTTACTCAAGCATGGACTACTTATGAAAACAAGACATACAATATGTATGTAGGCCACAAATTCCCCCAAATTCTCTTTGCAGGGCTATGGCCCTTTGATTATGGTTAATATAAACCATTTAGTGTCAGAAAACACATGAAAACTAGTACTATAAGGGCTAAAAAAAGTTTTTAAAAACCTCTGACTTTTTTTGATACAGCCCCATCTACGTAGAAGATACTATTGTACCCATTTTACACCATCATCCTATCCCCAAATTAGATCTGCAACCCATGGTCATGAAAAAATTGCCTGCCTCCACATTAGCCACATGTAATTTAATGAATCGATGCACATGTGCCTGATTAAATCTTTGATTTCAATCTGTGCTTAGCAACATTGGTGGATTCAGCTGGACGATGGTCAAATCTTATCCCCGTATGAGTTGATACTTTTCCTTAAAGAAGTGTTTTGTTAGGGTAAACTGAGCTAAGAAAACCCATTTGTTTATTCATCTTCCAGGAAAAGGCACTTCCCTTTATGTCACACCCTTGAAATAATGCTCGACACACCAAAGTAATTGAGAACTCTGCCCAGTGGCACTGCTTGCACAGGCAGGTTGATGCTTGCAATGGGTTGACAACCCTTGCACAGGAGCAACACAGGAGTGTCAGTGTGTAGGAATTTCTTCTGCTGTGATTCACAACCATCTAACACCTAGGATACCAGCGTTCAGATATTAAGCTGTGCCGGCTGCAGCTAAAGCTATTTGAGATATATAGACAACATTGTTAAGAAGGCTATAAATGAGGTCACAGCCATTTGCAGCAGAGGCAAAGCTGAACGATGTGCATCCCATATCCCATTGCTACATAGCAATTTTTAACCCAAGGGAATATATTTTAAAA
This sequence comes from Notechis scutatus, assembly GCF_049901735.1. Taxonomy (NCBI): domain Eukaryota; kingdom Metazoa; phylum Chordata; class Lepidosauria; order Squamata; family Elapidae; genus Notechis; species Notechis scutatus. The sequence continues at coordinate 141,082,092 of NC_142011.1, read as the reverse complement.
TAGACAGTACTATTAAATTTGAGAACAATTTAATTACAGCAAATGTAATTTTTTATTTTGGCCCTGATCACATCTTTATCCCGACGTAACCACTTTTTAAGTGCAGCCTCTAGCACAAATAATCTATGTTCATGGTAGTCTTCAGCCAAGGATTAGTTGCATGTCTCTGATGTAGGGCTGTGCAGGCTTTTAGCGTATCTTCTTACCTAGATAACCCTCAAAGAATTCACACAACCCCAAGGGTTAGCAACTTTACGACCTGTGGACTTCAGCTCCCAGAATTCCTTAGCTTGGTAGCTCAGGAATTCTGGGAGTTGAAGTTTGCAGGTTATAAAAGGGCATAGTTGCGCACCCCTGCTCACAACCCAATACTAAATAGGCACATCTATTCTAGTGAGAGAGGGGAGCTGAGAGCTATGACAGCAAAATTGATTGTACCATTTTAGACACCACTTGGGGATATCTGTTCTTTCAATGCAACCATAATTCTTTTTATTTAACTCTTCCCCTTTTCTCTTATATTAACAGGTGCCTTCTTGCTCAAGACAGCTGAATACAAATGAGCCTTCTTTTCTTTTAAGATCCAAATACAATAGGTACATTTAGCCCAAAGCCAAGAAAAATAAGGAACTACAAATATGTGCCCGATGAAACTTTACCCTTGCAGGAATCTTTTGAGATTAAATTTACTATTTTCATTCTTAACCATTACTAAAACTTTTTCTTATTATTCCTACCCTCCTAAAAAACGCCTTAGTGGAATGGGATATAAGAACAGATACTAACACTGATGGAATTGCTTGCATAACATGGTTACAATGCAGTATTGCAGGCTGACTCTGCCCATAGCCAGGAGTTTGATCCTGACCCACTCAAGGTGGACTCAGCCTTCCAAGATTGGTAAAATGAAGGCCAGATTGTTGGGAGGCAATATACTGACTCTATAAATCTCTGAGAGAGTGCTATAAACTTTGAGGAGCGGTATGTAAGTCTAAGGATTATTGGTATCACTATGTTTTCCTGATAAACAGTTATAGCAATAACTGTTGACCTGAAACAAACGGTTGGCCCTTTAATCACTGCATGTCCAGGAATGAGAATGCATTAGAAAGTTTTCACACTTTGTTAGAAATATACAGAACTAGGAGATTGGAACAAGAAAGCAGGTGCCCCAAAAGTTATTCCTGCCTGAGTCTCAAACAGTAATTCTTACATACCCCACAGTTCCACCCTAATTCCAGGTAAAATGTTCTAACTCTCTGCCAAATTCTGCATTGTTTTTTTGCCTGCCAGTTCCCCTTCCCCGCTTCCCCAAGATTTAGATAAAACATTTCAGTAATCAAGGAATATCAAAAAAAAATTGTCATCTAAATAGTATTCAGGGATTTAACAAATGAGTAGAGGGGTGAAATTGTTTAAGATCCCTAGTTGAACTGGAAAATGGTCACAAAATTATACCTGGCAGAGACATCCAACTATGCAAATTCAAAGTCATGGTGGCTTCTACATGCAAGATAACCTTTTCCTAAAACAGAGTATATACTGAAATAATAACTAAGCGACGTTCATGGTCCCCTTTCCTTCCCAAGGGTTGTGTCCAAATCTGTTTGTTTGCTAAGGTGCTTGGACATAGGAGGGAAAAAATTACAAAACACTAACAGAGAGAGCTGAAATGCCAACTATCTAGTAGCAATGGATTCTCTGAAGCACAGATGGAATTTGATCTGCTCCAGAAACAGACAAGTTTTTTTTAACTTCAAGAACAGCAACGGAGCTGCTTTAGAGAAACAGATCCACTCTAGAGATTAACGACAGCAAAGAAATAATGAAGTCTCTGAAGATCACAAAGTTCTCCAGAATCCTTTGAACTGCTTTCAAAAATAACCTGCCAGAAATAATCTGAAAGTCAAAGCCCACAGAGCACAGGGGTTTCTGGTATAATATGCAAACCAATTTTAAAACAATCCTCCCCAACTCTGAGATCAGGGCCAAGAGAGGAGTTATGGAAAGGTATGACATATAGGAAACCTTTCATGAGCCCATGTGGTGCGTGGCATGTGCTGGATTCATCCTGTGGTGAGATACCCACTATGCTTGTTGTTAGAAATATCTACAGTGATATCTCTGCCTAAACAGTCACAATACATTCATTTCCTTAAGACAACTTGGGCTTCCATTTATATTAAATGAATTAGAAGTTGTGCTACTGAATTTAAGGGAATCTAAGACTGGATTTCCTTGCTCAGCTTGGCAACAAGTCTTATCTAAACAAGTATGAGGAAATTAAAGCAAACTGGCTGTTTTCTTTCTTCCAAGAGGACAGGGATAAGTTTAACCAGGTCACTGGGTACGCAATTTTTATTCATTCCTCCTTTTGAGTCACACTAATTACCAAGATCTCCTTGGATATTTGATTTTTTTTTTTAAAACAGCGATAGCTAACTTGCAATCCAAAGGAAATCAAGAGACAAATTAACCAACTGTAGTTAGACTTTAGCACTTTCCTTCTTTGATAATGTGATATGCTTTGTTTACAGTCTTTGAAGCTATAACCTGCACCAGTAACAGAGAATCTAAAGTTAACTCATTCTGAAGAAAGAGATCTCTGCATATCTGAAATAAACTGTAGCTTACCACCTCCAACCTCGTAGGACAACGCACTCACACTGCAGTCAAGTTAAAGAATAAAACCCAAAGACAGAAAGAGATGGATAGTGTTCCTGTTAAAAATAGCTTGAATTTCAGATACCTACAGATCAGTGGTGGGATTCATTTTTTTAACCACCTGTTCTATGGGTGTGGCTTGGTGGACATGGCAGGGGAAGGATACTGTAAAATCTCCAGTCGGAGGTGGTATTTGCCGGTTCTCCAAACTGCTCAAAATTTCCGCTATCGGTTCTCCAGAACTGGTCAGAATCTTCTGAATATCACCTCTGCTACAGATTCTTGTGCACATCAACAGAATCTCTGCAACATGCATGTTAGAAGGCTTTCTGATACTTGCTCGGTTGATATTTTAGGGATAGGAAGATGCAATGTTAGCTGAAGCAGTACATTTTTAAAAAGAGAGAAATGTAGCCATGATTGTGTTTATTTAAACCACTGAAAAACGTATGGTAGGGGAAAAACCCCGAGGATTCAACTTAAATTACTACAAGAAGCCACAGAAAGGGGAGGGTTTGGCCTTCCAGACTGGGAAATCTATCAAGCAGCTTCATTTACATGGATTAGAGATTGGATACTAATAGAAAATAGAAGAATTCTGCAGTTAGGTCATGACCTGCAACAAGGATGGCATGCGTTTCTATGGCCAGACAAGCCAGGCTTATATAGACATTTTCAACAACATAATTAGGCAAGCACTATTTAAGCTCTGGAATAAAACTAGAAAACAGATATATTTGGAATTGCCAAATTGGATCTCAATATTGGAGGTAGTAACATATCTAAACCTACTGAAACAAAGGAAAGCTATCACTAATCCAGATGTCTTAAACGGGGACGGAGTGTTAAAAACTAGACAGGACTTAAAGCAGCATGGGATGGATTTAGAATGGTGGGAATATTTACAGTTACAAGCAAGGTATAATGGGGATAAAAAAAGAATGGGGAATTAATATGCAGGAGAGTTTTAGATAAAATTCTGTTAGGATCAGAGGATAAATTCATAGGGAAACTTTACGAATTTTTGTTAGCCTATAAATTAGAGGAAGAACAGGTAAAGACTATGATGGTATGGACCAGAGATTTCGGGTACAGTATTAATTTGGATCAATGGCAAACAATACGGGAAAGAAATAAAAATATTACCATGGCCACTGCATATAAGGAAAATTTACTCAGAATATTTTATAGCCAGATTGGCCAAGATGTATAAAAGCCAGCCTCCAAATTGTTGGAAATGCTCAATAGAACGGGGAACGTATTACCATGAGTGGTGGTACTGTAAAAAAGTGCAGGAGTATTGACTTAGGATGGGGAAGTGGCTGGAGGAAATGTTGGGTTTTAAAGTAGATCATCTACCAGAATGCTTTCTCTTAGGAATTATGTCAAAAAAAATATAAGAAGGATGAGCTTTATTTGATTATACACATTACTACTGCAGCAAAGATAGCATTTGCCCAGAACTAGAAAGAGACAGACATACCAAGTGAAGAAGAGGTAATAAACAAAATCTTGATATGCGCTGAAATGGACAGGCTAACTCTAGAAATGCAAAACAAGGATGAATTGGCATATTACACAATTTGGGATAAATTCTATCAGTGGTGGGAGCAGAGGAAGGTCTTAAGTTGGGAAAAGAGTTGCTGAAAGGGTAAATGATTGGATGAGATGAAAAGACGACAAACGATGTTGGAAATGTAATATACGAACGAACAAATGTGTGTGTATACACACACACACACATATATATAAACAAATGTGTGTATGTATGTATGTATGTGTGTGTATGTATGTGTGTGTATGTGTATGTATGTGTGTGTATATATATATATATATATATATATATATATATATATATATATATATATATATATATATATATATATATATATATATATATATATATATTCTTAAGTTTTTGGTACTTACATGTATGGTGTTCGGCTTGGTTCGGGTATTTTCCCACGTCATTGTAGTTGTTCTTTTAAAGTTACAATACAGAAGCCTGATGATGGCAGATGAGATTCTGCTGAAACGTTGCTACAACTTTAAAAGAACAACTACAATGACGTGGGAAAATACCCGAACCAAGCCGAACACCATACATACATACATACATACATACATACATACATACATACATATATATATATGAGAATAATTGTTTATAGGAATATGTGTATATGTGTGTGTGTGTGTGTGTGATATTGTGATATTGACCAAACTGATATTGACCAAACTGTCAAACTGACTTCACCATGTTCAATGTTTTTAATTGTTTTGTTCAATAAAATATTTAAAAAGAAAAAAAAAGAAAAACTTTTGCAATGAAGTCTGCTCCAGGTAGTTTACATAGTAGAAAGCTTAAAATAGTAGAAGGCATATGTAACAAGAGCATTTACCTTGCATTTCAATATGAAAATAATACTATCAGCAACTCTTAAATCTAGGTTGTCAATATAGCCCAGCAATATATGATTCAATGCTTCTTATTGCAGTAGATCTTGGGGCCATTTGGACTATATATGGTCAGGAAGACATCCAGGGTCCGAAAAGGCCTGTCCTTTGGTTCTTGAAAATACGTTTAATTTAATAACAATCCTATAGCAGTCTCAGGATTACATTGTGATGGAACATACAGGACTATCAGGAATGACAGTAAAATAATAATTCAGCAAATCTGATGCCTTTTAATTACATCTGAAAAAGTGCTACCAAACTATATAGTAACCTGTCTCTCTCCTCCTACGATGTCAAGAATGAACGTATGTATAAGAAAAAAATATGTAAGAGAAAAAGAGAAATGTCATCCAGAGAATGTAACACTATACAAAAGGCAATATACATTTAATTATGATCTAATTCCATACAGGTTAGATTGTATAGTCCAAAGAAACAAAAAAAATATGATCTGAATCAAGGTTTGAAAAAGATAAATGAATAAATGAAAAATACACACTGATAGGTGTTTACTACCGTAGTTATGGAAAGCATTCAAGTAAATTTAAACTTCAGAAGTATTTTACAATTGATCTCTTAAATGTTTAAACTTGACATTCTGTTCCAATGCCTCATTTGAGGACAAACCGAGTTGAGTAAAACAAAATGCAGACTAAAGTTAACTTCAGTTTCAAGAAAAAATACTGTCCGAGGCTGACAAGCATATGGATGGGTGATCATGTCCATCTTCTGGGATGGCCTTCGGTTGGCGGCTGCTTTTATTCATGTACAGAACTTTATTAAATATTTATATCCTTGTTTTATTTGCTGTTACCTTATCCAACTTTTTCTTCTGGCTTTGCCCATTTTCCTTTGGCTCAATTGGTTTCTTAAGTTCAGGTCTTTGCACACTACCCACAATGGAGTATCTACAATTCAAAACAGGTTACCCAACTCTTCCTTTAAAGCATGATTTAAAGCAGTGATCCCCAACCTTTTTTATGCCGCGGCCCGGTACCGGCATCAACTGGGCGCCGCCATCTTTTTTTGATGAAAAAGTGCTTCCGGTGAGCTTTCTACCCGGAAAAGCTCACCGGAAGCACTTTTTTATCAAAAAAAGATGGCGGCGCCCAGCAACCAGCGGCCCGGTAAGACTTGTTCCGCGGACCGGTGGTTGGGGACCCCTGATTTAAAGAACAAAGGACCCCACTCGTTTGAGTCAGTGAGAAGACCTGGAATTTGAAGAGCATGTTCAAGTACACTGCCAGAAAATGTTCTAAGGCTAAGCCATGATAAAGCACCCCTTTGCCAAAAGAGAAACATAGTGGTTGGCTCTAGTCACTGGCTATTTGATTTTCTAAACATGCCTCTGGGTCCCACAAATCACTGAAAGAGTGTTATTTCATGGTTGATATTTTGCTCTGCAGCATGTTGATTTTCCATTTTTATTTTTAATTAAAAGAATCACCCAGGAACACGTTATGGGCTCATTATTACTATAAGCAACATATTAGGGAACCAGAATATGGCAGCCATGTACCGAAATCCCCAGTCCCTGCAACGATACATATTTGTAATCTTTTACATGTCACTGAATATAAAACAAAAGGTATGGAAGAAGAGATGTCATAAAATTATTATACTTACATAGCTATGTCGCCTGTTCAAATACTTACTAAAACTAGCCCTACAATTTGCTTTTATTTTGTACAGTTTCATTTTAAGGGACATTTTCATTTACAGCATAAATTAATCCTATCTGTCTCTGCACTCTAGTGAATGTTCAAAATTAACATTTTCACCACAAAAATTCTCCTCCACATGGTGGTGCTCCTCTCAGCAACTACAATGTTCAAAGTGCATAAAATGAGGGGGGAAAAACCACAGTAAACAAACAAGCAAACCACAGAGGTGAAACAGGCACCAACTACAGTCTCTCATATACTCTGTCCTATGGAACAACCAGGGTATGGCAAGGGGGAAGTTCTGTTGTGAACTATGCACATTTACTCAAAAATAATACCTACAGTGTACAATAGCACTCACTCCAATGTTAAGTGAGCCTAAGACTGCAATCGTGGCAGTAACAATGGAACAGAAAGAGGAAGTCATTGCCCTGTTAAGGTACACTGGTTTACAAAGCCCTACTGGTGACGTCCTCCAGCAGCAATGTTGTGTACTTTAATCAGCAGCATGGAGAAAAACATTTCTCTGGTTTTCCAGTTCTTCAGGGAAGCTTCTATCCAAGACCTGGAACCTTCAGGTGACAAAATAAAATGAACATAAAACAGCAGGTAAGTGCCACTATTCTTTTTACACTTGACATACTTTCATACACACAGGCATCGATACATCTTCAACACTACATTGAATGCAGTGGGGCTTACTGCTAATTAAATAAGATTTAGATCTGCAATCTAACCTTCTCTCACACTATTTAGGCCATGTATAAACACCCTTTGTTTGGAATTACTTATGAAAAGAATTAATTTACTTCCAGACATTTACTTTTCAAATATGCACTACAGATCCTTTTAGAGCAAATCTTATTAAAATGCCATTCATAAGAACACACCTTAACATGATAATTGAAATGGTTCTTTGTAACTAAGCCCAGAACTGTGCATAGTAAGCTTTCCTTCTTTTAAAACCTCAGCTGCAGCTTACCCATCTATGGGAGATTGTCCTTTATCAGTTGAGGGTGGCAGAGTCTAGTTGATCTGTAACTGGATGTCACCAGTCATAAGATCAGCTTAAAAATAATGTTATTTGCTAACATGGGCTATCTAGAGTACTTTTGTTTGCTCAAGATTTGGAAACAATTGTCCCAGGATTTCTCCTTGCTATCAAAGAGAAAACCAGTGAACTCTTAGTTGTGATTCAGTATCTGAGTGATCAGTTCATACATCATGCTCAACCAGCCTGATTTGGTTTTAATGCTTTTACGATGAATGGGTTCGAGGTTATATAACATATATACAGTGACTCTATTACATGGATGTCACAATAATGTAACCTGTCAGTTGCATCCTGATTTATGCAATAATATGACACATGTGTAATGTCACTCTGATGTAGTCAATAGTTTCTAACAGCGTTTATTGAACAGTACATTGTATAAACCTACTGGTAGCAACTGTTTGTAAACCATGCATTGTAGCTTCATCAACACAATTCAGTTAAAATAAATTACATCATGAAGACAACTTTTATATACAGTACATAAATAGAATTATGTGTCAAGGGCCTTTCCTTATGGTATAATCGAAGTCCAATAAATTGTTTAGCCTATGAAACTTTTTTCCTACTGAAAACGTCTTCTGGAAGAGAAAGCAAGCACGACCTATTTTATACAAAGTTTCCAGCAAAATAGCTGCTTATATTACTAACTATAAAGACAATATGGAATTTATGCGTGCATAAGCGCACCAAAGTGCCTACCGTCCCTGTCCTATTGTTTCTTTTATTTTTCTTATATGTACTCATTTCTTGTATTCATAACCATGTTTATCTTTATACCTATTATCTTGTAAGCGATGGACAAATCAAATAAATAAATAAAATAAAACTTTGCCAATTTTCTATGGGAAAATTTAGGATCAAGTCAGAATCTGGGGATGGAAATTCTAGGTCCTACTATATGATGGCATAATCGTAGCATAATATTTCTACCACCCAATGACCTTTCTTAAATTTGCTTGATTTGAAGAATAGAACCTAACGTTCACATTATAGTTATAGTCCTTGACTTATCATCTCAACCGAGTCCAAAATTTCCACTGAACAAGACAGGTGTTAAGTGAATCATAGCAGTTAGTAACATGGTTAAGTGAATCTGGCTTTCCGCATGTCAGAAGGTTGCAAAAGGTGATCATATGAACCCAGGACACTGCAACCGTCATATATACATGCCAGTTGCTAAGCATCCCAATTTTGATCACGTGACTATGGGGATGCTGCAATTGGTGTGTGAAAAATGGTCCTTATTTTTTTATTGTTGTAACTTTGAACAGTTGCTGAACAAAAATGGTTGTAAGTTGAGGACTGCCTCTAGCGTAACATACACAGGGAGTTAGCTGTAGTATGATGAATCTTACAGGTAGTCCTTGATTTACAACATTTGTTTAGTAACTGTTCAAAGTTACAATGACACTGAAAAAAGTAACATCATTTTTCAAACCTACGACCTTTGCAGCACCCCCTATGGTCACTTGATCAAAATTTGAGATGCATGGCAACTAACTCATATTTAGGATGGCTGCAGTGACTTTTGGGCATAATTGTGGTCATAAGTCAACTACCTGTACTGTACTCCGAGGAACTCCCAAGACATTTTTGTGATAGTTTCCCTCACCATTACATAAGTATCTGTTAAGTTGAGAAAATTATAGTCCTGAAACCAAACTGAGAAAGGATCTAAGAAACTAGAATTCAGGTGAACTGAACTGAACCAAACTAAACTGAGATGCCCAGCTGAAGACAGGAGAGTGAAAAGAGTGACATGAGGGCCATTAGCAGTTACTGTCTCCTGGTTCTCCTTTCTGGTATGCACAGCTAGACCTGAATGAGACCTGTCTTCATTTGCCATGTGACTGGGAATCCTATTGCAGGCTAGTATTCAAGAGAATTCACTCCATGCAGCAAATTGGGAGGACATAGACCAGCATGGCACTTTCTCATCATCCATCTGCATCTTCAGTGTTTAGGGCTGCAGGCTGTTTGTGTGGGGTGTGTGTGTGTGTGAGAGAGAGAGAGACAGAGAGAGAGAATTAGTGTTAGTTTCTCAATTCAGTCAAGGACTAAGGCAATGGGGGGGAGGTGCAAGCAATGGAGGAAAATTGATTTGCTCAAAGCAAACTGCTGTAGGTAACCTAGCATATCCCAGATATTTTTAGACTGGGGGGGGGGGGGACATTTGCTATGGGCCATGAAGGAGTTGGAAGTCCAAAACATCTGGAAAGAATCAGGTTGCTGCTCCTGATGTAGCAGTACAATATTTTGAAAGGAGGTGGATTAAGGAGGGTTATGCACGCTATGAAATTAAGATATGCACCCTGCACAGAGGGGGAAGTTTCAGAACAAAACAGGAAAACGATGGGACTTTTTTTTTTTTCCTACCGGAAGAATTCCATGTAATGCTAAAACATGCCAATCCGAGGGACTATATAAGGCTGCTCAAAACAAGGAATAATAAGAAATGCATTCCTACATTTTGTGCAACTCTTGTTTGTTTCACAGCAATGGCCAGATTCTGCTGATAACCTACTGTGAAAACTACCTTGACAATCAATAACCTGCAGCTATGGCTGCCAGATCCCTAGGACAAGGCTCCAATACTTTTGTGCAAAATAAAATAAAATAAAGACATTTGAACAGGTGTAGCTTACTGTGCAAACAACATCTGCTGAAATTCTCAACCCTGAAAACCGTAAGGAGCCCTGTGACTTTTTGTGCCTGGCCAACTCATGGAAAAAGGCAGCTCCCGGTGGTATTACTGCGAACCATCTGCCATAAACCAGTGCCAAAAGCACCAGGCAAACACCAGAAATAACCGCGTGTAGCCATAAGGCACAATTCCCCAAACCACGCCGTAACATGAAATTCATATACTTTATATTAACAAGAAATGTTAAGCATTTATTACTAGTTTCCGGATAGGGAATAAAGCTATTTTACATATGGAAGGCGTCGTTCTTTTTTCTTTTCTTTTTTTAAAGGCTAATTATTTTCCTTTGAAGCTATGTACAAGCAGAGGATTATCCTTCACAAGTCTTCTTCCTAAAAGTCATACATTTTCGGCACGCACGTTGGAAGTTAAAAAAGAAACACATCCTCGCGATCCTTCTCGTCGGAGCTGCCATCCCGTCGATCTTGTGGCATCAGGGCAATCAAAACACGTTGTTTAAATAAATAAATAAATAATAAATATCAAAGGACGCTTTCCTGGATCCAATCCGTTGCCTTGGCCGGCAGAAACTGCTCCCACCGATCTAACCCGCCTTGGGAGCAGTTGTTCGAGGGACAGGTGTCCCGCAGCCAAAACCGAGGATTTCCTTCTAACTCCGCTGCTGCTGCACGGAGCCCGTCCGTCACTTTTTCTTAAAGGGAAAACAGAGCGCGCCTCCCTACCTCGCCAAAGGTTAGCGAGGTGCTTGCCGGTTCTTCTTGCAGGGCTGCTGCCGCCGCCGCTTGCAGTCGCTAGGCCGAAGAGGAAACGGGATTCCCCAGCAGCTGCAGCTCCGGCTCGCGCCGCCTTCCCCGCGCGCCTTGTTCGCGCCCGGCCATTCAAGCGCCGGCGCCGCCGCCCAGCCCCAGGCGGGAGAAAAGGGGAACGCGTTGCTCCCGCGGGTAGCCCGCAATCGCTCTCCGCCCCCCCCCCCATTTTTTTTTCTTTTCTTTTTGGCAAAGGCTCTTCTCCTTTTGCAAAGCGGCGCTCCCCGGATGGTTTCCCTGACGAGGCAGCGGTGGGAAACGAGAAGGCAGAAAAACCTGAGGAAGGGAGACGCGGCTGGAGGGGGGAGAGAGAGAGAGAGAGAGAGAAAGGAGGAGGAAGGCTGGCGTGTATACGCCGCCCACGCCCGAAGCGGGAATTAAAGGCAGGACCCGTGGCCTCAGCGTGGCAGACCGGACTGCTAAACGTTCATATTTGCAGCCTCTCTTGAGACGGGTTTAATAACAGTTGAAAGGGACCCTGGAGGTCTTCTAGTCCAACCCCCTGCTCAGGCGGGAAACCCGGCACCATTTCAGACAATCTCTTTTTAAAAACTTGGAGTGTTGAAGCATTCGCAGCTTCTGGAGGCAAGCCGTTCCCCTCATTCTAACCGTCGGGAATTTTTTTCTCTTTAGTTCTAAGTTGGTTCTTCCCTTGATAGGGTTTCCATCCGTTGCTTCTCGTCCTGCCTTCAGGGGCTTTGGAAAATTAGCTTCTTTGGGACAGGCGGTTAAATATTGGAAGAGTGCTATTCACGTCACCCCTCGTCCTTCTTGTCATTAGACACAGCCAATTCCAGCAACCCTTCTTTATGTTGTTTTAGCCCTCCAAATTCCGTTAATTCGGAATCCAGAGAGACTTGCCCTATCCACGGGACGGAAATCTCCCTGTTTTTATATATATATTTATATATATGTATGTGTGTGGGTTTTTTCCCCTACTATGGGTTGGCGCGTTTTGCAGCCCGACCCCCCCCGTATTTTCACCCACCCGAGACGCGCGGGAATTAGTTGGCTTTTTGAGAAGCGCGGGAATCCTGAACTCCTGAGGAAAGTATCTCAGTGGGAAAGGGGTTTCAGCCTCGCTGCGTCCAGGGTCATTTTTGAGAAGGGGATTTCCCCGTCGCTTCTAATAAAAAGCGCCAAACAGTTTTACTTTTGCAAGCGGTTGCAGGATTGCAGAACGCTCGCGGTTGGGCAAACTGCAGAACCGCTAACTCTGTCTCCCCCCCACCCCCGAAAAGCCCGCCTCCTCCCCCTGCCGCATCGGGATGTTGGGTCTTCTAAACAGCTGCATGACAAGCAGAAATTAAACGGCTGCTGTTCGCTTCCCCACCCTAATTAGTGCATTTCCATGTTGGGAAATCTTCAGCTGTTAAAACTTCTCTCATACAACTGCTGGTGGCTCAGGAACCCTGCCAGATAATAAAATAAGCCCCATTTGTTTGCAAATTCTGCCTCTTTTTTGGGGTGGTGGTTAACGTTTGCCTGAATTTAAGCGCTGGGGCATTATAAATAAAATAATGGTTTTAAAGAGTTCTTCCATGCCAATGCTAAACACATTTCTCGGGGCATCTCCAATCCTATCCATACTGGTTAGACAAGCGGTCACGTTTTATAGCCTAAAAGGACGAGACTTCCAGGCATCTTTCGGTTTCAAAATAAAGTCACGTCATTGCAAGTTTTGCTTTTCTTTTTGCAGAAGGCTTTCCCTTACAGGAAATCACCGGCCTCAACCAGGATGATAATTTTAATTTCAGCCGTGCTGGTGGCATTTTACAAAGAAAATATCTGGCTCCCACGCTAGAGTAAAGATGCAAATAGGTGCAAATACTTATATGTAATGGTGAAGAACTGGAATCCTCCTCTCTTATCTTACAAACATTTCTGTGGGTGCATGAGCTGTTCTACAACAGTGTGCCCAGAAGTATAGACATTTTAAAAATATTTGGGGCTTTTGAGCTGGAAAGAGCATAAGCAGGAATACATCCAAGTTAGAGGATCCAAGGTGTATACTGTATTGTGGACATTTATGTAAAAACACCACCACTTGGGGAGAAAAAAAAAACATACGGTAGTCCTTGACCTACAGCCATTTGTTTCTGAAGGTTCAAAGTCATAAATGACACTGAAAAAAGTGACCTTATGACCTTTTTCACACTTATGACTGTTGTAGCATTCCCATGGTCACATGATCAAAATTTGGACACTTGGCAATAACCATGTATCTATGACAGTTGTACTCCCCTCGAGTCATGTGATCTGCCAAGTAAAATCAATGGGGGAAGCCAGATTTGCTTAGCTGCAGGATTCACTTAATAACTGCAGTGATTTCCTTAACTGTGGCAAAAAAAGGTTGTAAAATGGGACATAGCTCTCTGAACATCTGTCTTGTTTAGCAACATAAATTTTGGGCTCAATTGTGGTTGTAAGTCGTACTCTACAAAACCTCTATCCAGCGTTTCCATCTCCCCCATCTTCTGTGTGGTGCAAATAGCAATAGCAATAGCACATAGATTTATATACCGCTTTATAGTGCTTTAGAGCCCTCTCTAAGCGGTTTACAAAGTCAGCATATTGCCCCCTGGGTCCTCATTTTACCCACCTTGGAAGGATGGAAGGCTGAATCAACCTTGGGCCTGGTGGGATTTGAACTGACAAATTATAGGCAGCCGGCTGCAGAAGTAGCTTGATGATCTGTATTTGTGCATAGGACCTACTCTGTTGTATCTACACTATTGTGCACTGCACTATCATAGGATCTACACTACTGCCTGACACTTCACATTTGTTTGTATAACTTGTCCTCATTATGCAGCATGTTTCTGAAATAAATTGTAGCTGGAGAAGGAACTGCTAAGAGGCATCTCCACCGCTGAGTAGCAGAGGGCTTATGTACACACACCACCATAGATCTCCTAATCAGAAAGGACGCTCCTACAGCTTGGACTGGCTGCTCCCTGAGAGTGGAGGAGGGAACAAGAAAGTGGGTCAGGAATGTAACTAGACACTACCCACCTCCCCACTTGGTTTTAGAGTCAAGCGGCAGCACTGCCTTCCCGATGGAAAGCAGGCCCTTATGCTGCTGATGTTTCCCACCAACCAGGTCCCCTGATGGTTACTAAGGGATACTGAGGGATGTGTTTCCTTGTGACTTGTGTGTGTGTGTGGGGGGGGGGGGGTTACCAATTTTTGTTGATAATGACCTAAATCGAGCAAAAGAAATCTGCAATAGGCCTTAAGCAGGATGGAAACGGCAATGTTGTTCCGAAGGCTGTAGCCTCAGCATGTGAAGGGTCCTTGCAGTTTTTAATCCCCCTCCCTCCCCGATCTTTTCTGTTCTTGATGGGAAAATCTGAAAATATTTTCCTTAAAACAAATACTGTTTTCTGCACCATGTACATATGCTTCAGAGTTGGCCAACTGGACAACTTTCCATTTAGAGCCTTGAACATTAAAAAAAAAACTTTTTAGCAGCTGGACAATGGCTTCTAGCTTGTGCTTAGCATTCATTATAGTCTCAGCAGGGCTCAGGTGTGCTTTCAGAGAGCATTTTCATAGTAGTTTATACTCTTATCATATGTTTTTTTTAAAAAAACATAGCTTTTATGTCTTTATGCCTTCTTTGCTCCTATGCCTTTTATTGAATATATTCCTTCCCTCAGTGTTATGATGGTCTATGACCAGAGGTGGTATTCAGCAGGTTCTGACCAGTTCTGGAGAACCGGTAGAGGAAATTTTGATTAGTTCAGAGAACCTGTAGCGGAAATTTTGAGTAGTTTGGAATACCACCTCTGACTGGCCCCACTCCCATCTCTTCTCTGCCTCTCAAGTCCCAGCTAATCAGCTGGGTCTTCTTTTGTTGCCCTGCACAGGAGAACAGAGCTGGAAAGCAGGTTATTGGGGTGGAGAGGGAAGATTTTGCAGTAATCTTCCCCCTGGAGTGAGGAGGGAATGGGGTTTTTTCAATATTCTTCCTCTGCCATGCCCACCAAGCCACGCCCACCAAGCCACGCCCACAGAACTAGTAGTAAAAATATCTGAATTCCACCACTGCTCCATTCCTTCCTCCTTGCTGCGGGGGCGTGGTCAGGGAAGGTGTACAGGTGCACCACATGTCAGGAGGGTGCATGAGGGTGCATAAGAGGTGCTGCAGGGTCAGGAAGGGCATCTGGGGTGTGTGGTATGAGTTGGATAGGATGCACAGGAGTGCATGAAAGGTGCTACAGGGTTAGAGAGAGTTCGTGTGGATGGGTAGGGGTTCATGAGAAACACTATACAGATTGGGCTGGGTGCATAGGTGTGTGGCATATGTTTGGAAGGGTGTGTAGGGGTGCCATGCAAGTCTGGGAGGGTGCATGGGGTGAGATGTAGGTTGGGAAAGATGTGCTGGGTGCATGAGAGGTGCCACAAGCATCATGGGGAATGAAAAGAGTGCATCAGTTAAGGTTACAATCAAAATGACACGAGAATTTGGTAGTATAGAAGATTCATCTAATACATAGCTAAAAGGGACACATAATCATTAACATGTATTCGTTTCCCATATGATTTATTTAACCATAGTTTACTAAAATAAATTCCAATTGTCTCAGTTTGTACAACACATTAACTGTAAATGTCTTATGCACAAATTGAAATTTATGAACAATGTTTTCAGATGTCCAATTCAGCAGAACATTTTTTTTCTATTGCTTAATTCCATCAGAACCCAACCCTTATATTTTTAGGAAAATGCTAAAGATGAAGTAAATGAACCGCAACGTTTCTGCAATATCATATAATCTAATACAGTAGCTGGATTCTTTAGGCTAAATTAAGATTATGGGTAATGCTAATCTGTTTGTCATGTTCAATTGGATTTCTCCAGAGAGAATTTTGAGAGAGTCAAATCTTTTTGCAGCCAAGGGGGAGGGCTACAATTTTTTAAAAAAAAATCATGGGGATATTTTGGTGCCTAAGAGTCACAAACAGAATGCAGTAAAATGCAACACCATTGGACGGTACATACTTTCCATTTTGGGAAGATTTGAGATGTTTAAAAATGTTAATGAACATGTTAGGATCACTTCTGGATTCATCCATTTTATGTGATTGTTCAGCATACAATGATTATGTCATAATTTGCTATCAGTTTCCAGGGTCCAGACTTTATGAGCTGCCAAAACTCTGGTTTCATTGTCCACAGAACATTCTTCCAACAACCAATTGGCTTATCAAACTGTACATGGGCAGAAATGTTCTTTTTGAAAAGTAGAGGCTTTCTCCTCCTATTCTTGTGCATATTTATTCGAAAGCAATACTGACAATTCTTTGGTTCTTATTTGCACTCATGCATGCTAAAGAGAGCAGCTTGTATTTGAAACCCACTTGCATACTTGAGTATATTCCCATTATGGTTTTTTTCCCCGCCCCTGCCACTTTTCCTGCAACAAAAAAAAAATCAAATAAGTTTTGGTATCAAGCAGGCAGGCAGGCAGGCTGTTTGTATCTCCGAAGGATTGACACTGTCTGCCTGTTTCAGATTCCAAGACAGACTCTCTGGGATGCTTCCAGATATACATAGAGATCACACCCAGCACTTGCACAACAGATTTGAAGGCAGACACTAGAAGGATGTGACTCTGGTCCAGATAACAGCACGTGGATCATTGTAAAGAATTTCTGTTCACATTAGAAATGGGCAGATCATTATTCTAAAGCTTAAACGGAGACGTGTGATTCTTTTGAATCTGAACTTCATAAACAGCAAGTGGAAGGAAGGATTATTTTGCCTCTTTGTTTTTCAGAACTACTTCAACGAACTCCTGCTTATCAGTCTTGAAAAGATGTATTGAAACCAGTTAGACTGCTTTTTCATAACACCCATCTGGCTAGAGGGCCTTGAGAAAGGAGTTGTGTAACACCACTGAAGTTCTGAGACCTGAAAAATTTCATACGCAAATGATGTTCACCCACCATGATTCCTTAAAGGTGTTATTATTTCTGACTTCTTTTAAAATGGGTATTGATGTTTTTCCATTCAAAAAGGCATTTGATTCAAGTAAGTAAAAACTGTAGATTGAAATCATGTTTGAAGGCAGTTTTTCACATGGAAAGGATATTTCTGTTTTTAAGATCCAATGTGAAATTATACTTAAAGAACTATTTCAATTATAACAGTAACCTGATTCTATAATTCATTACATTTCAGCCAGAGTGCTAATGATGGGTTACAAGCAATTTGCTGTCAGGAATATGCTTGAATTAGTTTGCAGTCTCCTCTCTTCACATGTTCTCTATCTTCCTAATCTAGTCAAGCCACTGTTACCCATACATTTTGGTTGCCTGCTGTATGGATGATGGGGAGGCAAATATTAGCCCAGTGCTCGGGGTACAGGAACCAACAAGTGGCCACCCTGCTTCTTATCTAAAGATTGAGTCTGGCTTGTTTGTGGTTTGAAGCTCATTTATGCAATTTTGTCCTTTTTCTTTCACTTGGAGCACTGGTGCAAACTACTGCACTCTTTGGAACTGTCTCTCTGTAGGCTCAATCAGCCTAAGAATAATAGAAAGATAACATTCCCCAAGCCAGGTCTATAGGCTCTATGAACAATATTTTTAAAGGTAACTTCCATTCCCATATGCAGGCAGCTTCAACACAGTTGGTATCCTGAAAACCAAATGGGAATCTTGCAAATAGCCATTATGGCACTCTGAACCCCAACATTTCAGACCACATTGCAGTGAATGGAAAGAAAAAAGCAATACAAACATGATGATTAATCAACACAAGAATTGGTCAGAATCGAACTCCTGGCTGTGGACAGAGTTCGCTTGCAATGCTGCATTCTAACCACTGCACCACTATGGCTCCTTCTATTATTCATTATTATCAATAATAATTTGATTTTTAGCAAAAGGGACTTCTTAAAATAAAAAATGGTATTCCTGAAGCAATCATACACAGTAGTTATATTCACACCCCTCATTTATTTATGCTTTAACTAATGGTTTAATCTTGCAGCATGAGGGGAAAAAGAAGCCTCTCCAGCCCAGAAGGAAAGTAATTCAAAGCCAAAAATGCTTTCTTTATTATCCATATTTTCAGTCCTTTTTCCTCTATGAATTCCCTTGACATCACTAATGGATCATCACTTTGGTAATCAGAGTCTGTCAAGCCTATTGGCATCATGCCAAGACCCCAAATATGTATCAGTAAGGAATGCCGGGTGTATGTGTATCTCAAATGAAAGTTTGGGATATGTCAAATCCTATGTCCACAGGATAGCAATTTGGTGCCTCTTGGCACCAGTGTTTGTCCATGTTGATTAATTTAAATATTTTGGAATAATTATTCATAGAAGGATTTCTTTGATGGCAGAGTATACTATTTCCAGTACACTCTGCCAGATTAAAATCCTTCCAGATTAAAACAGCTAAGGAGAAGAAGAAATATTAAAATGGATGTTACTTCATGGTAGGCAGTTAGAGAGATAATCCTGTAATTGATTTGTTTAAAAAACTCATTATGGGCACAATAAAAATGGTATTAGCTTGTGCCATTAATATCTTGGCAAAGATTTCGTTCCTCTTCTAGGGATACGTCAGCTGGTGGGGAGGGAGATAATTAAAAGTGATTTAAAAAATATTTATTTCTTCAATTTGGCTGAAGAAAATGGAAAATGGCGGACAGAATGGGCAATGCCCAGCTAAGTCCAAAAAATGCTACAAACTGATAAAAGGTAACTGTAAGAGGCAGAAAAACATTTCATGGCCCTTTGTCACCATGTAATAAATTGTCATTATGAATATAATTTGAACATATGCTGTAGCAAAGCAAATATTTAAATTCCTGATTAGTTTATTCATAAAACAGGAATATGGCCACGGCCATGATTGATTATTTTTATGTTCTGAACACCTATTTATACATATCATTTTGCACATACTACTGTATAATTGGCTGGTTTATCTGGGGATTTTGTTCTTTGCTGTTTGTGATGGGTAGAACATTTTTAGAGGTAGCATCTTGCTCTGTTTAGCAACCATTTTAAAATCATGCTCATGCATGTGTATTTGTATTTAAAGAAACTAGTGTATCATATTACATCATGCATATACACATACTTTGTTTTGTATTGTTATCGACATCCATTTTAAGTTTATTTTATTTAATAGGCAAAAGCCTGAGAAAGCATCCATTTGAGAAATACTTATCATTATACACTGATGTTTTAACCCACAGTGCATGATTTGGTCAAAAATACTTTAGGCACTAAAACAAGGAATGTTGAAATCCCAGTATCCCATGGTAGGAGATGCTGGAGGTTGTGTTGTTGTTGCTGTTAGTCACAAAGTCATGTCCGATCCATCATGAACCCATGGACAACATTCCTCCAGACCTTCCTATCTTCTACCATCCTGTGGAGTCCATTTAAGCTCATGCCGACTGCTTCAGTGACTCCACCCAGCCAACTTATTCTCTGTCGTTCCCTTCTTCTTTTGCACACAATCTTTCTCAGCATTAGTCCTTCTCCAGGAGGCTGTGGTATACCACACAAATCAGGGGTCCTCAAACTTGGCAACTTTAAGACTTGTGGACTTCAACTCCCCAAATTCCTCAGCCAGCATAGCTTGAAGTCCACAAGTCTTAAAGTTGCCAAGTTTAGAGACTCTGACAGACATATGTTCCCATCCTAATAAGAAACAAGGAGGAAATAGGCTAGCCATGAAGGCCTATTTAGTACTCACAGATTTTACTGCCTCAGAGGTGGTATTCAGCAGGTTCTGACCAGTTCTGGAGAAGCGGTAGTGGAAATTTTGAGTAGTTCGGAGAACTGGTAGTGGAAATTTTGAGTAGTTCAGAATACCACCTCTGACTGACCCCGCCCCCATGTATTCTCTGCCTCTCGAGTCTCAGCTGATTGGCTGGGTCTTCTTTTGTTGCCCACACAGGAGAACGGAGCTGGAAAGCAGGTTAGTCGGATGGGGAGAAAATGGAGATTTTACAGTATCCTTCCCCTGGAATGGGGTGGGAATGGAGACTTTACAGTATCTTTCCCCTGCCATGCCCACCAAGCCACACAATGCCCACCAAGCCACGCCCACAGAACCAGTAGTAAAATTTTTTGAATCCCACCACTGATCTGCCTAACCCAGGTTCTTGGGAAGGACTCAGTAGGGGGACAAAAATGCCAAATCCAGTCTGACTTTCTGGCTGACTGTGTGACGAACCATAATTTATTAAACTTTTATGTTGCCCATTTGTGAGCCACTCTGGGAAGCTAATAACAATCAAACAAAAAAATCACCAAAATGTCCACCCCAAACAAACAAAAAACAAAGATGAAAGATAGCAAGCATGATGACGTGAAGGCCACACACTTCCTTGCTAAAGGGCTGGGTAAAGAGCCAGATCTTCACAACTCTTCTAAGCAGTAATAGAGTGGGGCGATCATCTGGATATTTGGGGGGACAGGCAGGCAATGCTACAAGAAGGTGCATTTCTGGATCCCGATAGATGGTATTGTTCAACTAAAGAAATGTGCAAACTTTCAGAATTGAATAAGTTGGGCAGATATTATGGGAGATAGGCAATCCACAAGTAACCAGGGCCTATGCCATGTAAACATTAACTTAGCTCTGGTATACAGAAGAGGTTGAGGAAAAGTCAAGATTGCTCCACCTTAATTTTCTTTAGTGTAAGAGGAGAAAGACAGAACACCTGTCAGTTTCAAGATTCTGCTAAACACCCTATAATGACAAAGTAGAGTTCTCGTAGTTCATATCGTGTCTCTTTCCTAACTTGGTCTACTTGAGGTGCTAACATATGATGGAGGAACAAGAAAGGATTACAATAAGAAGGTTATATGAAAACTGTGTATATGCTGTTACTAATTGAAGCATCAGTCTAAATCAGGGGTGTCCAACCTTGGCAACTTTAAGACTTGTGGACTTCAACTCCCAGAGTTCCTCAGCCAGCAAAGCTGGCTGAGGAACTCTGGGAGTTGAAGTCCACAAGTCTTAAAGTTGCCAAGGTTGGACACCCCTGGTCTAAATCATGAACTATATGATGGCAATTGCACTCCATTACAACCAAAGGGGTCAGATTGGAAGAGACTGCCTGCACATAACAATGTATGAAAGTTTATGGCAGCACAAAAATCAAGGGGAAGTATTATGTGAATGTGTACTTCTAGAACATATTGCAAATATTGGAAGAAGTATAGCCAAGTCAATGGTGTTTCAATGCTCTTTGATTACAGATCCTTAAAAACACATCAGTCAAGGGAATAATGTTCAGGCTGAATTATAATATACAATAGGGGTTCCCAACTCTCGGTTGTGGCCAGTGGGAACGGCCACAGAAGCAACGAGCAAGCATGTGCGTTTATCCACTTGCGCAAGTAGCAGGCAAGTGCGTGTGCACAAGCTCCATTTGCATGAATGGCATGCATGCATGCAGAACCGCCTCCTCCTCCCAATCCCATGTCGGTCCACAAAGCCTGAATGGTTGGGGTATCTGATACATGCCATGTGAAGGTTTGGCAATTTGATGTCAAAGGACCTATATTGAGATTACTCTATTTTATATTTCAATATATTTCAATTGCCTTATTTTGCATCTCAACTGCCTTCAGGTCCCCATTCTTTTGTGTTTTAATCTGAATAATCCAACCAAAAGTTATCTTGCCAGCAACACACAAAAGGCCCAAAGAGAAACTCTCAGTTTTTTTCTGCATTTTCCTCTATGATTTTGGTCCCGGGCCAAGTGAAAATGCACCACCTGTCACGGGTGATCCCTGGCTTTGCTTCATCCTTGGTGGATCAGTGGTGAATTTCAAACAGTATTTCAGGGCAAACTAAAATTTTAAGTTTCCAGTTGAAGTGGCTGGAAAAATGATGGATATCCAAGAAAAATGTCCACTGTATAATATGATACCTACAGACTCCAGGAAGATGAAAAACAGATCTCTATGCCAATCAACAGTTTTAGACAATATGTAAAGTCCTGTTAAATTATTACAAGTTTAGGAAACCAGCCATACAACACCTATTGAGCATCCTGGCTCATACTAAGCCATGAACCATGGTTTGGAAATTGCCATGACTAGAGTCACACTTTGCACTGACCAATAAACAAGCAAAGTATTTTGTCACTGAGTTCTCATTACTTTCATATATTGAACCATGACTTGCTCAATCTAGTTTTGGGGGTTCATATGATCCACCGATTGGATTTACTTAACATGGTGAGGCTACATGTAGTTAGTGCTTTAGAAATGAGTAAAAGCTGATAGCTTAACAATCTTTTGGTTTCAGATGATCTGAATTAGAGTATCTTATCATGGGCAAACTAAAATGATACTGTTTGTTCATTCTGTAATTCTTTGTGTATGTGTGTTGTTTGACATTGCCCAAAATCCTTCTGGAGTGGGGCAGTTTATATATACTGTAAACAAGCAAGCAAATGCATAAATGTGTCTGTTAACTATTGGGTAGACCCTGTCATTGTTAGTTGTGAAAACAGGAAGCCTGGTTTTGGGAGGTTGTTGTTTGCACAACGTGCAAACCCATGGCTAACTGATCCATGTTTTAATGACTTCACCTAATCATCTAGATGTGGCAAGATACGGAATAATAACTAATTATACTACCTGAAGGTTGTGTGGCTCCAAACTTTTTTTGTTCCTAGCTTAGATCCAGTTTGTGATGCAGTAAAACAAGTGACAAAGTTATGTAAAACAATAAAACAAGATAAAAATAAAATAGTAAAACAAGAGTGCCTGAAAGCAGTGAAGCAGGGATTACAGATATTTGATACAAGTCAGTGGTATCATATACATCTTTGTACAAATGATATTTATGTAATTTGCCTCCATTGTGTTTTACAACTGATTCACACTACATTCACACTACATTTCTGAAATGACATCATAATACTTGTGAGATTGCTTGCCCCTTTTTCCTCTCATAGATGGTCCTGACATGAATGGTAACCAGCAAACCTCTTAATTGTATTGCATGTCCAATGCTGTATAAGTAGAGAAATATACACTATTTCTTTGATACATCTTTCACCTTAATTTCTTCAATTACAGCTTTACTAGCCAGTGTCCTATCCAAGTATTGTCCAGATATAGATTTCTTTATTTTTAACTAAGTGTACTTAGGTCATGTTTTAAGACAGTGCTAAACAATATTCTTAAGTTAGTGGGCACATTTGAAGTGGGAAAAGTGTGTGAGTGTGTTTATATGTGTGTCAGATGATCCCAAATCATTTTCTCCACATTTTCCTTTGCAAAACAAGCGAGCACCTTAGGTGCATATACAAACTCCTACTACTGGTACCTTCCAAGTGAGGACCTGCTACATTGCAAGAACAGGAAGGATAAAACAAAGGTGGCGAGAGATATACACATATGCAGACTAAAACAATCAGTATGCTATATGGCTGTATCTAAGGTAGCCATCGAGTTTAACAGACACTTCCTGTTTCCTGACTTCCTCCTACGTTCTCCCTGGAGGCTCATGGATGCAGCTTGGTCGGCCAATCAGACATAAGGAACTATTTCTGTAGATCTGCCTGTTCTATGCTTACAGTATTCTATAAAATAGTTTCTGTTGTCAGCTGCTGTCTGTGATAACATACTAAAGAGTTATTCATTTGGACTGTATAGTTTTAAATTATTAAAAAAAAAACCATTCCCCCAGTTCTTGACAGCTGAATGGATCTGAATCATTTTTACTAAAATGTGTTTGGATCGTATTGCATTTGATTGAAGACATAATTATGGAATTTAAAAAATAATCTCAAACATCATGTATAGATCCACTCTGGACATTTGTGGGTAGGGAGGGTGGAAACAAAAATGCAAAAATCAACTCCAAACATATCAAGAATGGGTTGTATTGTGGCTATATAGTTTTTTTTTAAGTAGAATAGTAACTGAATAGTAGAATATTGGATTATTTTGCAATGTCATGATCTGGAAAGAAGTAAATGATATATATTTGATTTTGAAGTAAAGATTAATATTTTCAGAGGCACACAGGTTTTTGTGTGTATCTGTTCTAATGAAATTGACAGCTGAAAATGGATTCTCCCCATTCTTATTAATGCCAAGAGGTTAGTTATGTAAAAATTAATTATATACAGTATATTTACACATTCTCTCTCTCGCACACACACACAGACACAGACCTTATACGCATGAGAAACCTTTATAAAGATAATTTATTTTAGTACTGCAGTTCCTTATTTTTTTCTATTGCTTTCCTATTTTATTGAAAATAGGAAGAATATTAAGATTGTTAAATTATGCTACAAATCATTCAAACAGAAAAAAATCCTTCTCCTATAAAGGTGATAAATAATATAAACATCTATAGTATTTACTATATATGGAATATCTATGCTTATCTTTTTGGAATATTTTCATTTTATTTCTACATCACTTCCTTGCATGTGTCTTTTGATTTACTTACATGCTAAGAAGAAAAGACAAACCCAGCCTTGCTTTAAGGCATTATTAGACAAACTGCATCATGGCTTATCCCCTTTCCATTTCTTTTTCTTTTGTTCAATAATTTGCAGCCATTGGGTTGAGATGATAGCAGATTGCAGGGATTCAAAGAGAATAAAGCTTGTTTGCCCTCAGTATAAGCTCATTCTAAGATTTTTTAAAACAAAGTGCTTTGAATCTTGTCTATATAGAAGTTGCAACATGGTGTATTTCCTACATACATTTATTTTGCGTGATTAGTCCAGGCCCCAATGGTTTCCAAACTTTTATAAAACTTGGAGCAGGGAGAAATTCAACATACCCAGTGCTCCCAAGGCATCATAATCCTTTTTTTGTTTACAATTGCCACTCCTTTTCCTACTTTTCATTTGGTATGTAATCTGGTGCTTCAAGGATCATTACGTGCTTAACTCCACCATGCCGACAGAACAGCTGAACATGCAGAAAACCGAGAACCCACCCTCTCAACTTGCTCTTCTATTTCTGCTGTCAAGGAACCTCAATCACAAACTCTGATTAGCAGAAAACAAATGATTTCTGACCTGATGGTCCATATGCAAGATGAGACTGGACCTACCTTGCTCGCTGTTTTTGGACATTCCTTAACCAGCCACAGATTCTTAGAACTTAAAAGAAGACTTTGTACACGTAAATTGCTCAAATTTGCTTAGGTGCCTGCCTGAATTGATGAATGCTGTTTTAATGGATAAAATTTAAATCTGTGAATCCCAACAGTGGTTTTAAATCAAAACAAAAATAAAAAGTTCCTTGTTAACAAAATCATGGCAAATATTGCCATTATTTAATAAAAAGACTGAATGCTCTTAGTGTGTGCACACACACGTGTGTAATATATAATACAGATGTATGCACACACATAAACACATATCTACCTACTTAGTTAACTTTAACAGGTACAGGTGCTCTTCTTTTTCTCATGCAGCCATTAATTGGAGTTAGGAGAAAATTCTCAAATGTATTTTTTGCTTGTATTCTTAATCAGGCTTGGAATTCATGTTTCCAGGGGCTACTCTATTGCTGCACCTAATTTATGCTGCAATTCACATTGTTAAGCCTGCTCCACTCTCCCCCAAATTATTTCCCAGATTTGGGGGAAGGAAACGCTTCTGCTGACATTTATGGCATATATAGCTAACTTTAACTGAGAAAATGTTATTAAAAATAGTATTATAAGGGTAATATTAATTTGCAAGAAAAGATGGACCATGAGGTAACACATCAATGTTTTAGTGAGGCTATGAATACTGAGGGCAAAAAATCATTCAGAAATTAAATGTATCTCTGCATCACCATTTTTGTTTTATTTGTCCCCATTGATATATACTTGTGGATACAATTACTTTACAGACAATCCATTCTATGCAACACATTTTATGCCATCAAACAGGCATCCCTGGTAGGGTGTGTCAAATTTTTCAACTTTCAATTTCCAAACATTATGGGGTACTCAAAATTTGTGACGTGCCTTGAGGATTGTAAAAATATTATGGTTACTTTAATATAATTTAGATGTGCTTGGTAAGTAACTACATAAATATCATAACCTTTTGTTTGTTTCATTTGAAGCAATAATAGCTTCATCATCTTTTTTTCTCTGGTGCAACAAATTTTGCAAATATTTATTTTTATTCTGCCCTTCCGCCAGGATACACATTTTATAAGATCTATTGATACCTTCTGTGGACAAAATGCTTCCAAAACCAGCTGTATCAGATCAGTGGTAGGAGAGAGCTATATCGCCACTGCCATCTCCTGCTTACGAGCACCTCAAAGGTATGTGGGAAAAGATAGGCCTTGGCCTAATCCAACAGGGCTATTCTTCCATACACAATTATCTCAATTCTTCTTCACTACAGGTAGCCTTCGACTTACGATCACAATTGAGTCCAAAATTTCTGTGGCTTAAGTGAGAGTTATTAAGTGAGTTTTGCACCATTTTATGACTTCCTTGCCACAATTGCTAAGTGAATCACTGCAGTTGTTAAATTAGTAGCAGTTGTTAAGTGAATCTGGTTTCCCCATGGACTGTGCTTGTCAGAAGGCTGCAAAAGGGGCTCACATGACCCTGGGACACTGCAACCGTCATAAATAGGAGACTGTTGTGTCTAAATTTTGATCATGTGACCAAGGGGATGCTGTAATGGTGTGAAAAACAGTCATAAGTCATTTTTTTCCACTACTGTTGTAATTTCGAACAGTCACTAAATGAATTGTGAGTCTAGGACTAACTATAGTCTATAATAACATAGTAATTGGCTCTATGTCAGTGATGATTCAATGAAGACCACAACTAAAGTTAAAGTTTGATATGCTGAAGATAGATTACTTCTCATAGATTTTGGATGGCATTCCACACCTATTTATTTGTTGCTTGCTTTTATATTCAACTTACTTTCAGAAAGTAAAGGCAGCATGAGGCAATTCTCTTCCCATGTTACCCTACCAGCCTGTGAATGAGGAAGATGATCTGAGTGAGATCTGAGCCTCATTCTCTCCAGTCTTTAACTAGTATGTCATACGAGTTAAAACTATGAAATTGCCAGCCCTTCAAAATAGACCAGGTCAACAAACAAACATTATTAGGGGTTGAGGGTTGGTAGTTTATTGTGGTAGAGTACAATAACAAAATCTTGAAATCATATCCTATCTTATACTAAACAAAATCAAGGCTGGGTTATTTTGAGTTATTTCCTCACACTTTCTTCCATCTCTGGTGCGTGCAATATCTTGTCCAAAGCTCTACTTCCTCCTCCTTTAACAGTTGTATCTTTCCCAGGTCCAAATTCCTTGAAATAGCAATAGCCACCATTGCAGAGCATTTGAAAGGGGACAAAATACATTTGTGGAGAGTTAAATTACTACTGAATATTAGTCTTGACCTGGCTTCTGTTCAAATGGGAGCGATTCCATACGTAAAGATAAACTAAAAGAAAGAAAAAAGAAACAAGAGAAAGAAAAAGTACAATATCAAAAACAATAGGAAATGAGAAAGAAGAGCAAAAAACTACTTATAGAAACATTTGTTTAAAGTTTTAAACCAGTTTGCTTTAGCAGTTAAGGCAGCAGGCTAAGAAACCAGGAGGCTGTGAGTTCTAGTCCCACCTAATGCAAGAAAGCCAGCTGGGTGATTTTCATTCTCTCTCAGCCCAATCTATCACAAATGGTTGTTGTGGGAAAAATAGAAGGAGGAAGTATCATGTATGTTCATCACTTTGAGTTATTTATAAAAAAAGTTTAAAGGCAGGATAAAAATTAAATACATTTCTAATCTTCTGTGTAGCAGTTATAGACATATAATATCACCCTTCAAAATTACATGATACAATTTTTTTTTCCTCATATATGCCCCTTAATTTATTTGGTAGATCCAGAAATCACCGGTTTATTTTTATCCATTTTCAGCAAAAAGTCCCAAAAGGGTTTTTATTCTTTTAGAAAAATAGTGGTTGTTTCCTCCCTGATCAAACAAGTCAATTTAGCCATTTCTACAAGCTCTATCATTTTCACAGTCCACTCCTTTATGGTGCATATTTCTCTATTCTTCCATATTTATGCATTTAATAACCTTGCTGCCATTGCCATACAGAAAACCAACCATCCATAAATCTTTTCTAATTGACTTTCTGTAAGTCCTAGTAAGACGTGTTCTGGTTTCATCTGATCAAATTTGAGATATTTCCAATGACCTCGTTGGCCCTAAGGTGATACAGAATGCTGGATTAGATAGGCCCTTGACATATTCAGGAGGATTTTTTCTTACTTTCTGAACCATCAGAAACATTAAATTCTAATGTTTTGGATGGGCGGATGGATAGACTGAGATAGATTGACAAGTGGAGATTCAGGTTATTTATTAAATAAAAACACTAATGAAAAACTCAGATTTTTACTGGGTTAGTAAAATACCCTTTACAGCAGTTGCATCTTCTACTGAAATTGTAGCAAAGAGATGCTAAGTTCACACCCCTGTGAGCTCAATACATGCTTGGAATTGCAAACAAAAACTGCATATATGAAAGATGGAGCAAAAGATCTATGGATTTGGTTATTAGCCTTATGTATAAGGCAAAGCCCTGGCTTACTTCAGCTGTGGATATGCATCCTGCATAGATGCACAGCCTAATCATCCTGCCATTAAAACACTCTGCTAGCTCCATTCAGTTTCCCTGGCTCCACCCCGCAAGGGATTATGGGGGTCATTAAATGAAGATGATAATGATAGGTGCACAGCCTAATAGGGAGGGTCCTGCTGAATATTTTGCCTTTACATTCTGATATTGCCCCGTTAGTGTTTTTCATTTTTTGGAAGCTGCTTGTTCCTTCCATTAAGGAAAGGCTTATATTTTGTTGCTATAAATATGTAACGGTAAAATCATAAAAAGAAAATGTTGAATCAGTTGACTTGAAATTTAATCCTGTGGAACCTGAAACACTGAGATAAGGCAAACATCCTTTTCTTCCATTGTGAAATGCCAACAGAGCCCAATGCTGCTTGTTCACAACATAATTATTGCTGTTGGTTGTTTTTTTTTAAATAGCTGGTGGCTGAACAAAGGTAGTAGCTTACCATTTGGTCAAAAGAACAAAAATGTACCAAACTGGGTGGAGTTAAAACATGGCATGGAGGTACACAGTGATGTGAACATTATTTCTAAGACGATGTGGCTGAAACTGTTATCTTCTTTGCTGCCTGGGATAAAAACTAAATCAGGTAAAGTTGTTTACCACTCACCCAGCCCAAGTCTGTGGTTTAAATGCCTGGAAGTCATTGTTATTCACCTGAAATGAATATGCAGGTAGCTAAGGGCAAGGCTATACTTGTGAAGAGTCATTATGATCCACCACGCCTTCTTTTTGTCTCCTTTCCTTCCCACAGGGTGCAGGTAGTACAGGACAGCAACGTTCTTCCCACAAAAGGTCTAAAGATCAGGTGAAGGTAGACTTGGTGAGGCAGATAAAAAGGAAGACATTCTCTTCTTCCAAACTGGTCCATCCAGAAACAGAAACTCTCAACCGGAGAGAAAGTTGACTTGGTTTAATGATAATTAAACTGATGTTCAAACTCCTTCTTTGCAAGTGAGTATTTCTGGACTAATCACCATTTCTCAGTCCAGCCAACCACAGAAGAGAATTGAGTTAGAAGAGACAGAAGAGAGATGAGTCCACGAAGAAGCAAGGAACTTATTATGATAGAAATAACAGAATAATAGAGTTGGAAGGGACCTCAGAAATCTTTTCATCCAATTCCCTGCCTAAGCATGAGAACCTATACCATTCCAGACAAATGACTGTCCAATCTCTTCTTAAATACCTCCATAACACCCACAACTTCTAGAGGCAAACCTTTCCATTGACTGTTCTCATAAACAGGAAATTTCTCCTTAGTTCTAGGTTGGATTCTCTTTGATAAGTTTCCATATATTACTTCTTGTCCTGCCCTTAGGAGCTTTGGAGAATAGGTTAACCCCTTCTTCTCCATGACGGCCCCTCAAATATTGGAAGACTGCTACCATGTCAACCCTAGTCCTTTTATTTGTTAGACTAAACATACTGAGTTCCTGCAACCAACCATTCATTGTATGTTTTAGCTTCCAGATCCCTAATCATCTTTCTTGCTCTTCTATGTATGCTTTGTAAAGTCTCAATGTTTGGGGTTTTTTGGTATTGTGAGCAAAACTGGATGCAGCATTCCAAGTGGGGTCTTACCAGCGCAGTATAAAGCGATACTAGTACTTCATGCGATTTTGATACTATCCCTCTGTAACGTTAGAACTACAGAAGGGCAAAGTATTAAACATACCGAGAGATCAATAAAAAAATGCAGCATGTCATACATATATAAATTATTTCTAAAAATACATGCACTCAAGGTAGGGTTTTATTTATTTTTTGGGAGACAGTGTAATTTAGTAATGAGAAAAATCACAACTGTTCAGTCAACATCCCTCTACAGTTCAATAGACAGGCTTTTCAGACATTTGCATCATGCCTCAAAAGCTGTTAGACCTGTCAGAGTAGAAATTATAGCAGGGAGAAGAAATAAATGGGGGTGAACTTCAGGGAAACGTATTTGGGTGCAATGTAGAGTGTTCCTGAACAACACTCATAGAGTTGCCCAATGGTGATGTGATGATGGGGAAAACCATCATCTTAGCTTTGCAATACATTAATTAGGGCCCGACTTTATTCAAGCAGTGACCTAGAAAACAAGCCAACAACCCATTCAGAAGAAAGCCGAATTCTTAAATCAGTGGATGAACTAAAGGAAGGTTATCAGGCTTCCTCGCTTTTAAAATAAAAAGCAGGGAAGAGTATGAATAGGTAGAGCTTTTCCAGTCATAAACTCGATCAAACACTCTAACTCCATCTGGAATGAAAGGAGTTAATGGGTCTCTGGGAAACCTACATTCATGAGAGATAGAGTCTTTTAACAATGGAAATCTAAAACAACAGTGTTATCAGCTTTGGTGAATAAGAGCTGGGCTATTTATACCATTGGGCTTTGAATGATCAAGACTGTGCAACCAATGAAAATAGAATCCACTCCTGTTTTCCCCTCTAGAACTGTGCATTTGTATCCACACATTCTTACTTTTCAGTTGAAGACACAGATCTGATGAAATGGATCGTTGTTCACACAATACATCGGCTAGCCTTTATCGTTCTTAAGGTATTTTTGCTGTCGTGGACTAAGAGAATTACTGTATATTCTGGAACTTATTTTATTCCCAGGCTTTGAAGTTCCATCCGGCTTGTAGTCATAGGCCATTCCTCTACAGAGTTGATCTAATCATTCCGAAAGACCATCTACCCAGCAGCTATTCCTTTTTTGGGGGGGTCTGTTAATGGATTCAGATGTCCTGATTAATAACTCATTCACATAGTGATAAGGGTATCAGGAGGAGACTGTCTTTCACTGAAAACTATTGTTTCTCTAAAGACAGAGTGATACTACTGATTGCCTTCTTGGGAAATGTTGAGATGACCTTATAAATTCAGGGCCACTCTTTCCTGGCTGGAGGGTGAGGCAAATGCCGGATGGTGTTGCTGAGAAACTGATGCCATGGTTCTGAAGGACATCATCCTATGGCTCTCCCCTGCAGAAGCTTTGGAAGATGCTGGCTCATCAGAGATGTTGAAGCAGATTGGCAGCCCAGTTGGCTATTTTTACCTGAAATATGCACCAGTCTTGAATTTTACTGCAGGTAACAGCATATACCATCTAACATCTGTACAGTCGTGTGACTAACATGTAATTAAAATGGTAAACATATATTCCATATATCCTCATCCTCCTAAATGAATACACTATAAGATGAAGACTTCTTCATTAAAGGTTATGGGGTGGATCTACCACATTCTGCAGGTTGGTAGATAGGATGTTTTTGAATTATCCAATCTAAGACTAAAAGACAGTGACTAGTTCAAAGTCACCCAGCCAGCTTCTGTTTCTAAGGAAGGACGAGAACCTGGGTCTTTCCACTCCTAATCCAGCACCCTAACCATTAGACCATACTGGTGGTCATCTAGCTATAGATTTATACCAGGGGTGTCAAACTTGCGGCGTCACATTGTCATCACATGACGTATCATGACTTTTTCCCCCTTTGCTAAATCGGGGCTGGGCATGGCTAGCGTGTGACGTGTCTGGCTGACATCCCTGATCTATACTTATATGAATGGCTATATAAACATAACTAGATTTTTCCTTGAAATCTATCCTTTGAATTAATAAATAAGTTTATGATTTATATTTTACAAAAATAGATATTTCAATAGGAAGCTTTCACTTATGCAGTGGTACCCCGGTACTCATTGTTAATTGGTTCCAGGAGGTGCAATGAATACCAAAAATGATGAGTACCAAACTATTTTTTCCCCATAAGGAATAATCTAGTGAGTCACAAGGCAGCCGACACGGACAAGTTTTATCTTGTTTATTGAGTACCAAACAATGAGTACCGGGACAAAATTTTCATGTCAAAATGCATTGAGTACTAAATTTGATGAATTTCAAAGTAGTTGAGTACCAAGGTACCATTGTATATGACAAAATAGATATTTTAATATTCATTTTTATTTTTAAATATTTATTAAACTAACTATGCAAATACATTTGTAATGTTTGGAAACTGTTGGGCTGGGAGTGACATTTCAAGGGAAAAAAGCAATTCTGTTGCAATACAATTAGATGCATTTTTCTCCCAAGTATTGTACTTAAATGAAGCTGCAAAGGAATAAGGAACATATGGGGGCTGTTGGCCCATATTAGTGTTCCCCCTTCTTCCTTTCCTGCAGGCTGATTATAGGTGTGTCTGTTGAATTGGCATCCCATGCTGTAAATACTTATTCACACAGTAGCAGATTGCATATTGTATATAGCCGTTTATAAAGGCTTTGTATTATCTTATGCCAAAAAGATGGCTGCGAGAGGTTAGGAAGTTGGAAGTTAGAGTGGATTTAGAAGTCCATGTATATTTGATTCAACACGATGTTCCAATGGGACTTGTTCTTTGGTAACAAGTCTCATTGGCTTCATCATAAAAGCCACTGTTTGGTTTTAAAGAGACCTTTAAATATTCTTTTGCTCTTTTGCAGTCATCCCCAGACCTAAATCGACTCAGCTACAAAAAGGTTTTTATGAGATCGCTAAAAGTTTTGCTGGTGAATCTGTCATAACTCAAATCTTGCTGCAATTTCTAGAGCTCTTTGCATGGATTTATATAGATTTATAGGTCTTTCCATCCACAGTTTAGGGCAGGTAACAAAAGCAATATAGCACCATCACAGGATAAAACTTACTCCATTGTTAAAATAGCTGAATTGTTTAAATTCTGAGATGATTTTTTTGTTTAAGCCTAAACAGTTTGGTTTTCATCTCTTTCAAACCATAAAAGATTTCGTTGGATTATACCACTGGTTCATCCTGCAAGGAATCCGCCTTCCAATTAATGACAAATCAATGATTGGATTCTATGGATAATAATGGGAAAGTGTGTTTGAACTATAATTTAATACCTACATTTAGCACGGTTTACACAATAAGCTAAAACCAAGCCAAACACATTATGGTTTAGTTCAATGTGTGAATTCTACCCACTGCAAAGAAGTGTGGGACAGCATTTAGGTATAGTATCTACGTCACCTTGATATCTACCTTCCCCAGCCACTAAATGGATGGCACCCATTCTACGAACATGTGTGGAATAGAGAGATTCTGCAGATAATCCGAGAGAAAAAACATAATATGGAAAACAGAAGCATTGGAGTTTGCCAGCTTCCCATTTTGTTTTAATTAATCCAATTTAACAAATATATTAAACAGTTAGATTAGATCAGGAAATTGGCTGGCCCAAATGCTGCAGATTGCTTGTCCATGTTTATAGGGTTGGGTATGAAATGTAGGCAACCTATTCTTCAGGCTCACTGTGGGTGTCTGATGTTAAGAGAATATCAAGGGCTTCGTAACAGGCAAGCTAAAGTGTTATTCATAACTTTCTCAGGAGCATAAAATTGTACCAAGACATGGTAAAACCTGCTGTTCCACTGTACCGGCACAGGCACAATGCTGCCATTGATACTGTCCTTATTTATGGTATACAGGATGTTTTAAGGACAAGTATAGGTGTATAATATCTCTAGCTCTGTTTCCCTATCCTTTTACAAAATGTCACTAATCGGTAGGAAAACAATGGACTGGTCACACAATAGGATGGAGAGAGTAGGATGGAGACAGAGAAGAGTCCAGTTCTGATAATTGCTAGGCCAGTTTTTGCTCTGCTTATATGTGTCTCGCACACCTATGTTTGGAAGGAGTCTCAGTTGAAATAGCACAAGTCTAGAATAAGCGCTCAACCCACGTTCAAGAGCAAACTGGCAGATGTAGCTGACAGGCGTAGAAAGAGGTATGTGAAGCAGCAGGAAAAGAGAACTCTAATTTTCTTACTATACTGTGTAGTTGTCCATCTTGAGACTGCTAACCAACTGTTGCTGAAACTGATCCAAAATATCTGAGCTTGGGAAGCTGATGGAGAGAGAGAAATGCCAGCTTTGAATGTGTCCAAGCATATCTGAAAGAAAGTACGCAAGGAAGGAAGGGAACATGTCTTCACTTAAAATACCCAATAAATGTTGATTGAACCTTTGACAGTGGCATTGGCTTGAATGGTCAGGGAAATAGATTGCACCCAGGACAGAATTGCCATAGTTTCACATGCTTAAATGGTAAAGGACTGCTGTAACACCAGAACAGTGAAGGACAACTTTTAAATCAGGGATCTCCCAACCTTGGCAACTTTTAAGACTTGTGGACTTCAACTCCCAGAATTCCTCAGCCAGCTGGTTGAGGAATTCTAGGAGTTGAAGTCCACAAGTCTTAAAAGTTGCCAAGGTTGGAGATCCCTGTTTTAAATTACATCAGTATGCGTTGAAGAGGAGATGAAGGTAGTTATTTTGAACTGGTGGCATTAAAAAGGGTGTGGGTACAAATAGAGAAAGACTTCCAATTTTGTTTGGCCCCAACATAGAGCTAATACACTAGATCAGTGTTTCTCAACCTGAGCCACTTTTAAGATGGATTTCAACTCCCAGAATTCCCCAGGAGTTGAAGCCCAAACATCTTAAACGTTGCCCAGGTTGAGAAACACTGCAGTACTTCGCTGAGTAATTCAGAGCTATATTATTTGAAGATTTGTGTTATCTGCTGCCTTAGATTCACTTATGGCATTTGTGTGATTCCTTTCCTACAGGCATTTCAAAAGGCCTTAAACCCATTATTTTATTAGTGCTTTCCTCAAAGACAACTGGGTACTACGTAATCCAACTGTTCTTATGTAGGTAATGCTGTGTATTTTCTTTGTAACATATTATTGTTCATTTGTTTTCTGCACATCATCTTGGCAAGGCTTCGCATTACTATGTGGTTTATGAGCGCCTTACATAAAGAACTAATAAGCATACCCTCCATTAGTCAGCATTGCAGATTTCACTAGCTCAGCAATCTAAGAATTCATTTTAAAACAAGCATTGTCAAATCAGTTGCTGTATTTATTTATTTACATGCTAAATTTATATCCCAGCTTTGTTTTGTAAATTTAAGATGGTGTACATAATGCTTTCTTCTTCTGTTTTCCCACAAAAATGACAGGTGAGGTTGTCGCACTGAAACAGAGTGACCCAAAGTCATCCAGCTACCAGCTGTTAGGTACAACAGGGCTCTCCAAACTGGTAACTGTTAAGACTTGTGGACTTCAATTCCCAGAATTCCCCAGCCAGCATGGTTGGTTGAGGAATTCTGGGAATTGAAATCCAATCTTAAAGTTGCCAAGTTTGGAGATCCCTGATATAGGACAACTGGAATTCAGTTATTTACCTCTATGTCTAAGGAATTCCGCAAAACTTTGGGAAGAGCTACAGTATGTCCTAATGTATAAGATGACCTACTCGCACTCTTACCCCGACTGTCTCTTTGTGCTCGATGAGAAGAGCTTTCCTTTTCTGCAATCTGTTTTCCCCCTTTTTCTGAAGAAATCAAATAGGGAGAGAAGATTATGAAAGGAGAATCTTGTACTGTAATGCAACGGCTAAGCTTAGTTTCCTAAGAACTAAAGGGAAGGAAGAAGATATCTTACGTAACCTTTCTTTGCCTGGCATTTTCCAGCTTTGCTTTTTTCTTCTTCCTGGCATAGCTTGGAATCTGAACTTTCTATCCCAGCATCTCTAGAAAGAGTTTAAGTGGCAAAAGAAAATTAAACATGCCAAGTTCCTTTGCCTTTGAGGTTTTTTTTTTAAGGCAGAATAGAATTTGGCAACTGATCTACTGAGGACAGTCCTCTATCTGGGGGCTTCTTGTGTCTGGAAGGTTCTTCAAATCTAGTTGGAAGATAAAGAACCCTAACAAGAGAGAGCAGGGTGCTTAAGTGACCTATTAACAGTGAGGCACATAATTAGCAGGACATAGTCTTCTGCATTTATAGTTTAATTCATAGTAATCATTTCTAAATTTAAGTCATTGGGGTCAACACAAGTACAGTTTATGCAAATGTATTCCATTTTTAGGGAAATCCCTTTTCACTCTTTTGGGCAATGCTGCCTAAATCGATCACTCTGAGCTATGGTGTGGGGGCAGTGGTGGTATTTGACTGGTTCGGCTCCAAGGATCATCTATGAGTGGACTGGTTCGCTCTGATGATCAGCTGCTGGGCCCGCCTGCCTGCCCTGATACTATTCTGACCTTTTATTTCCTGGTTCTCAAGCTCAGCTGCACAGCGGATTGCTGTTGAAGACACAGGGAGACTGCAGGATTACATTGAGGTCAGTAGCAAACCCTCTGTGCGTGCGCGCACTCACTGAACTGGTTGTTACACCAGTTGAATCACCAGGGGGTGTGAGGACTGAGTTAGCCTTTCTTATGTGGCTCATCAGTTGCCGTCTCTGCTTCCTGATTCAATCGGAAAAAGTCCTAAGCATCTGGAGGCACATGGACAAATGACAGTGCTTTATAGTGAGACAATCTGCTGATCACTGGTAATCCGAAAGCCAAGATCAATAATTCTAAGAGTCTGAACTTAAGGCCTTCTCTCCCATAGGTGAACTATGGATTCTCTCCCTTTTCTTTCTGAATACGACTACTTTACTCAGGAATACCACAGAAATAGCAATGCTAATCCTTTCTGTTGAATCCTGTTCATTCACTCAGTGGTGAACAAAATAATAATACTTGCAGGGGAGCCCCCAAAAACTTGCCAGAGTTTAACACCCACTCTCAAAACCAGGAGCATCTCAGAGAACACAACGAAGGTTAATTGTACCTGGTGCTTCCAAAATACTGATTTATGCTTGGCTGGGGAGAGGGAGAGAGGACAAATACACTGGAATGAGTGGACATTTGAGCAGGAACATTTTTCCTTCAGTTACTATTTGGAAGGGTTTCTACCTGGTCTGTTTGCAAGGCCTTTCCTTTCCACATGGTCTCTGTGATCACCAGAAAAAAAGGAACCGATTCCATAATGAGCAGCTATTATTCACAGGGCACAATGAGCCATCTTTTAGCAGAGTGCATGAATCAAAGCAGTGTGGTTAGTTCATGCTTCAGTGTATCCTACAAACTCTGTGAATATTTTAGGGATACCACATGAACATAGCCTAACTGGATGAAGGTAAGGATTTAAGAGCCTATATCAGTTGTATGCGTTTGAGTAGAAATTGTTTGCAGGAATAGCACATTGAATTGGTTGTCTGAATGTGCCATGTGATTTCAGACCAGCATATTGCAGTTACAGTGGAGAGCCCGCCTCCTAACACACTGGAAAATTTAATAATGGCATCAAAAAACATCCCTGTACAGTTTTGTAAACTAGATGGATTAGTATAACCCAAAGAGATTCTTTGACTCCTGTTGAATACGGCACTCTGACAAATGTTCATTTTAAAACTGTTTTGCAAATCAAATGTGCTTCCATATTGTAGGCGATGTTACTATATGGCAGGGGTGTCAAATTTATGTCGTCACGGTGGTGCCACATTACTAATCACAACTTTTCCCCCTTTGCTAAACCGGAAGTGGCCAGTGCGTGATGCATCCAGGCCGCTGGCCTTGAGTTTGACAGCCCTGCTATATGGTATCTGTTGTAGTATCCCCAGTACATATTCATTGGAAATCCTGTTTTACTCACCAATTCTGATCATCCACTTAGCAATCTTTTGAGTTCTTGAATACAGGTAGTCAAGTTAGAATCACAACTGAGGCCAAAATTTATGTTGCTAAGTGAAACATTTGTTATGTGAGTTCACCCCATTTTACAACTTTTCCTGCCAGAGTTGTTAAGTGAATCATTGCATTTGTTAAGTTAGTAATGCGGTTCTTAAATCTGGCTTCCCCCATTGACATTGGTCTTTAGAAGGTTGCAAAAAGGGGATATCACAAGACCCCAGGACAATAATAAATATGAACTAGTTGCCAAGCATCCAAATTTTGATCATGTGACATGGGGATGCTGCAAAGGTTGTAAGTGTGAGAAATGGTCGTAAGTCACTTTTTTCAGTGCTGTTGTAACTTTGAACGGTCACTAAATGAACTTTTATAAGTTGAGAACTACCTGTATTCCACTAGTCTGGGATAATGGATGCAAACCACTTGTCCCATAAATAATAGAACTTTTTTCATCCCTAGAATTGACCAAAATTCAACAGAACCTCTGTGTAGGAGAAAAGAAAGTGCTTACATTATTCACACACCCCTTCCTCTTGGACCTTCATCATACTTCTTATCCTGCTCTGAAGTTGCCCCAAAATCCTGCAGTTCCTGCGCCCCCATTTCCTTTCTTGTGGCCTCCATGTTTGACAGATTTTGATTCAAACCAATAAGTAGTATTAACTTGGGTACCTGAGCTGAACCAAAATTAAATATTTTTAAACCCAACTATTACATTAAAGCAATAAACAGCATGTCCTTAAGGCTACATTCTAAGAATGCTTTACTTGGGAGCAAGTTCTGCAGCTCTCTATGGAACTTAACTTACGAGCATCCAAAAAGATCACACAGCAGGAAGTAATAAAAAAAAATCAAGTTAAGGGCACAGTGCATTTGGACATAAGGCCTGATGAACTTAGAGGTAATTACATTCAATACTGAGCTATGTTGGCATGCAAGTTATCCTTGGGCACATAGGTTTACAAGGCAACTAAGAAATTAATTAAACTACTGATGATCCCACCTAATGCAGAACCAAGATTTTCCATCAATTTGTCAAATATGACAAAATGCTCCCATTGGCACATCCTGCTATAAACCCTAATGAAAGACCTCTCACTTTATACTATGCCCCAAACAACCAACTAAATTATACTTTCAAAAAGTGAATTCAGGAGACAACATCCATCCCCCACTCAAAGATTGACATAATGAGACTACTGAGATACTACTTTATTGAAAGCCTGTTATGGGAATATATTTAATAAATAAATGAAGAAGCAAGGAACATAAGCCTGGTCCAAAATAAAGCTTAAAAATAATCATTAAAACATCCTCTGTCAATTATCTCAGTATGTTTTGGCTGCTAAAAAAATAATAATTCTGGGTGAATAACATCTGAAGTAACATGGAGGATGCCTTCCTCCTGTCCATTTGTCTGGGTGGAGCAAGGGATGAGAAAGCCTCCTGCGAGCCGCCCTGAACTTAAGCTTACACATCGGAGCTTGCAAGCCTGTTGCTAATTGCGCCCACTTGTTGCTCCATCCAACCTCTCGGCTGGAGTAGTAGAGCCACAACACACGCGGGGCTTCTTCGCCTTTCTGGTTAATTAGATGAGGGGGGAAGAAAGAGATGAATGCGTGGCACCTGGCTGACAATGGATTAAGCCGCTAGTAGAGAGACAGGGGAGCGGGGCAGATCCCTTCAAAGCTGATACTGCTCGGTCTGCATCCCTGCCGCTTTTATCAGTCGCAAACACCCAACCGCCTCTCTCTCGGCACAGCAGCAGCAGCAACAGCAGCAAGCGCTTCCTCCTTACAACTGGAAGTCTGTGTAATGGAGGGGAGGCAGCAGTCACCACCGCCGCCAGATGGTACGTTACCGCCAAGAGCCTTTCTAGTCTGCACACTTCCTCCTTCGTATCCCCACCATCCTTCGAAGGAAGGGAAGGGAAAAGTTATTTATTAATACGCGCAACGCTGCAAACGGGGAGGGGGCAGAGAAGAGGCTGAAAAGTTATCCTCGGATGCTTTGGCCAAGTGTCCCCCCAAGTTGCTAAGTAGTAGTACGCTTCCTGGCTCAAGGCGACCGGGGGGGTGGGGGGAGGGAAAAAAAAAAGAGAGAGATAGAGAGGAGGAGGAAGGGGAAAAGTTTTACTCACTTCTCTTCTTGGAGCAGGAGGAGGAGGAGCCCCTCCCAGCCAAAGAGAAGGAGCGAGCGAGAGAGATAGGGATGCTACCGCTCGCAACCAACAAGCGAGCAGCAGCCTGGCTGAGTAACACGTTCCCTGGAGACTAGCAGGAGCAACACGTGATGTGTCTACTTAGGGTGAGGAGAGGGGGAGAGCGGCTGAGGAGTGGGCAGGGGGGCGAGGACGGGGTCGCCTTCGAAGCGCTGCTGTAGAGCCGGAGGTCCAGAACTTTGTCCATCTTCTTCCATCGGGGAAGAGGAAGAAGGGAACTTATCGTAGACTTGATGAACTTTGCACATCCATAAGAAACGCCATTTTGAATTTGATTCCTCTCTCTCTCTCTCTCTCTTCCCCCCCTTCTCCCTCCGGAACAAACTTCGTTTCTCTCTCTCTCTCTTCGCTGTCTCCCCTTCTTTTTCCCCCCTTCCCCCTCTTTTCTCCCCCTCCCTCCCTCCGTTCTTCTTCTTCTTTTGAAACCGAACCCACCACCCGGATCGCCCCATCGCCAAGTCCAGCTTTCCCATCATGGCTCGACCCAAGCAGCCCAGTCTGGAGCAAGTCAAACGTAAGTCCTACGCCAGAGCGCAAGGTCAAATTTCTACCTGCGCCTTGGAAAGAAATAAGGAGGAAAAAAAAAGGGGGGGGGGAGGGAGGAGAACAAAAAAAAGTTTCGCTGAAGCCGATGATTTTAGTAAAGCGCGGCGGGATGAGACGGGGGGGGGCAGGAGGAGGAGAAGTCGCATAGGGAGCTTTGACCGTTTTGAGAATGACATGAGTGTTTTTTAAACCACCCCCCCTCGTTTTAATGTTTGCATCGTCGCCTTTTTTTACGGAAGGGAGGAGAGGAAAAGAAAAAACACACACACACACACACGCACAAAAGTTTCGAAAAAGTTGTCTGGCCGCCACGGCCGATGATGCTGAAAAAACCCGAGCAGCCTTTTCTGCTTTTCCACCCCCATCCCCGCTCCTCCTGGCCTCCCCCCGCCACTCTCCTCTCTCTCTTTCTCCCCCCGCTTCCGTGTTGCAAACTGTACCAACCAGCAACACCCGTTGCAGACTGTTGCCTGCAGGACCTGATGCTCATCCATATTAAACCGTCTGAGCTCAGGAATTCATCCAGATCATCTCTCTCGCCTCCCCTCCTACAGCAAAGTTTATTTTTAACCAAGCGAAGTTGGAAAGGGCCTGCGAGAAGCAGCATCTTTTAACCCAATTGGCCTCGCTCAAAGCGTCAAGCCCCATCCCTCCTCCCCTCTGGGCTCTCGTTTGGTTCGCTTCCCCCAGTGGGGTGAAGTTTTTATGATTTGTTGACCAAAAGATGATGGGGAGCGAGATGACGTGGGGCTCCACTCTTTGGATGGGGAAGTGGAGACGTCTTTTCTCAAGGTAGAGAAGTGGTATGTGTGTGTGTGTATGTATTGAAAGCGGGGAGCGGGAGGTGGGGGGGGAATGAGGGGCGAGAGGAGGAAAAAAAACAACAACCTCGGTTTGGGGCTTCTTGTCTTCCTGGGCATCTGTTGCTTGCTAACTTTTTTTTTTCCGCCTTGTTTTAAGGGCGCTTGCTGTGGAAGCAGCATCTGCGTTCTCTGTGTGTGTTTGTGTGTCTCCCTTTTTAATTCGCACTTCGGTACTTCTCGTTCCCCTTCTTCGCTACCCTCCCCTCCAAACCCTGGGCGGGGAAGTGGGAGGTAGGAGCTTTTTACGGATCCTGCCAGCTTCTCTGGCTTTTTTCCCTTTGGCCTTTCAGGGAAGGTGCCAGGCACCATCACGCCCTTGCTGAAATTTCCCCGAAAGTTGTTGTTTGTTTAGGGTTTGGGGGGCGGCAAAGGGAAAGAGGAGATCGCCTCCTCTTCTTCTCCCCCCCAAAAACGTACGCCGTGTCAACTGGGCAGACATCTCTCTCTCTCTTTCTCTGGGTTTCGGGATCCTAGAAGGAAGCGCACCCTCGCACGGTCACGAGTAACAGGAAAAGCGGCCGAACGTATCCGAAACCAGGAAAAAAACGGGTCGCGCGGTTTGTCTCTTTTTCTGCGGGGCTTGTTTTTTTTTTTTTTTTTGTCTTTTGAACCAAACGAGCGAAGTTTTCACATCTTGATCAAAAGTGGTCCAGATCGGTGGTTCCTTTTGCTCGCCGAGCCTTTCAACCCCATCCACCGAAGAGGCCTCCCCCCGCGCCGCCCGCCCGCCCTCCCTCCCTCTACATCTAAAACGAATTGCAAAAACACCTCCCCTCTTTCCTTCTCTTCCCCACCCCCCACCCCCACCCCCACCCCAGTTCTGTACGTGTTGATGCAGACTAGTCGGGACTCGTCTCTTAGGAAGCTGCGACCTTAAACGTTGCTAAGAAGCGGGGGAAGGCTTTCCTCTCCCACGCCCCTTGCAGATCGGAATATCCCCACCACCACCACCACACACACACACACACTTCTTGACTTGACAGACAGAGGTACAGTTCCTCCTTTCCTTTGAGCGCTTATGCGAAAAGGTCGGCCCTGATCCTTCCTTCTCTACAGCCTTTCTCCCGCCCCCCCGCACTCCCAGCCCTCCGCTCCCTTCTTCCAGTTTGTAAAAGCAAACAAAAGTGAGTCTGCAAAATAAATAAATAAATGAATAAATAAATAAAATTGCTGCTGTGGCTGCTTCGGGGCGCCGGATCTTAAAAAAAAAAAAAAACTTCGCTGACTTGTAAGGCTGCCTGCCCTTCGTTAACGAGGGGCGGCCTGAGAAAGAGAGAGAGAGAGAGAGGAAAGAGCAACAGCCGCGGGAAACGTGGTTGCTGCTCCCGCCGCGGCTGAGCTTCTCATCAGTTCCTCCTCGTCCGTTTCCAGCAGTTGTGCAACAGGCGAAAACGCATCTCGTTGCTGGGCAGAGGAGGCGAGTTGGAGATGCTGAAAACTTCGTAGAGGAGGGAGGAGCCGCCGACGGCCGCTGCTGCTGCTGCTTCTTCTAATGCTGCTGTAGCGGCAGCCTGTTGATGGTGTAGGTGGATTGAACTTTGTCACGTCCCTTGATAAGTTTGTTTTGGCTCCCCCCCC
Source organism: Notechis scutatus (assembly GCF_049901735.1). Lineage (NCBI taxonomy): Eukaryota > Metazoa > Chordata > Lepidosauria > Squamata > Elapidae > Notechis > Notechis scutatus. Next base: position 141,038,331 of record NC_142011.1, on the reverse strand, counting down.
CCCCTCCGTCCCTGGCTTCTGCGCTTGCTCTCTTTCCCACCCCCTCTTTACACTCTCTCTCCCTCTCTGGAGTGCTCTGCAATGCATCCTTGATAGGTTATAAAAGGGGAGGGCAGGCGGTTTCTCCTGCCTCAGCAGATTTTGCCCTCTATGGCTCCTTGTGGCTCAGTTTAGAAAGATAAAACTAGAGGCTGGATCCCAATGAGCAGCCCCGATTTCTATGCAACTTCACAACCAGCAAGGGAGGGGGAGACACACTTCTGTGGGTGGTGGTGCGGGGAAGGGGGATATAAGTTTTAAAAACAAAGCCTGTCCCAAAATCTTTGCTTACATCTCTGCCATTAATTTTTTTTTTTTTAAATAAGGGAGGAAAACGATTGGGAGTGGAGGAGGGGAGGAAGAGATTAAAAGGGTATTTGCAGTAAATCTGGTCCTTTTTTTTTTTTTTTTACACTAAGTAGGTCTGCCGTGTGGCCAATTTGGTTCACTTCTCGCTTGTCCTGCTGGCCGGCCTCCCCCTCTATGCCTGCTTTGCCTTTTAAGCAAGCTGAATTGTAGGGAATGTAGTTCATTCTTTGGTGAATGTGACTTGTGTGAATATGGTAAACTACAGAACGGCTTCCTTTTGATCTGGAAACCAGCAGTCTGGATTCCTTGGTGGCATTTTTTGGAAAACTCATTAAATTCTTCTGATAGCAGTTGCCCCACCAGTTTTAAAGGCTTTTTCAGTGAGATGGCTATTAGAATTTTTTTTAGACATTCTAGAGGAGTTTGGAAAAAGTTAACAATGGTCCCAATTCCCAAAGATCAATGTGTGGATATACAATAGAAAGAGGGAGCTACCTAGTGACTCATGATCACACAACCATATTTGTTTTATTTTCCTGTTTGAAGGCTTAGGGGTATAGTCTTCTCTTGATGTGTGTATATAATGCCCATTAGCATTAACTGGTGTTATGTACATCCCTCAGAGAAAAGGCCCTTTTGTGTGTTAGAACTCAGAAACAGCATGGCTCCATCATCCAATCAATCAAGTTACCACAACATTTCTTTTCATCCTTTGCTTTAGGATGCACCTAATGGTTTTATTTGTTTTAGTGCAATTGTCCTGAAATTGATGTTTTGTGTGTCTCAGTTCCAACAGTATATTTAAAGCAGGAAAAATAGTTTTGCATTTCATTTTGCTTAGGAAAATAATGCATGCCATTTCAATTACTTGCAATTTCTATGAACTTGCATTTTAATTTCTGTTTCACTCTGTTTTAACTCTTACTATTTCTATCTTAAAGCAGCATTTCAGGAGAAGAACACTTTTGATTTTGCTGTCTAAAAATTAAGTCATTTGAAAAAGTTGAATGCAGCTTGATTCTAATCCTTCTTGGGCAGGAGATGCTGCATTGTTACATCACTTATTTTGTCTTTTGAGGGCCAAGAATTCTTTGAAGTAAAACTTTCAGATGAAAAAAACTAAGTCCTCCTTGCATAGCTGGTGGCTTTGATAAACTTGTTTTGGCCTGGGGCAGAAGGTGTGCTTGAAGACTCCCTCTACTTTTTTCAGTAGTTTTATGGGTTTTCATCACTTACTTGATAAGCTTACATTCCAGTATCCCTTCTCCATTATTGAAGTAATACATTGTTCGACTACATTGGGTTTTTTTTTTCCTTGTAGTGCAAATTGATCTTTATACTGGTCATAGCTAGTGAAAACTAGGTATTGTTGCTAGATCTCTCAGGTTATACTTCTTATCCTCTGTGAAAGTAGGTGGTGCAGAGAAGGTCATAGGATAAGTGTTGCTAAGCAGCTAAACAGATGCTAAAATTAACCCAACTGTATCCATCAGGGTTTCACTCTCTTGCTTCTTTTTGTCAATGAAATGCAATTGTCTTAACATTTTAATTAATTGAATTGTGTAATGACACATCTACTGGAAGAGCTAGCAAAACACCACCCAACATGGCAATATTTTACGTTGGAAGGTCATTTAGGAATCAGAATAATAACAGAGTCGAAAGGGACCTGAGAGATCTTCTAGTCCAACCTTCCTGCTTAGGCAGGAGACCCTATACCAGGGGTGTCAAACTCATGTCATCATGGCAGTGTCACGTGATGTATCATGACTTTGCTAAACCCTTGCTAAACCGGGAATGGGCGTGGCCAGCGCATGACGCATCCAGCCCATGGGGCGTGAGTTTGACACCCCTGCCTTATACCATTTCAGACAAATGGTTGTCCAATCTCTTCTTGAAAACACCTAGAGTTGGAACATTGTAGATTTGTTCCAGTGTTGGGGCATGGGAAAATTCTAAATCTATTGTCAATAAATGTACAAGAGGGTTTCCTCATATGTCGTGAGTGTGTGACCCGTCTTTGGTTCCTGAAATGAGATGTTTCATTTGGAAAGCAATGTCAAGAGAAAGAACTAGACTAAAAAAGAAACGGGGATACTTCCTTGCTTAAAAATTTGCAGTGGTATGACACACTTTAAACAATGCCTTTATAAAAGAAAAATCTTATAGAATCTTGGCATCATGAACCTAATGTTAGAAGTTTGGGAAGTGAAACACCTTTCTTGCACCCGGCTCTGTTTCCTCAAAGTGGGGCCAGAATCCTAGGTGGGTGGGGCAACATACTGTTTCTGTCTTAACCTTTTATCCCCCAGCAGATGGCTGGAGAGGGAAAAAATTCCACTCTTGATCTTGCAGAAGATTTCTGAAGGGCTCTGTATGGGCCTGCTAGGGAAGGTTACCCACTCAGCTCCAGAAGATAGATAGGACAGAAGTCTTTGGTGAAGCTGTCTGTCAAGGATTTGTGAGATTGTTGCCCTAGTTACTAGTAGCTTCAATGCAAACTGCAAGTCAGCATGCTTCCACCCAAGAACTATTTTGGAATGCTGGGGATCACTTATCAGAAAAGTCTAAATATGTCTTTGAATGGGAAGTTGGTGTTTTCCAATTACTTTTTTTAACAATTAACGCAACAAATCTTGGGGTTTTCTTGGTTTTGATTTTTTTTTTTTGTCCTCTAGCCTCCTTGACCCATATGAATTGAAGCACAGGTGGAATATAATTTTTCTCCCTCAACCAGATGTAAGATGAGTGGAGAAAATAAAACGGGGCAGAACAGTAGTATTTTGGGTTTTTCCCATTTTTGCATATGATTTAAGTCTGGTTTTTTTTTTTCGTATTGCTTGATTTCTAGCATTCAAACTAAAGAAAAATTAAGTTGGTTTTCTTAATTCTTTTACCTTTGCCAAGTTGGTTAATGGATTTTTTTTACATTGCACCTGATTATTATAACTTGATATTTTTCTTTCTCTTTTACAGATATAAAGTGCTTTTCTGAAGAGCAGTTTGAAGTTTAGAAAGGGTAGGAATTGCTTTAATTCTATTCATCTTCTCTTAAAGATCTTTCTAATAATGAGTATATAGAGGTGAAAACATATAAGTGGGATGGCAAAAAAAAAAAAAGGATTCTCCCCTCCCAGTGAGAATTTGTAAGAAAATCTTATGGGGGCTGGTAATTCTGAATGGACAGATGATTATGACAAAGTCTCATGTGTTTTTTAAAGAATAACCTCATTCTTATTGATGTTAACTTTAAATGCATTGATGTTTATTAATATTACAGCCGGTTGGCCATAGGGAGAACAGACTACTAGACTAGATGGGCCAGGGGTCAGATCCAGCAAAGAACTGCTTATATATTTTAAATAGAGCATTATGTGGCTCTTTAATTGCCTACAGAATTTTATAGGAAGTTGTGGGGTTTCTAGCCCTGATGGCAATGATAAAAAGAATGAAAACTAGATTTGAAACAGTGGAATGAGTATATAGAGGTGAAAATATATAAGTGGGATGCAAAGTATTTGACAATTTCCTATGATAATTATAGATGAAAGCATCATGGAGACCAGGTTTGTGCAATGTTTAAAATCCTAGTTTTACTTTTAAATATGGTTTAACTTGAATAAAGAAGTGGGGAATTTTTTTTTTGTTCCTGTGTTGGTAGCATTTATATGTACAGTAGGTATAGCTGAGAAATTGCTGGTGTTGCACATGAATCTAAAATGCCCATTTTTTAACCTCTTTGCCTAAAATGCCTGCTATTTTTACTTCCCTACTTGCCAACAACAATAACAAAGTGGGAGTATTTGTGAATTTCTTGCAAAATGGTAACCTGTCAAATGATTTTCTGGATTGGAAAAATGTTATTTGTGGGAGTAGGCATGAGAGGATCGATAAGAGCTGTTTCATTGATTTTTACTGTGTGGGATTAAGGATATTTGGACTTTGCTGTCTTGCTGTCACCTGGGTATAGAGATACTGTATAGTGTATAAGAAGGTGCTGCTATATAGGAAAAAGTTAGATGTGTGAAATATGAGCTTTTAATTTTAGTTCAGGAAATCAGCTTCTCTGAACTAAAGATGATGAACACAACTGTAGTGTTTGGGGCAGCTGTAGGAGGCAGTCTATGTACAGGTGCTCCTCGACTTAGCAGTTCGTTTAGTAAAGTTACAACATCGGGGGGAAAAAATGGCTTATGACAGTTGAAGCATCTTCCTTGTCATGTGATCAAAATTTAAATGGTTGGCAACTGGCTTGTATTTATGACAGTTGCAGTGTCCTGCAGTCATGTGATCACTTTTTATGGCCTTCTGACAATCAAGGTCAATGGGGAAGCCAGATTCACTTAACAACCGTGTTTGTTATTAACTTAAGAACTGCAGTGATTCACTTAACAACTGTGTCAAGAAAGGTTGTGAAGGGGGATAAAACTCACTTAACAAATGTCTCACTTAGCCACAGAAACGTTGGGGGTCAATTGTGGTTGTAAGTCGAGGATTATCTGTAGCTGCAGAGAGAACATCCAAGTGTGTTAAAGTTTCACTTTTGAATGAAGGCGCTTAAAAATCAATCTGTCCTCAAGAGTTATTGGAGTAGCTGAACATGGCTGCAAAAACCATCCCTGGTATTAAAAGGACAGCACTTCGAAGATAGCAATCCATAAGACAGCAACAGCTGTGGTATGGTAGAAAATAGCTAGGCTGAAGCATCCTTGGCTTTGTTCTTTATGAATCTTCTTGAGCAGAGGTCTCCAAACTTGGCAACTTTAAGACTTGTGGACTTCAACTCCCAGAATTGAACTCCCAGAATTGAAGTCCCACTTGTGGACTTCAATTTCCAGAATTCTCCGGTGTTGAAGTCCAAAAGTCTTAAAGTTGTCAAGCCCTGTTCTTGAGGCTTTCTGATCAAAGTTATGGAACTTTAACCTCTCCTGAAATATTATTGAGTTTTGCTAGAGATTGAGGCCCAAACATTATTGCTGGGTTGCACTGTGCTTGTATACACACACATATACGAGGTAGGATTTAGTGCAGTGGAAAATGACTGAGCTAACTGAGAAAGGTCAGGCTTGCTAGTTGAATCACGCAGATCCATGTCTCCTGGCGAGGGCAATGATTCTGGAATTACACCCAATCTCTCTCTCTGTAGCTGAAGAACCTGTGGATTTTGTTGCCTCCAGCAGGATGGAAGTCATTCTAGTGCATCTGGTTCTAACCACCTCTCCAGTTTTTCATGCAAACCTGCTTTGCAGTCAATAAAGGTAGTTCTCTGAATAGAAGCTGTGGACAAAAGAAGTAGGTGATGGGTGGGGATTGTTTATTCAATGTTATTCAAGTAAGTCATGTTAAGGGAATTGGAGGGCCTCTGAGATAGGGTAGCTGAATAGCTTTAAGAAGGATTCACCTCCAGACTCCAAGGGGGTAATACCAACAAGACCTGAGGATAGCAATTGAAACCCCCCAGACAAGCATTGTTAGGTTAAGGACACCCAGAAGAGGATTATGGATTGCTTTGAAGCTATTTTTATTACCCTTTACTTTAGGCCAGGGTCTGCATTGTGTCTCCTGATTGTTATTTGTATTAGGGTCAGATTTGTAGTTTGCAAATTTAAAAATATCACTTTTAATTCAGCATCAGATTTTGCTATGTCTCTGGTTTGCCTAGGTAAATCTAAGGAAGTCCTTTGAAAGCATATTCCCCACCCCCCATGTTCAGTAATTCACAAATTTATATTATTTGGGCAGCAAGCCACAATGGTTTTCTCCAACTACTTCACTTCCAGGTTAAAATTCCAATTAGCCTGGCAATCCATTTGGGGTAATGAAATTGTAGCCAAGGACATTTATCTGCAAGTATCAGTTGTGGACTGTTCCTTGTAACATCCAGTTATTATTATTTTTATTTTCTTAATGTTGTATAAGTACAAAGGCAAAATAACTAATACGAACTAAAAGAAAGTAAAGACAGAAGTATGGGAGGTAAAAAAGAAAATAAGAAAAAAAATGTAAATATGACTCCTCCCTCCAGCCAAGTATAAAACATGTCAGTGACTTAATGCCTTCACTAATATTTCATTTACATTTTTTTTCTTCCAATATCTAATCCTTTATCAAAGTGTGAAAATTCATCATTCAATGCTAATCAGCAAAAGCTTGTTAAGAGTTAGCAGAAATAGTAACATAACTCCTTCAAAGTTATTTTCAAGATTTTTATTTTAGAAATTTTGTTTCTCCAGCGGATTTTTATATTAGCTGCCCTATGGTCCTTTACTGAGGCCAATCTTAATAAATTTCCATATGGGAGATAACCTCATTATTAGTTTTTGCTTAGCTAGGATATTTATCCAACAATTTAAAATGCTATTTCATAAGTAGTCATATGAAACCAATATTCATATGACTACTAATTTCTTCCTTTGTGTATTATTTCAAGAGTAACTTTTATTAGAAGTTCTCCTTTCCTTAGAGAACATCTTGGTGCATACACGGAAGTGGATTGCCCTTGTTAATGTGAAAAGCTTGACTGAATTCCCATATTCACAATGAAGCTGCTTGATTTTGGCTTAGCATGTAGGGTGATCCTAAAACATAGTGGTTTGTAAATCGGTGCTTATGACAGCTGTTTCCTCCACAAATCATGGTTAATAAAATTGTGGTTTGGTGTTGTATAGAAAGTGGGCTGTTATATTCCTCAATTATAATTAGTAAATGAATTCTACTGTATAAATGGAGTGAGAAAAACAGTACTAAAATAATAAGATTAGTTCAGATTTAAGTTTCAGCAGCAATTTGGAAGCTAAGTGCTAATAGTTAATGCTGTCTAGCTCATAAGCATCAGAGGTTTCCACAGGAAGCAGATCATAAAAAGTCAAGATGGTGGCATGAACATGTAATTGGAGCCTTGCCTCTTTTTGTGTGACTTTCCCAGGTGTTGCTTGCATGTGATGTTATACATTTATGGAGCTTTGATTTCATAATTGCAGCTGCTACCTTGATTTTTGGCAGCCTTTCCCTTATGGACATTCCTGGATGCTCCATTAGAAGCATCATCACTGCTTATCAAAACCGACAACTGTCCAATTGGTTTGACAGCTGTATTTGCACACAGTGGAGTTTCCCCCCCCCTGTCCTGATAACTTACTATACAGGGTTTTTAACTGCAGTTGCCAAGATTTAAACCTTCGTGCTTCTGCTATCAGAGCAATGATCTTTTCAATGGCTTGGTTCTCTTGCAGCCTTCCCTTACTCACTTTACAGACTCTGTGATCACTTCCTTTCCTTCTCTTAGATTTGGGCACTGAGGTGAAGGATAATGATGCTTTTCTCCTGGGAGAACACACAGCATAAAACAATAGTGAGCTTAGATACAACCAATAACAATAAGCCTTCAGTAATGTGGTATTGTACTTACAAGTAGTTCCTTGACTTCCTTTGTTTAGTGACTGTTTTTGAAGCTACAATGGCACTCAAAGTGACTTGTGACTGTTTTTCACACTTATGACCGTTGTAGCATCTGCATGGCCACATCCTCAAAATTTGGATGCTTGGCAACTGACTCATATTTACGACTGTTGCTGTGTCCTGGGGTCATGTTTTGCAACCTTCTGACAAGAAAAGTCAATGGGGAAGGAAAATTCACTTAAGAATTGTGTTACTAACTTAACAACTACAATGATTCCTTTAATTACTGTGGCGAGAAAGGTTGTAAAATAGGACAAAATTCACTTAACAACCGTTTCACTTAGCAACAGAACTTTTGGGCTCAGTTGTGGTTGTTAAGTCGAGGACTACCTGTACATCAGACAAAGAAGTAAATATAATATAAAGCCATTCCACAAGACAATCAAGATGGCAAAAATTAAAATTAAAAGGGTCTTTTCTTGCTTTGTGAACATAAAATGCCAGCTACAAAAATGGAAAAGGTGAAGGTGAGGCTTGTATGTGCAAATTGATAATCGTGTTTCTAATTGTCAAAAGGATGATTAATCAGTGTTCATGCAGCATTACCTCACACAGCCTCAGTAGCTTGTCTTCTATATGGGAAAAATGTGTCTTTTGTGAACATCTGATAATAATGAATGAGAAAGGGAATGAATAATGCCAAGGCCTATACTCAGTCCATGTTTCTGAATTTTGCATTTTTCATATCTAACCAAATGTATAGCTAAGGTCACACTTCGATGTTCTCCTCTCCCTGGCTTGCTTCTTTAGCCGAGTTTTTAACCACTTTTATAAATGCATTTCTGCAGCTTTGTTGCTGAAGCTGAAAAAATATCTTAAGAATGGATTGGCTCCCTGTACTTGTGCTGTAGCATTGGAAGATGAACTAATTCAGCCAACAGTCCTTTACTGTTATTTTAATGGATTGAAGTTCAAGGCTGCAGAGAAGAGCTGAGCTGCCTGATGGAAAAAGCAAAACAAATTTTTTTCAGCTGTAGAATAGTAGCTTCCTGGGAATTAATAGGTAAATTGATTAACGTATTAGAGATGTATTTGTCCCTCCACAAAGACAATTGGCAAGTTGAGAGGACTTCCGGTTTGAGCTTCTTCAGCGACAGACCGAAACCTCGTCTCTGCGAGGCTTCGATCCGTGCTTGCCGCTGGAGCGCCCCGAGCCGGCTGGTTTTGGGGCTAAGCCACCCTGTAGAGGTGGTGAAGAGGGGGGAGACTGCCAGCAGGGTTGAAGAGAGCCGCATCTCTCCTCCCCAGCTGGCCATTACTCCCTTTCCCGAAGGCAGTTGCAGTGGTGGTCAGAAATGGCCACCACAAAGAAGAACTCGACCGGAAAAGAATGTGCAGGAGGAAGATAAGAGAAAGTTTTGGTTGACCAGGTCAAACAGCAAAAGCAACAAATAAGGTACCCTGGAATTGAAACTGTTAAAAAACAATAACATCGTTCCCTAAGAAGATTTTTAAGCTGCGAAGGAGAGAGAAAAGGGCAAAGATTTGGTTTTCTTCTTTTCCTATACTGACAGCTAAGAGACTTAAGCAAGAAATTGGAAAAAAATCCACTTTGACATCAATAGGCATTTAATGCTGAAAATAAAAAGTCAAAGATTTCTGGATAATTAAAAGCTTTTGAAAACAGGAAAGGAGAGAGGAAGAATAAAAGGCCAGGATCTGGAAGGGAGGAGACTGCCTGGAATTAAAAAAGAACTTACAGCAAAATCTCAACAAGACTTCCAAAAGTTACATTCTAACTGAAATATCGCAACAAAAACCCCAGGAAGAGAAAGTCGAAAAAGAAATAAGAAGATATAACTCGGGACTATCTGGATTACTTGATGGTTTCTGGATTCTTGGTTATTGTTTTGAATGACTAAAATCAATCGGGTGGTTGTTTAAAACTGTTTAAAATGGCTCCACTTTTAGAAGAACTGAAAATGGAACTTAAAAAGTACAAAGAAGATGCACAAGAAGGGAGAGGTTCTTTTGGCTTCAGTATTTCAGTTTTTAGAAATGGAGATTTGGAATTATGAGAAACAACAAGAAATGCCTGCAGAGCAAGAAGATTGCAACAAAGAGGAAGCCATCTTTAATGAACAAGTAATCTTAGATGGGGGGGAAAAAGGAAAGGGGAGAAAGAGAATGGAAAGTTTAAGATTGGGAAAAACAACTCCAAAAAAAAAAAAAAAAAGTGAAAAATAAGTATAAAATCAGAAAGCAACAGAAGAGGGAAATGCAGAAGAGAGAATTAGAAGTAGAGAGACAAGGGGGTAAAAAGGGGAGGGAGAAGATGAGAGGGAAGAAAGAAAGGAAAAGAAGTTATAAAGGACAGAAGCAAAATATAGAGAAACAGGGTCTATTTAGAGATAATGGGTGAAAACTTAATGGAAAAAGGGATTCTGCAAAGATACATAAGATAGTATGGTTATATTAGAAGCAGAAATAATTTTAGAAAATATGCAACAATGTATGATTAAAATGTTTGATAAAATAGCTATCGTAATTCAATGGAATGCTTGTCAATAAATAAATGTAACAAAAGGTATATTTAATGATTTATAAAACATGTGAAGAGAAATAAGGGAAAAATTAATTATGGAGATTACATGTGTTTTTAAGGAAGTATGATATTTAATTGAAAAGAAGTGTTAAAGATGTTATGGTTTTAATGATTATTAATGATATAACTGAACTGGAATGGAATGAGGGTTTATAATTACATATATTTACAATCTTTCTTTTTTTTAAAAAGAATATAGTGTGTATTATAAGAATGTGCCAAGCAGAATTCGATTGGAAGTTATGTATTTTGTATTATATTGAAGGTCATAAACTTAAGGTATATATTGAAGTTTAAATAAGAGTTGAATGGATGTAATTAAAAGATATAAAGGTGTCATACTCCAATTAGTAACTACAGGAGAAAATTTGTTTAATGAGAAAAGATAATATGAAATTGAAACAGAACAGACAAAAGTATAAATATAATGATTTGAATTGAGATGAGATAATCAAAATAAAATTGAGAAAATTAAAAGAGGGGAAAAACTATATAGAAAATGTAAAATAGTATAAGATATGGAATAGAATACAAAAAGGAGCATGAAATTGAGTTTTGTGTCTGTATAAAGAAGTTCAACCCGGGACCATGCTATTTTCAAAAAAGATGTTTTACTTGTATTTTGTATGTGTGAAAACCCAAATAAAACTTTATTAAAAAAAAAAAGACAATTGGCAAGTTGATGATGCTGAGTTTCCTCTTACAGTATATGGGAAAGAGTATTTGAGGCACATGATCTTTGTGTCCAGGTTCTGTTCTTTTTTTTTTTTTTTTTTGCATCAATAGGCACATGCTGTATATCTTTGGATTTTTCATATTGTGCATGATTTAATGAAGTTCACAAAAATTGCACGGCATTTATGAATTTAGCATTTGATTCCTGGGAAGATGCAAGGCCCTCCTGTTTCCATCCCAAATCCAGATCATGGCTGGACTTGTTTCTGCTTGTCAAAGTTAGGCTGGGATATGAGTTTATATCCCTTCTTCGGTGGTTGCAACCTGTGTAGACACATTGTGGTATTGGTCTCTTCTGGAAGAATTAGTGACGTAACCTCATGTTATAACATTGTCAGCACTGGACCACTGCAAATTATTCTCTTCTGGTTACCATTTGAAAATAATTCCATTTGCAGTGCAAGAATGTATTGTCTGGGTTTGACAAACCTACTCTGAAAAGAAATATGGCAGCATCCTAGTTTTTTTTTTTAGGACAAATTAGGTATTGCAAGTTATTTGGAGCCTCTTGTATTAAGGTTAAGTTCACGCTGTATTAAACAATAATAGTCTTTGCTTAGCCTGTTGTGGCTTATTCAGTAGACCATGGTTAAATCATGAGTTAGCCTGGTGCTTGAAGTCACATACAGGTAGTCCTTCACTTACAACAGTTATTAGTGATCTTTGCAGCATCCCAATGATCATGTGATCAAAATTCAGATGCTTGGCACATGACTCCTATTTATGAGCATTGCTGTGTCATGTGATCACCTTTTGCGACCTTCTGACAAGCAAAGTCAATGGGGAACCCAGATTCGTTTAACAAATTATTTATCAACTGCAGAGATTCATTTAACTGTGGCAAGAAAGATTGTAAAATGGACCAAAGCTCACTTAACAAAGGTCTTACTTAACAGAAATTTTGGGCTCAGTTGTGGTCGTAAATTGAGGACTACTTGTATCACATTGGTCAACTCTCAGCAGATGGCAATGAAGAACAAGCTTCCACTTAGGTAGAACATTTTGGAAACCCCAACCCCAACTTGATCTTCAGTTGCTTCAGTTTTTGTATTTTGTAAGAGGTGTGTGGTGGTTGCAGGAAGCTCTCATCCCTAATTTTAGAACTGTAGTTCCATATGATCTATTGGTTCCAGATGACTCACCGAAATGTAATACTCTCTCTATTAACTTCATGATTATGGTGGTTGCTTCACATAATCTATGGAACATTTTGTAATTGATTGCAGTGGGACTTGTAGAGTATTTCTGCACAGAGATGAATGATGGTATTATAGCTGTGCTTGGTTATTTACTTCTTTCAATAATTGTGCTTTGTTTCTCTTGACATCACTGAGATCTGGTTTTTCCAAATAAAGGTAACCCTCTATAAAGGCAAAAGCAAGGAAGGGGTTTGTTGATGTGGTTCCTCCTATGTGCCCTCTCTTCTACCTAGCTATTAAAAGCATGACAGGCATTCTTTCCATTTGCTCAGTCTAGACTACAAGTTCCATAATCCCTGATTATTGGCCAAACTTGTTGGGATGTGCCAAGCCCTACTGAAAAAAAAAATTGTTACAAAGGGGTTATAATTACAAATGCTGTGTTCTGCTTGGCATGTAAGTATTTCATGTCAGTTCACAGGGGATGGTCGTCTCCTTTAATAAGATTTCTCTCTGTGCATGCTTGTGACTACTTCTTTCTAAACCAGTCTTTCTCAAAGTGTGGACCCTCTCAAGATACTGTCATGGGTGCACGAAATCAAAATTATTTGTCCATGTTGAAGAAGAATATAATATTAAAGTCCCATCAAACAGTTGTGAGAAGCATCGTGGCAGCTAACGTGTCTAATTTTCAATGTGGTAAATGTCAATAAATATAACTCATAAATACAATTATTTGTGGGGTCTTCCATAATTTAAAAAATGAAATTGTCCTGAGGAAAAATTTTTTACACTGCTCTAAACTGTCTGCTTTCCGGGAAAATATTTTTGTTTTGCAAACAACAACGGTGGTTAGTATTGTACTTGTGCTTACAGTTTTGTTCTAAGTCTTTCCCAAGTGATATAGATGTGTTGTATTATAACACTATAATTTCTAGTCAGCACAGTCCATGGACTACACTGGCTGGGAAGAATGATACTTTTAGTCCAGTGGTTTAGATCAGTCTGCTATGTGAAACAAGATAACAGGAAGTATAAAATCGAAGTGAAAAGATGGAAGAACTCTGAACTAACAGAACATTTCTGATGGCATTTTTGCTACCTTTAATCCAGTGGACATCTTTTTTAAAAGAATATAATTTTGTAAATGAGGTTCAGCAATAAGAATGCTTTTTTGTTCTTGCTTTGTGTTTGTCAGCAGATGCTTCTTTTCCCTAGGGGAAGAAAACTTGTACCAAATTGTTTAATTTTTTTGGGGGGGGAGGGGGAAGAACACCAAATAACACATGTCTGGTTGTTATATTAATTCCTAGTATGTAAGCCTTTTCATGGCTGTAGCAAAAAGTTAATTCTGAATCTGCTCAAGCATCTACAATGCATATTTTCATCCTCATATATATTAAACCTAGGAAACTATAGACAGGATTTTTAAAGATTTAGAAGCTTGGTCTCCTGTTGCGTGAAGCTGTGATGGCTTAACTGTGGTTTACCATTGGCTGGAATCATGTTCTAAGTCATAGCAAAACAGACCATATTATGGTTTAGTGTATTATGCTAAACTAGATATGGGCGTGGCCAGCACGTGATGCATCCGGCCCATGGGCTGGGAGTTTGACAGCCCTGCTATAGAGGATTAGTGTTACTGCAGCAGGTAGTAAATCACCAATCTTGGCTGATTTCAAGAAAGCTAAACAAAATTAAATCTGTGAAAAAAAAATGGTGTGGGTTGGGGGAGCAAGGTGGTTGACTACATTGGGAAGTGGGGAAAAAAATCCAGAAAAAGAAATGTACATAGATGTAGCCATGTAATTGCTCCAAATCAGGCTTGACTCCAAGGATTTTTTTTGTCATTGTTGCAACTAGCCTTTAGTTATAAATGTGCTTATGAGAAAAGGTTCTAATTTACCAGGTATGGCCTTCAGTTTAGAATGCATCTTGATTTCAGCACATGCATTAAAGTAGGGCATCCAGTATAAAGATTGTGGGCAGGTGTGGAAATTGTTAAGCAATCCATGTTGTAGACATTTGATGGCCTGCCACTCCCTGCGTATACTTTTCAGATTTGCTTAAGTATGTTGGCCACTGATTTGAAAATTCCGCTGTAGAACCAAAAGGCAACAGAGTGAAATATTTATACACCACTATGTACTGTAGTCTGGAATTCTCTATGCCATTGTGTGTGTTGATTATTTATGCAGGTGTATATGCTATGCTGGTCACCTGGTTTACACCTTATATTTTATTTGCTAATGGAATGTGTACTCATCCAATCCCTTTTGCTGCATTGAGTTCTGTATGGACACTTGTTGCTGCAGCTGGAACTAGCAATACTGTGTGTTATCAGTTGCATTTCTGTAATGAAAAAAAAAAAAAGAAAATGCTGAAGTGGAAAGAATACAGCTACATAAAGGATGCCAAAGCTTAATATTTTGGCAATCTGGTTCTGAATGGCTGACATTGCTATATCACACCTGCTGCTCTAGTGAGATCCTAACAGTTCAGTCTGCTTTCTGACTACTGTAGTTTTTGCACTATAAGACGTGCCAGACTATAACATGCACCTAGCTTTTGGGGAGGAAAACAAGAAAAAAAAATCTGCCTCTGTCTCCGTGCAGCAAACAGCCTGGTCACCTTCAACACAGCCTGATTTAGCACGAGCAGCTGATTGTTGGCTGGATTGGCCTCCTAGAATACCACTGATCACCTGTTCCAGGCTGCTGGAATTGCCGCCTCTGCGCGCCACATTTTTGGCCTCTGCGTGTCCTGTTTTTGGCCCATTCCAGGCAGTGGGGATCGCTGCCCCCAATCACCGCCTGGAATGGGCCCAAAATGGGATATTCAGAGGCCGAAAATGGGGTGCACAGAGGCTGAAAACTGGACACGAAGCCGGAAATGGGGCAAACGGAGGTGGCGATAGGCGGTGGCACTGGACAGCGGCGATCCCCACAGCCTGGAACAGCTAATTGGCAATATTCTGGGAGGCCAATCCAACCACTGCTCGGGCTAAATCAATCTGTGCTGAAGATGACCAGACTGTTGGCTGCAAGGAGGCAAATTGCTGGGAGGCAGAGACCGGAGGGTGGGGGCTGGCAGGTAGGCCAACATTTGCTCTATAAGACACACAGACATTTCCACCCACTTTTTGGGGGGTGGGTGGGTGGGAAGTGCACCTTATAGTATGAAAAATACAGTAGTGGGTAAAAAAAGACCTTGAACACAAGAGTAGAAGCCTTAATGTAGAAAAGTGGGAGGTGGGTAGCTATCTAGGTCTCCTGCCTTTAGTGCCATCTCTTAACATATCCTTCTTGGTTAAATTATAACACAGTGTTGTAATGGTTTCAGTACAGTGGTGGGATTCAAAAAATTTTGCTACCGGTTCTGTGGCTGTGACTAGGTGGGTGTGGTTTTTTTTGTTTTTTTCATCAAACTCCCCCCCCCCCGGTCTTTGGGACCTTCTGGGCCTCAGGCAAGCCATCAGGGTGGGGGGAGCATATTTACTCCCAGAAGCCTTCCTTAGGGCTCAGGAAGGCAGAAAACTGAGCCTGGGGGAGTTGTGCAGCACCTCCCAAGCTTCATTTTAGGGCCTTCTGAGCCTCAGGGAAGCCGCCTGGGGGGGCGTTTTTGCTCCTGGAAGGCTTCCCTGGGGCTCAGGAAGGAAAAATGGAGCATGGGGGGGCACAGCTCCCCCACACTTTATTTTGGGTCCCCCCTGGGGCCAGGAAAGCAAAAAATGGAAGGGGGGAGGGTTTTGTTTTTTTTGCCTTCCTGGGCCTCAGGGAAGCTCCTGGGCGAAGCAGTAAGTGAGGGGAATCCTGACACATCTGATTGTAGGAACAGCTGATTGTTGGGAGGGGGGAAAAGAAATACCTTAAGGAGTGACTGGGTGAGCTAGCGCCAGGCTAGCGGGATGAGCGAGCATCGGGTGGGCGGGGCGACCGAGCGACGACCAGGCGACCAGGTCGGGGGTGTGGCCAGCCAGAAGTTACTACCGATTCGGTGACCCACACCAAATCCTTGCTACCGGTTTGCCTGAACCAGTGTGAACTGGCTGAATACCACCACTGTTTCAGTAGTACCCCAAATGCAGTATTTAGAAGCTGAGGCTAGAGATTGTAGCTCAGTTTTGCAGCTTTGAGTTGCCTTGAAGATTCATCCTGTTCTTTTGTTCTTTTGTTATTAACATCAAGGGTATAAAATATGTCAGTAGCCCTCATCTGTACTTCAGAGCCCCCCCCCCCAAAAAAGGACTAATTTTTGTGCATTTGGGAATTTGAATTGTTTTTTTTTTTTTTTAAGGAAAAGTGGATGCCTTTAAGTTTTGTAGAAGTGTAAAATTCCAGTGTCATCCTTTAAGCTGAGCTTATTTTGAATCCTTTGTTTGTCTATTTTGGAAATATGATCCTGAGCACACTATGCAAATACAGGTATGGTATTTGAGCTGATGAACATTGCATGTTCCTGATCTGCGTGAAAGTAACTTCAGCAAGCTCTTCTTCATTTTCAAATTATAAATCCTAAGCAGAATCCTAGCATTGTTCAACAGATTTTTCGAGGCTATTCTAGGTCAGATGAGTATGTACCAGCTGAAGTTTAATCCAGTCAGGAAATCTGCTGGTTTGGATAGAAACATGGAGTGAGATTGAAGATTCCCTGGAATATCAGGAATGTAGATTCTTGGGAATGTAGTTGCAACCCATGTAAGCCTTGTTGAAGCCTTGAGTTGATGTCCATCAGTGTAGCATCAATGACAGAGATGGATTTTCACTTAATAACATCAATTGTGGTTGTAAGTAGAAGACTTACCTCTATAAGATTTTGGCTACTGCGTAGTATGGTTCTGTGGCCATTACAAATGGAAAGAGATGGTCATCTTCTGCCCATTCCTTTTTTATACCCTTTTCATTTTCATTGAAGCCTTTTGCATTTGGCGACTACTGATTTCTTCTCAGAATGGAAAACCTTGCTCTCCCACTTGCTTTCCTCTGCAACAAGTTATTATTATTATTATTAAGATCCAACTTATTAAGGTTGGATCTCTGGCCCAGCATTGTGTTCTAGAAAGGGATGTAGGTTGCTCTTTTGAACCTACTCGTGG
This sequence comes from Notechis scutatus, assembly GCF_049901735.1. NCBI lineage: Eukaryota > Metazoa > Chordata > Lepidosauria > Squamata > Elapidae > Notechis > Notechis scutatus. The sequence continues at coordinate 141,021,011 of NC_142011.1, read as the reverse complement.
AGTTTGAATTGACGATAATGATGTCGTGACCATTCAGTCATGTCCGACTCTTGGTGATTCTATGGGGCCAGATCTCTCCACATCTTCCGATCTTACACTAATTATCTGATATATGATCATCAATCAAATGTATTGGAAGATACATACACTATGGCAATGTGACTATGAACCAGTTGCTTTTGAACTGGATTTTGCTTCCGTCTCAGACATATTGGTATAGATCAGGGGTGTCCAACCTTTCACCTTCCCTGGGCCACATTAGAAGATGAAAATTTGGTTTGGGCCGCACATATAATAAATTATTATAACATAATTATATTATAAAATTATATAATAAATTATAACTTATTTTTATTATTTATTATTAATTATTTATTAAAAATTATTTATTTTTTATTAATTTTCCAGCCAAATTTTGCGGGGTGGGGGGGCGGTGGCGGCGGGGTGGGGGGGCGGGGGCAGAAGCGGCAGCGGCGGCAGAAACAGCAGCAGCGGGGGCAGAAGCAGCGGCGGCAGCGGGGGCAGAAGCAGCGGCGGCGGCGGGGGCAGAAGCGGCAGCGGCGGCAGAAACAGCGGCAGCGGGGGCAGAAGCAGCGGCGGCAGCGGCGGCGGGGGCAGAAGCAGCGGCGGCGGCAGCGGGGGCAGAAGCAGCAAAGGCAGCGCCCGCCTTTTCTGTTGCTGCTTGGCGTGGCGCTCGCCTCACCCCGCCTCGCGCCTGCCTCTCCTCCTCCTCCTCCTCGCTGGCTCTTGCCAGAAGGTTGGGGTGGGCACTGGACCGCATTATGAGGTGACCTGGGCCGCATGCGGCCCACGGGCCGTGGGTTGGACAAGCCTGGTATAGATCAACACTTTTTGAAACCAAGAATCTTGACAGGAACAATACCCAATATTCAAATTAACATCCCAACTGAAAATTAAATTATAATAGTAGCATTTATAGAAAGTTAATCACTACATAGTATATATATATAGAGACCAGTCATCAATATATGAAAAGCTTGCTTTGCAACGTGTTTTGAAAATAAATTCTGTATTGACCTTGTTGAACTAAGGCTACACACTTCAAAAGAGTTTCTTTGGTATGACCAGGTCTTATTCTCAAGAATGCATGTAGATATATACTTGCCCAGATTAAAAGGGTGTGATGGTTAAATTCACTGTGGAACCTGGGGGCCCGATGAGTTCTAGTCCTTTCTTGGGCATCTGAGTGACCTCGGGCCACTTACTCTGTCAACCTTAGGAAGCAGGCAAGTAAGTGGTGAACCACTTCTGAAAGCTTGCCAGACAACTGCAGAGACTGGTCTCTGCAGTGACCAGGAGTCAGTACTAACTCAAAGGCACAAAACAATCCCCTTTAAATACTTTGCCATTTCTAGTTGCTAAAATTACTCTGGCCAGTACATACTGTTTAACAAAAGGAAGTACAATTTTTTGCTAAATGTGTTTTAAAATTTGGACAAACATTAAACATGAATCTTCATTAGAGAAAATGGAAGCATGTTCATAAACAAGTTTTGACATGGTTCCTGTCTGTGGTACACTTGTAACAGGAATAGATTTTGTATTGTTTAATCTATTTAATAATTTAGATAAATGTGACTGATAGCTTTTAAACAGGTATAACTTCAGATTTCTAGACTTTGGGGGGAATATTATTCCTGGAAGACCACAGGTTGATACCCTACAAACATTTCTCCTGTTTAACTCTATAGCCCCAACTATTTAGCTCACATTCATTTATTGTTCTGCAGCTAGTTATAGATGTTTTGGAAATATCTTACTTCTTGGTCCATTCACAAATGAAAGGGAAGGAAATTGTGTGAATTACTTTCTTGGTTACACAGAAGAACCTCAGTTCTGAGTACCTAACCTGAATTGTATCAGATCTACAACAATGGAATGTAGTACATCACTTATTTTGGTTCATCATTTTTCTTTATATGCAGTGATTACGATTTAGCAGAATAGAATGCAGGTGGTGAATTATGGTACATATGCTGCTACTGTATATATTTATTCAGTGTAGGAATTGTGTTTCTATCATAATGTGGGAGTTTGGATTTGGAATGTTTACTCGAGATCATTTAGCTCTTACAAACATTGTGTCTGAACTCATTTGAATACAATGGTGACTTTTGCTTATTTTTTCCAGAAAGGGTACAGAAAGGTTATATGGTGTACAGCAGGGGTCCCCAACCGCCGGTCCGCGGACCGGTACCGGGCCGCGGAACAAGCCTTACCGGGCCGCTGGTTGCTGGCGCCGCCATCTTTTTGGTAAAAAGCAATTTTTCGTCAAAAAAGATGGCGGCGTAGCGCTTCGGTGAGCTTTTCCGGTAGAAAGCCATTTCTACCCGAAAAAGCTCACCGAAGCGCTGGTGCCGCCATCTTTTGACGAAAATCACTTCCGGTGACGTCACCGGAAGTGATTTTTCGTCAAAAAAAATGGCGGCGCCCAGCTGACGCCGGAACCGGGCCGCGGCGCCCAGCTGACGCCGGAACCGGGCCGCGGCGTCGAAAAGGTTGGGGATCCCTGGTGTACAGTATCAGTAGTTCAATGATATTTTCCAAATGCTATTATTTCTAAGTGTGGCCTCTAGACGAAGCAGAGGTAGAAAGGGTGTTGTGTATATGTCCACTCACAAAACTTTGGACTGGTTTATGTATATATTTTCATTGATTGATTATGTGTCATTGAGTCATCTTCATCTTCTAGTGACCATATCGTTTCTTCACGAATAGCATTTCTCAGTAATTAAAAATATAACAATTAAATGAATATATTCTTTTTAAGAATTAATATGTCACTGCCATCAGTAATTAATTCACTGTTAAATTTCTTCAGAATAAATGTGGATATAGCTCTTGATTTGTAGTCTAACATAGTAGGAAACTTACTAACCTTTGGGGTCTGATTTTCTTCAATAATTTCCATTCTTCAATTTCTGGGTATTGACTTCTAATTTGTGATTAACGACATCCAGGCTACCTCTGTCTGCAAGCTACCATCTTGAATTTGTGTGATTGGTTTATGTATTTATAAAGCAAGGGTGGGATGCAAATATTTTTTACAACCAGTTCTGTGCGCGTGGCTATGTGGATATGGCCATGTGACTGGGTGGGCGTGGCTTTTATTGTGCAGCACCCACCTCCCCCGCTCCATTTTTTTTGCCTCCTGGCCTCAGAGAAGCCTCCTAGGAGGGCATTTTTGCTCCCAGGAGGCTTCCCTGAGGCCCAGGAAGACAACAAATGGAGCATGGGGTGGGGGGCCCACGCAGCACCCCCCCCACGGGCCCCTTTTTGCCTCCTGGGCCTCAGGGAAACCTGGGCGAAGCAGTAAGACAGCGAGGGGGATTTTGGCACAGCTGATCATAGGAACAGCTGATCGTCGGGAGGAAAAAAAATACCGGTTTGGCCGAACCAGTAGCTGTTTTTTTTTACTACAGGTTCACCCGAACTGGTCTGAACTGGTAGAATCCCAACACTGTTATAAAGGTAACTTTCTGTAATAGTTGCCAATCTCTTTTGCCCCATATTCTTTCTTTGCACAACGCTTCCCTTCCTAATTGGTGTTTTGGTTCAGTATCGGATACTTTTCTTAAAGAAACAAGCGCATCCGTTGTTCACCTTCATTCATAACTGCAATTAAGTTTGAGACTAGATTGCGGGTTTTGCAACTGGGAAGAATGCTAATGTCTCAAGTTTATTTTTAAAGCAAGATAGAGAACAGAAGATGAAATGTATGTATATTTTAAAATAATGGAGGATTAGTGAGATAGTCACCTTTTTTTTAATTTTTATTGGTTTTTAAGAACAAACATAAACAAACAAAACATAAAAACATCAAGCTATCTTCCATATGTGTACATACAGTGTGCCGGTTGGTTTACAAATTGTTTTGTGATTCCATTTTGTAGTCTTCAATTACAATTACATTGCATATAATCTCATATTTTCAATCAAAAATTAAATACCTTAGTATCATTATTAATCAATCATTTGACTATACTTTTATTCATTCATGTTTTACAAGATAATCATAATTTACTTAGTTTATTTTATAACAGTTCATATTATCATCCCAAATTTATCCTAAAGTCATTTTGTAGATATAATAAGAAAGAAGTACATCTTTATATATTTATTATTTTCTAAAAGTCTACATATTTCATTACTGTATTTTATTGTCTAACCATTGATAGAAAAGATCCCAAATTTTATAAAATTGTTTATCCTCTTGTTCTCTAATTTCAAATGTCAATCTACTCATTTCAGCACATTCCAATATTTTCTTAATGATTTCCTCCTGTGATGGTATTTTCTCATTTTTCCAGTTTTTAGCAAATACAATCCTATCCGCTGTTAATACATTTACAATCAGGTATTTCAAATCTTTACTATATATTTCAGGTAAAATTCCCAATAAAAATATCTTTGGTTTCAAGTCTATATATTTTTTTGTCATTTTTTCCAACCACATGTGGATTTAGTCCAGTATTTTTTAGCATCCGCACAGGTCCACCACATATGGTAATATGAGCCAGGTGTCTGATGACATTTCCAACATTTTTCGGATTTATTCTTGAACATTCTTGCTATTCTTGTCGGGGGAAAATGCCACCTGTAAAACATCTTATACAAATTTTCTTTATATGCTGTTGACAATGTCATTTTATAATTTTGAGACCACAATTTTTGCCATTTCTCTAAATCGATCCCATATCCAAAATTCTTCCCCCAAGCAATCATAGTTTCTTTAACTTGTTCTGCTTCTAATTTAATTTCTAATAAATATCCATACAGTTTTTTAATCACCTTTTCATCAGTACCTGTCAAAATCTTATCTAAATCAGTCAATTTATCATAGAAACCTTCCATTTTAGAATCTTTATCATACCTTGAATGTATTTGCGCATATGAAAACCAATTCATCTTTATACCTTGTTCCTCTAGTTTTTGTATAGATTTGAGTTCACCCTTTTCATTCAATATTTCACCATATCTAACTGTTTGTTCCTTTTTGTATATTATAGGATAAGAAAATGCTTCAATAGTCGATAACCAGACTGGAATTTTCAAATAACATTGTCTTTTAATCTTCTCCCAGTTTAACCACAGAGACTCCCGTATATAATGTCTTCTAAAATACCCATGTGTTTTAGTTCCTTTATACCATAAAAAAGCATGCCACCCCAACAACAAATCATGTCCTTCTAATGTCAACAATCTAGTATTTCTTAGTGTTATCCATTCCTTAACCCACATCAGATTTGTAGCTTGATAGTACAACTCCCAATTAGGCAAACCAAATCCTCCTCTAATTCTAGCATCTTGCAAAAGTTTTAACTTTATTCTCGCTTTCTTACCTTGCCATATATATTTCAACACAATTTTATTTAGATCTTCAAAGTAATCTTTTCCAAGCCTAATTGGAATTGTTTGAATACAAGTATAAAATTCTGGGTAATATATTCATCTTGATTGTTGAAATTCTCCCTATTAGTGGCAGTTGTAAATTTTCCCATTTCGCCAGATCTAGGGCTATCTGCTGTTTAAGTTTGATAGAATTATTCTCTTTTAATGTACTACATCTTGCTGTCAAATATATCCTCAAGTACTTGATCTTATTCGTGACCTGAATTTTCAATAGGTCTGCCAGTTCTTCCTTTTGTCTTAATAGCATATTCTTTGTCAAGATCTTTGTCTTATCTTTATTTTCAAACCAGCCACCTTTCCATATGTCTCTATCTTTTCTATCAGTTTTGATGCTGTTTCTAAAGGGTCTTCTAAGATGAAAACCAGATCATCTGCAAATGCTTGCAAGGTAGTCACCTTCTAATAGAAGTTCTTTGTTGTCAATATGTACTGTTTGAATTTGTAATGCAGGCATTTGTTTGTCCAAGAGCAAGAAGCATAATTCATGGTACAGTCACTATAAAAACTGTTGATAGGGTTTATTTGTCATTGGCTGCCCCTAAGAAAACCCAATGTTGATATGGTAAGATGTTTGCCAAGAAATTGTTACATTTTTGGAAGTTTCAAACAACACACTCCTTTTGAAAGTTTTGTGATCTAAGTGTATTTTTTTAGTTGTGCTCAATTTTAAAACAATTTTTATTAAGATGTTGCTTATAAGATAAAACTGTGTCTTGCAAATGAGCAAAGTAATTATGGTTCATTATGTCCATTTCTGCTGCCAAGAACTAAGAAAAAAGAGTGTAAAAACCAGGTACAAACTGAAATTTAGGATTCAGATCTAAGCAGTATCTCAGTTCATGGTTTGTTACAAAAATAATAATATTTGCTTCTTTCTAGAAATGAGTTTTCACATCCTGTTAAACAAGAAACAGACAAGCTATATTTTGGCTTAATAATATATGTAAATTTCTCAGTTTTAAACTCTTGTCTTTGTAAACTTATATAGGGTACCTTGGTACTCAACTACTTTGAAACTTATTGATTTTGGTGCTCAGTGCATTTTGGTGTGAATATTTTTTCTGGGTACTCATTGTTTGGTATTCAACGCACAAGCTAAAACTTGTCATTAACTGCCTTGTGACTCACTACATTATTCCTTATGGGAAAATTTTGTTTGGCACTCATCATTTTTGGTACTCATTGTGCCTCCTGGAACCAATTAATTACTGAAGTACCACTGCATAAAATAAATAAGAAACTATTTCATATTTCAGTATTGGAATTTTGAATCCACATGAGCAACTGTACACTTCCAAATTGTGCAGTACAGTAATGTTGAAGCAAAGTGATTATATTAGAAATTCAGGAGGAAGCATAGGCACACATTTTCATTTAATAGGAGATAAAGTGGTTGATGCCATTTCCTTTTAGAGTTGTACAGGAGGGCATTCGCCCATGTAATTTCCTGCTGATCTTTCTGGAAGTAGAGAAGGATTCTAAGACCATACTTGGTTTTAGTAGTAAGTCCTCTCTGCTACTTAGGTTCTTCCAGTTAAGAAATAGATAGGACAAGAGTCCAGGCAAAGGGTTAATTCCATCTCCTAGCTGATTGGACTGAGTCTGTCAAAGCTGTTTAGCTCCACCTCTGTTGCTGGACCGCCTCCAGCTTTTGGCTCAGTCGTTCAGCCAGGACAGACGTTAATTTGCCTCTCTCTTCCTTAGCTGCATTGCAAAGGAAGACTTTTATTGGGGAAAATTTTTCTTTTTTTAAAAAAAAACGGCTCTACTTCACAGCTGATTAGCGGAGCTGTGAAACAGGTGTTTTGTCACTCCGGGGCTCCGATGTTGCCGGCAAAGGCTGCAGGGACCATTTTGGGGCTCCGCAGTGAAAGGAAGGCCACGTATTTAGCGGCCATCATAATTTGGCGGGAGGACTTGACCTGTTTCTCCAGGCCCTCCTACGCGCCATGCAGGCCAGTGCTGGGGCATTGGCCCCTCTACAGCAGCTGGATGGCGCGTTGTGCCGGTGGGGGAGTGTGCTCCTTAGCGCTGAAGTAGAATGGGCTCTACAGGCCTTGGGGCCACGCCCAATCCCAGTTTAGGCCCAAATTGCTTTGCAGCAGGCCCGGGTGGTGGCAATAGTGCCAGCAGGGCGTGGTAACATCCTGCTGAGGTAGCAGCGGCTGAAAAAGGAGTGGCCTGGACTATTGGGGGTTAGGATAATTGGATCCTCCCCCCCATCACCCCCCATTGAATTCTCGCGTGGGTGTGCATCGGACTGAAGCCTCTTTTTCAGTATGGCAGAAGCCCCTAGAGGAGGCAGGTCCTCTAGTGCAGGCACCCAGAGTTCCATGTCCTTGGCTCTTACTCATAAGAGCAAGCAAGGAAAGAAGGCCTTACCATCAAAGAAGGTCTCAAAAGAGGACAAAGATGCTTCCAGGAAAAGCTCTAGAAGCTCTAGGCGCTTGAGAAAGCTCTAGAAAAACAGATTGCAAAGAGCCAGAAGGTTCCAGTAGGAGGAGCAATAGATCATCTTCAAAGAGTAACTCAGCTGCTTCCCAACATAGTAAGGATCTTCCACAAGAGCAAGATCCTAGTCCTTCTACCAGGACAAGAGCTCAGGCCTGGTCCCCAGATGGGAATGAGGGTCCTGTTATGCAGCAATTACCTGCAGTGGGCAGGCATTATGGGGATCCCCAAGATTTGGCCTTTCGTTCAGAGCCTTGGCAACAGCAGACTGTCCGACTTAGGCCAGGAGTGGAAGCAATGTTCACTCCTACAGCAGCAGGACTTAGGGCCGCTGCTGTAGGAGAGAAAATTCCTGTTAATATGCAAGTCATTATAGACAGGGACATCCGGAAAGGCATAGTTGAAGGAATCCAGAGGTTTCAACATCATTCCTTGCAGTCTTCGGACATATCTGTGATCCCACCAAGAGAACAGGTGGGGCACTTGTTTGAAGGGGGTTCTCTAATCCAGGACCCTAGATCTCCTGATCCTTCAGTATATGCTTCTTCTTCCCTGGCGGGGGAGGGAGATAAAAGAGAGCCTGACCTTTCTGAGGATGAGGGTTTGGTCCCTGATTAGCCAGCCTTTACCGATCTGTTCCGTTGCTGTTTAAGGCCAGAAATACTGCCAATCTGGGTCCAGATGCTGATGACGGAGATCCCAGCAGAGATGCTCCTATGGAGTCTGATACTCTGTTTGATAAGCCAACTATTCGAGCGGAGGTTGTTCCATCTCCTAAGCTCTTCCTTAAGGTGGTACACAAACAGCTGGATACACCTGCTTCAGGTCCTTGTCTATCTGCTACTGATCGTAGATTTTTCAACATGGGTCTGGAACTTACCAAGAGCCTGCAAGTTCCAGTGGTCAATGGACCTGTGGCGGCCTTGGCGTCATCTGCACCTTCTGATCCTGAGGCGGTCCTCAAGTCTGAGGACAATAGGATTGAACAGTTGTTGCAGAGAGCACATCAAGCAGCTGCTTGGGGAGTGAAGGCATCCATGGCTGCTTCTTTTTTCACTAGAGCCTCACTAAGATGGCTATGACAGCTACAGGATAGGCTTCCAGTCTCAGATATTAGAGCTCACCAGGATATTAATAAGTTGGTTGCGGCTGCAGAATTTACTCCGGATGCCATTCTGCATGGAGCCAGATTTGCAACTAAGGCCATTGCTGCTTGGTTGGCAGCTAGACATATGTGCTGGCTTCGACATTGGCAGGCGGATGGCAGGAGAAAGTGGAAGTTGGCCTCAAATCCAGTTCTAGAGAATTGGTTGTTTGGAGATTCCTTGGATACTCTACTCGTGGAGTCCAGAGATAAAAGGAAGGTGTTACCGGCTCTCTACAAAAGGGCAGAGTCTTGCCTTGCCCCATACTTTAGACGACCATCTTTTCGGTTGGAGCCGGGTCCCAGTTTTCAACGGTTTCAAAGGCCTCCTTACCAGCGTTCTGATCAACCTCATGATCGAGCAGGCAAGGGCAGGCAACAATATTCAGGCAAACAGCCCTTTCCGTCCATTCTGTCGCCAACGCTAACGGCATCCCCAGCCCTCCCATAGGTGGCCGCTTGGCCAGTTTTGCTGATAGATGGGAGGAGATTACGTCAGACACCTGGGTATTAAATACAGCAAGGTTGGGCCTTTTCATGGAGTTCTGATCCATTCCTCCGAGGTTTTTCATTTCATGTCCTATTTCTAGAGACAAGGTAAGGAGCGGGCTCATGGAGTCTGCCATCCAGCATTTGCTGGATCTCTAGGCCATCCAGGGAGTTCCCATAGATCAACAAGGATGGGGATTTTATTTGAGAAGCCTCAGGGGGAATGGAGGGCAATTCTAAATTTGAAATGGCTCAATAGATACCTCATTTATCAGTGTTTTAAAATTTGACGGAGGCTTATCTCCATATTCCTATCTGCCATTCACATAGATGTTTCCTTCATTTTTGTTATGAAGGGTGCCATTTTTAATATAGGACCTTCCCATTTGGATTATCCTCTGACCCCAGGGTTTTCACTAAAGTGTTAGCTATCCTGGTAGTGCACCTTTGTACAATTCAATTGACTCAGAGATTCGGTCAGCCCTTGGTGAACCTGTTTGCCACACCAATCAATGTGCAGTTGCCACAATTTTTCACCAGGTTGTCACCCCAGGGGCGGAGGGGACCAATGCTCTCCGTAGAAAATGGCCTCCACACCTGTTATATACCTTTCCTCCTCTGCCACTGTTATTGGCAGTGGTACGGAAGATCCTGGCGGAGAGGACGGAGGTCATTCTCCTGGCTCCCTGTTGGCCCCAACGTCCTTGGTTCGCGGATCTGGTGAACTTATTGGTGGCTCTACCCTGGTGAATTCCTAAGAAAGAAAGATATCTCTCTCCTCCAGGGGATCCTGTACATCCAATCCCCAGTGGCTACAACTGACAGCTTGACGCTTGAGTAGAGCGCTTTAAAACGCGACAAGTTATCAAGCAAGGTAATATACGGACTATTCAGGCTCCCAGGAGACCTTCCACAATTCGCATCTATGACGTTGACATGGCAAGCTTTTTGCCTTTGGTGCTCTAAGTCAAAAATTAAGCCTATAGAGGCGTCGATAGTCTAGATTCTGGATTTCTTGCAGGTAGGGCTAGATAGGGGTCTTTCCTCTAATACGACATCAGGTGGTGGCCCTGTCATTGGTGTTGACATGTGGAAGGTTAGAATAGCTGGCACATCACCGACTATTCTCAGATTCCTCAGAGGTGCTTCTAACCTACAGCCACCAGTGGTTCACAGGTATCCCACTTGGGACCTGTCAAAAGTATTACTGTCCCTGACTAAAACACCATTCGAACCTCTCAGGTTGACAAGTTTATATCTTATGACTGTTAAGGTAGCCTTCTTGGTTGCTATCACATTGGCCAGAAGAGTATCAGAGCTGGCGGCTCTCTCAGTACATCCAGACCTGTGTATATTTCACCCACACAGGGTGGTTTTGAGATTGGACCCAGCCTTTATTCCGAAGGTCAACACATGGTTCCACGGAGCGCTAGAGTTGGTTCTTCCAGATTTCTACCCCAACTCGTCCCATGCCTTGGAGAAATCTTGGCATACTCTAGATCAGGGGTGTCCAACCTTGGCAACTTTAAGAGTTGTGGACTTCAACTCCCAGAATTCCTCAGCCAGCAAAGCTTAAAGTTGCCAAGGTTGGACACCCCTGCTCTAGATGTTCATAGGGCCTTGAAGATCTACATAAAAAGGACTTCTGACTTCTGCAAAATGGAACCCCTATTTGTTTCTTTTCAACCTGCCTCGTTGGGTTGTAAGGTAACTCCCTCTACAGTGAGCAGGTGGATCAAGTCATGTATTTCCAGGGTGTACATGAGTCGCTCCCAACTAGTACCAAGCGGGGTCACGGCCTATTCTACACGTAGCATGGCCACGATGGTTATGTGGGCTACACAAGTTTCAATTGAGGAGTTCTGCAAGGTAGCCACTGGACATCCCCATCTTCGTTTATCTGGAATTATTGCTTGGACGCTTTTGCATCGGTGGATGCAGCGTTTGGCAGACGGGTTCTGCAGAGAGTCCACACGGAGCATGGGGATCAGGACCAGACATGAGCCCTCCCGTGGACACTCCAGCTTTGGTATGTCCCTTTGCCTGGACTCTCGTAACCATACAAGGGAGAATCTTACCTGATACGCCTGTTCTCCTTGTAGGTCAGAGAATCCAGCCCCGCCTCAGTGGTCTGGTCCAGGGCATGGGGGAGGCTGATAATCTTGTTCTTGATTTTTCGTTTCAGGGGCATGTCCTGTCTGTCATGTTGTCTTGCCGAAAGCTGGGGGCGAAACAGCAACAGAGGCGGAGCTAAACAGCTTTGACAGACTCCGTCCAATCAGATAGGAGACAGAGTTAACCCTTTGCCTGGACTCTCTAACCTACAAGGAGAATAGATGCATCAGGTAAGACCAACGCCCTTTCTCACCCTGAATATGCCCTCCAAATGTGTGAGCTTAAACTCCTAGGATGTTCAGTAAAGCAATTTATTGAAAAAGATGTGACTGCCCATCTTAAAGCAGACAATTCCAAGTGGCTAAAAGAACAATAAAAACACAGATAAACCAACCACAAACAGAAAAGGGGTGTGTGTGTCACACACAGTATAACTAATCCCCAAGCTCCAACTTTACTCTCCTATTTTGGAAGGATACTGTGATCTGGGGATGGCTATATTTTAGCGTCACGTTATATCACTTGGTGTTACTTCCTCCTGCAAAGTGACATTTGTACAGCTTGGTCATCTTTGTTCCTTTAACATATTATCCCCTTTCTTACCTTGGATATGTCCTTCAAATGTGTGGGCTTAAACTTAAACATTAACACAGTAATTTGCTGAAAAATACCTATGTACAGGTACTCCTCGACTTACAACAGTTCATTTGGTGACCACTTGGAGTTACAAGATCACTGAAAAAAAATGACGTGTTTTTCACACTTATGACTGTTGCAACATCCCCATGGTCACATGATCAAATTTTGGATGCTTGACAACTGGTTGATATTTATGATGGTGGCAGCGTCCCAGGGTCATGTGATTCCCTTTGGCCACTTTCTGAGAAGCCAGATTCACTTAACAACGGCGCTCCTAATTTAACAACTGCAATGATTCACTTAACAACGGTGGCAGGAAAAGTCGTAAAATGGGGCAAAACTCAGTCAACAAATTTCTCACTAACATAAATTCTGGTCTCAATTGTGGTCATAAGTCGAGGACCACCTATATATGGTTCCCTTTCCTGTGGTACGTTTTCCCTTCCTTTTCTCAGTTTCCTGGGCTTCTGAGAAGGTTTCAGCATTACCAGGTAGACCATACAGGAACCATGGTCAGATAAGCTAATTCTGCTGAGGTGTATAAACTAGATTAACAACATCTTGCAAGCTTGAAACTGCAATTCTTCTGCTCTTACCCCAGTTTAATTACGGAGCCTCTTGCTCTGTCCATTATGCAGTAATGGGCTATACCTCTTATCTGAGTGTTCCTTAGGCAGCATCTCTTCCTCTGACTCCCAAGGTCATTCCCCCATACCATTACAGAAAATGACAAGCCCATTTTTTCCAGGGGCCTGAACTCTTCGCTTGAAACAATCTTGAGAATTGCAAGTTCTACAGCCTTGGTATGAGCCAGTATGCTTTCTCATGTAAATGTCTACGTAATCTTGAGATGAATCTCAAGGTTGGAAATTTGTACGTCTCTGATGCTTAGGAAGTGGTGCAAAAGAAGTGTGTTTTACGTGCAGGTACTTATAAGCAAATGTGCGCAGATGTTGCAGTTTCAGGATGGAGATGCTGCGCCCCAAGTGTAACCCAGAAAACTTGGACTGGTGCGATAGAGCACTGTTTTATCTTGGATAAAGATGATGAAGGCCAACAATCTAGGATGCTTCACCTAGTAGGACTAGGGGTGGCTAACCTTTTTGAGCTCCTGTGCCAAAAGTTGTGCGCGGGCTGGCACTTGCGCACTTGCACGCCATCACCTAGAAGGCAATGCGTGCCCCCCCACGCCCCATGCGCATGCAATCCCCTCATGCCTCTCGCGCCGGCCCCCCTTACCTGCCTACGCATCACAGCTGATTTTTGGCTGGTTTGAGGCCTATTTCAGCCTCCCAGAGGCTTGAAAAAAGTCTCTGCAGGTGACGAAATGGGCCTATTCGGCCTGCAGAGGCCAAAAAAGGCCTCAAACCAGCCGAAAATCAGCTGTGAGGCACATGCATGCACAGTGAGGTAAGTTTGCCTGCGGCTCGCGTGCCAGCATAAATGGCTCTGTGTGCCACAGGTTCCAGTGGTGGGATTCAATTTTTTTTAACGACCGGTTCTGTGGCCGTGGCTTGGTGAGCATGGCAGGGGAAGGATACTGTAAAATCCTCAGTCAGAGGTGTTATTTGCTGGTTCTCCTAACTACTCAATTTCCGCTACCGGTTCTCTAGAACTGGTCAGAACCTGCTGAATACCACCTCTGATAGGTTCGCCCTCACGGGGCTAGGCCTATGAACCAGGCTTAGGTTTGCGTAAGGCTCCGCTGCTGTTTTTCTGTGTTTAAGGGCATAATATCAGTTGCTAAAAGCAAGCCCTGAAGCTGAAAGTGGCTCATAGTAGCAGATAAAATGGTAAGAAAAAGTTCGTGACAGCTTGTGAGTGGTAGTGTAATATTCAAGATCAGGCAGATAGTCTTTCCCATAAACTGCAACCTGTTGATGTGCTTCCCATTATTTCCCACTGAGTTTCAGTGTATAATAGTAAGCAAAAAGCTGGACTTGAATGTGACAAACATATCCTATGCCATCCGTGGAGTCACTTGGGCAAACTATAGTGGATGTAATTTGGAAAATGAAACAAAGAAACCAAGTACCTAGGTATTTCAAACTAGAAACTATAGTATTGGACTATAATTTAACGCATGGATTGGTAGCACACCCCAAACTGGACTGAATTCAATGCAATAAATTTATTATAAAGTATGATTTAATTTGATAATTTACATTGTGTTAAGCATCATTTTTGGCATTCATTATTAGCTGAAATGTAACAGTTTTTAATATTTTGACATGAGTATATAATTTTGTGTGTTGTGCATCTGTGGAAAGTCTTCAGAAACAAGATTTTTAAGAAGTGATTGGATAACCATTTGATAACCATAAATTAATGGTATATTAGAAATCTATTATCTCCATGATGTTTTAAAATCCTTGGTTTATTCAGCTGTATTATATTCATTCTTTTATGGTTATATATTTTCTTTAATATTTTCAGTTAAAAAGGCAAATAAAATATTAAAATTTTGGTTGCTGAGTGAGAGATATAGGCTGAGAGCTTTGGTTTTTGAGGATATGGCAAATCTAATGCATCTGGTTAATTAAGCCGGTTTATACGATTCCATTTTGGGAAGGTGTTCTGACTAATGCTGCTGTAATTAAAAACAGAGAGGGAACTTTGGGCTTTCCAGCAACTGTTTTCTATTTAATTATTAGATTTAATCTGTTTAACAATAGGTTGTTAATATATTTCTGTATATAATATATAGTAAGATTTTATAATACTGACTCTTAAGTATAATCTATTGAGCAGAAGCAAACAAAAATATCTTAATAATGCCAAAAAAAGTCTATTCTCTTAATGCTTTCTTAAATGCAAGTTTAGATTTGTCTTGGGGTTTTGTGTTTTTTTCACAAATTAAAGATAAAAATAATATTTGAAAACAAATGAATCTTTGTAATAGCATGTTGAGCTGTGTAGTGTTCCAAATTAACCATAGTTCTTTAAGGTGTATTAAGGTGTATTTTTAAGCACACCTGAATCAGTAAACTTTGCTAAATTCAGTGGGGCGTGCTCGAATCATGCTATATTTGATATCTAGATGACTGGTTTGTCGACGCTTGCCATGGTGAACAGCGGTCATTTGTTACTTCTTTGAGAACTGCCAACTTACCAGGAGAAAAATCTTGTCTCACCTGTTTTTAGTATCTTGTAACAAGAGCTTGCTATGTAAAAAAAATAAATAGGTGAAAATGTTTGCCTCATAAAGACACAGTTGTCTGTCTATCTGCTAATATTTCTGGAATCAGATGAAGAGTTAGCAATCTCATCTGGACAGTATCTGTGTAACTAATGTAAGTGACTTGTGCTTTCATTATGTCATCCTGCCTGTTTTTAATATCAATTATTTTGACAGTGTTGGTCATTATTTAAGGTGTTTGACTAGAAGAAAAAAGACCCACATTCTAGTCCAGCTTCATCCATGGAAGAACACTGGATAATTTTGGACCTTTCACAGTTTTTCAGCTCAGCCTAGCTCCTAGGATTGTGTTATAGTAAAAAAATGAGAGAAGTTTGCCATCCTGATGTCCTACACAAAAGATAGGATACAAACCTAATAGTAAATAGAGTTGGAGAGCGAGTGAGTCTTCTTCTCACTACTACCTGTCTTTTTTTTTGGGGGGGGGGAGGGGAAATGAGAAACATTGTGTTTTTAAATATCTATGGAGATTCTCAGTCATCCAGGTGCTTCTCATCCATTAAGCTTCTTGCTGAAGCTGAAGAGGCTTCTCGAATGAGAAGTGAAATGTCTTCAAAAAAAAAAACAAACCCCAAGAAAGGCCAGTTGCCTCTTGAAAAAGCACCTTTGGGACATAGTGTTTTTAATTTGATAAGAAATGGCCTTTCTCTTTTTTCCTTTCACTTGCACAAAAAGAAGTTGAATGAAGAGAAGAACAACAAGGCTCAGATGGAGATGAATTTCTGCCTACCTGCCTGCTTGCCTTGAAGAGCAAGGCTTTAGAGCAGGAGTCTCCAACCTTGGCAACTTTAAGACTTGTGGACTTCAACTCCCAGAATTCTATCCTCAGTCAGGAATTCTGGGAGTTGAAATCCACAAGTCTTAAAGTTGCCAAGTTTGGAGACGTCTGATCCAGAGCTAGTCCTTGACATATGACTGTCCGTTTAACAGTGAAGTTACGATGACCTCAGAAAAAAATGACTTACAACCTGTCCTTGAAGTTACAAGTGTCACACCACCACTATGGTGATTGCAATTTGGCAATCTTGTGCAATCACAATCTTGTGATTGCAATTTGGCACTTAGCAGCTGGCTTGCATTTATGATAGTTGGAGTCTCTTGTGGTCACATACTCATGATTTGCAACCTTCCCAGCCGACTTTCAACAAGCGAAGTCAATTGGGAAAGCCAGATTCACTTAATGACGCGATTCACTTAACAACTGAGATTCACTTCATGACCATACTTAACGGCCATGATAAAAATAGCCATAAAATCTGGTCCAGTCACGTGATGATTTGCTTAATGACGGCATCGCTTAGCAAGTGGAATTCTGGTCCCAATTGTGGTTGAACTTTGAAGACTACCTATAGCACCTTTAACTGTTTTTTTTTTTAAAGCACACATTTTGCACATGTCTTCTTGCCGTATATCTGCCATTGAACAGTAGCAAGGGCTACCTCTATTACCTTTGCTTTTTTTTTTTTTTAAAAAAAAAAGGAAGCACAAATTTTGCAGCAAGTTTTCTTGCCATGTATTTGCAATGAAAATGGAAGCTTTCCCTGTTGGACTTCTGCTTTGTAGATATGAACAAATAATTTGATCCTAAGCATCCTTTCAGTCTGATGATGTGTATATAAGTCTATGCTGAGTAAAAAACTTGTTCAAATCTAAGCCAGTGAATATAAAGTGCAGGTTACCTTGCACTTATTTGTGAATCCTTGTTTTGTAGAGGGAGAAAACGTACAACATAAGGTTGTCAAATTGTTTGGAAAAATCCTAGCTTGATGTGTTTCTGCATCAAACAGGAGCCTCAGCTGCAGAAATGGGTAAATTTCTTCACAGCAGAGGAGATCTGGTAAAAAGTTGGCAAAAGCTCTCCTGTTCCTTAAAAATAGTATTATGAGAGAGGTATACGAAAAGTGCCTGAGGGGAGGTTAGAGTAGAAGAATGAGTACTGTAGGCCTCATGGTTGGCAAGTAGGCCTTCTTGCTTGGCTTGAGAAAGTGGGATCTGCTGGGGGTGTGGAGACACCTCTCTGCACAGACAAAAGAGGCTGCAGGAGTTTAGATACTGTTACGTGCAAAGCAGCAAATAATCATTGCTTTGCAGAAACAGGGAGGGGCTCCACAGAAGTGGAGGATGTTCATTCATTGGTGAAGGGCAAGGGCAGCAAAGAGGCACAGCGGAGTTGTGGGGCAGGGTGGGGGGGGTGCTGGCAGCAACACCTCTTCCCTCTCCCTGCCCTATAAACAGTCCTCCCAGCTGGCAGCCTGAGGATTTGTGATAGTGTGAGCGAGAAAAGGGGGGAGGTGGGCAGATTTCTTCAGTACCTCTGCTGTGTAACCCGTGGCTTCAGCTTGTCAGGCTTTGCAATTCAGAGGTGTTTTTTCTATGGGTGCGGTTTTTTAAAGGCGATGAAAAACTTTCCCTCTTGGCTTTCTCTGCATCTGAGTGTGCGTCTCTCTCCCCCCTCAGTTAGTTTCTTGTTTTCTTTCCTTTGTGCCCTCCTGCCCGAGAGGATCAAATGCAGGGGGGGGGGAAATGATGTTGTGAAATCAGAGCTCAATCAGAATAGATCTGGAAGGGACCTTGAGGTCTTCGAATCCACCACCACCCCTGCTCAAGCAGGAACCCTGTAGTATTTATTTTAGACATGTGGCTTTCTAGTCCCTTCGTAAAAACCCCCAGGGATGAAGCACCCACAACTTATTGTTGTTATTAACTTATTGAATCCTATTGTTTCTCTTATTCTTCTTTTATTTTTCTTATATGTACCCATTTCATGTATTCACAACTATGTATACACTTATACTTATTATCTTGTAAACAATTGGCAAATCAAATAAATAAATAAAATAAAAAATAAATAAACTTCTGAAGGCAAGCTTCTTTCACTGGTATATTGTCTTCACTGTTAGGGAGTTTCTCTGTAATTCCAGATTGCTTCTGTCTTTGATTAGTTTCCATTCATTTGTGTGTGTTTCCACCAAATGTTGTGTTATATATCAATTGCTGATACAACACACATTTGGTCCTCAAAAGTACACCTTGTTGTATAGGAGCAACAATTTTTTATCTGTTTTTCCTCGGGTGCTATCTTTGTATGCCACAGCTGTCAAGTGTGAATTTAACACCTTAACACTCTCCTTTAATTCCTTCCTCAGCCTCTGTGGGTTTGCTGAGAAGAAGGGGTACTTGAATTAACTTTAGGAGTGTGGTGGTGAGGACAACTCGGTGGTATCACCTTTTAAAGTTGCTTTGTTTCTCTGCAGCAAGGAAATTGACACAGTAGGAGTTTGCCAGAAGTAATACTTTTCAGGAAGGGATAACCAGGATTTCAGAGCAGAGTGGTTTGGTGATAAATGAACCATCAATATGTTTTCACCCAGATGGCCTATGTGGAACTTAAAAATAAAAAAAACTTACTTCATCAGGGAAAGCAAATATTTTATTTACCAGATTGTGTATTCAGGATGCTTTAGCAGAAATGTTGGTGTTATTGAGTTTCTGGGTTTTTTCCTCTCTTCATTTTTTTTGAAATGTTAATTTTTGTGCATGTATATCAAGCAGCAACTATTTCTGTTCAACCTGGAACAACAATATACTTTCATCCTACTCGTTCTAGAGATAATTAGACATTTATCCTTAAATGCAAAGAAGTTATCAAGGACAGTTGAGCATTAATTGAGTCAGCATAATCCTTTCTCTGCTACCTGTTATTTCTTTTATGCAAAAGGGTTTATTTTGTATACATTAAGGATTGAGGACCAGTATATTATCATTATTTACATAATGCGTTTATTTTTAAATGCGTTTATAGTTTTCTTTTTCCAAGTATAACAGTTTTGTTTTCTTTTTTTATTAGAGATTAAGTAGCTGCAGCTCTTTAAACAATCTGGTTGTCTGGTGTTTGACACTAGCATTGTGACCTGAATTATCTGTACATCCAGGATATGGTTTTGAATCCCTGTTTTTGTCAGCTGAACATAAAAGCGCAAGGGTCTGGCTCATAATATATCTTCATGCACATTTTTATGTTACACTTAAGGGGAATTTTTTACCCTCAGCTTGAAGAACAGTCAGACTAATAGAATAACAGAGTTGGAAGTCTAACCAAATCCCCTGTCCAAGCAGAAAAATCACCTTTATGAGAAGGATTTGTGAAATTAAGAGGAATGAATTATACAATATACTTCGTATAGGGGATGTAAATCTGTGTGTGTATATGCATGAAGAATGAGCTAAAAAATTAACCATCTGCATGAGGCATTTAGAAATAACCCTTGGACTCAACAATGCCATAAAGATTACATACACGTTTGTGAGCCTGGGCTGATCTTCTCCTCATCTGGTCTGGCTGTGGTTTCCAGCCAAAGATTCACTCTTTTGGAAAGAATCTCACTTTTGGTGCTGAAGTATTTTTTCACTTGGTAAATGAATGCAATATGTTAACACTCCTGTAAACCCTAGAATTGCTTGACTGCCCCTTGCCCTGCCTGCTTTGTACTGGCTGAAAAGGTACCATTGTTTGTTCTGCAAACACTGGGCAATGTTTGTTTCCAAGGTGACTGTAGTTCTATTGCTGCTGTGTAGGGAAGGGGAAAAAAGTTGGTTTAAACACCTGGGAGCATCTTGCTTTAAGAGGAGAAATGGGGGAGAGCAAGAAAAAAAAAAAGGTACATTTTTTTCCCACCACTGTTTAAGCTGCAGATTATTTCTTTTTAACTTTTGTGATCTAGTAGTCTCACATAAATAAAAGCAATGATGATGTTATGTTATCTTAATAGAGAAGTGTAGAAGACCATTATTGGATTAGTAGTGCAAAATATGATGGCATTCGGTGTACAGTGCTTTCATTCTTCACAGTTCCTTCAGATGAGAAACAATTCCCTTATGGGAATATCCTCAGCAGTTGCATGAAATGCTGATCAATGTATAAAGTTATGCTGAATGCATTATGTGAATAATTTGAATTGGGCCTTCTTCTTTTTTTTTTTTTGCTGTTCCTGCTTAGTAGCTGACAGTGCCTGTTAGATATGGGTGAAGAATTCAATAATTTTGTGACCCTGATCCTTGATCTTTGGCTCTTTGATGCTCTTGCTAGGATGGCAACATGATACCCATTGCAAAATGTAATGTTTGTACCTTAAAGCCATGTTCATGTGCAATTTAAAATGTGCATTTTAAAGCAGAGGCTCTCCAGAATATGTGCACTGGGCTGCTCTATGCATTGTATTTATATGGTGCCTCGTTGTGGGTAACAGAGTTAAAGTAAGTGGCTCACTTAGAGTTTAGGAAAGGAGCTTCTGCAGCCTTATTTGTGAATTCTGAGAATATAATTTGGGATCTGCACCTGTAATATGTGCCTGTAATTACCTCTGTACAGATAACTGTTTCTTGTTCACTTGCACACATGTGATGAGTGCTGTCATTTCTCACTTTCCTCTGACATAATTATCTACAGTAAAAAAAAAAAAAAAAAAGAGTTCCACGTATTTGTCCATACTCAGTTTATTGGGTCCCCATATCCTCCTTGTGCTTTCTATTTGATAATGGCTTATTAGAAAATCATAATTATCCCATTCTTTTTAAATGGTAATAGATGCTGTAAGCAGAACTTTGACTTTTTATTTTAAAAAAAGTTCTATCAGGTCTAGTACAGTTCATGCACAGGTTTCAGTAAACATTAACTTCTTTTATCAGGGCTCACTGTGCCTTGAATGGTTTTGTAAAGAGACTGTGCTGAAAGACACCAACGAAATGAACAAGTCCAAGGTCAGAAAGATGGAAGGCTTTTTATTTTTGATTTCAGTGAAGAAATTGGGCTTCATAATTGTTTTTTTCCATATGTTGGTGTAAACTTTTTCGAAGCAAAGAAAGAAGCAACACACCTCAATCCTAGCATCCCAGGATTCCTCCCCCCTTGAATTTAAATTGACCTGTACTACAAATGTCCTTGTCAAGGATATGCTAACAACAGACTCTTCGGGTATATGCTGTATAACTTACGCTTGAGTGAAAACATTTAAATGCAATTTTTAAATTGGATCCTGGTTTTGGTGAGTTTGGATTTAATATCGCCTCTGAGGCCTTATACTCTGGCCTTTCTAGACCAGGCCATGAGGCACGTAGTTTAGACCAGGGTTCTCTGACCTTGGCAACTTTAAGACTGGTGGACTTCAACTCCCAGAATTCCTCAGCCAGCTGGCTGAAGGATTCTGGGAGTTGAAGTCCACAAGTCTTTCAGTTTTGCCTAGGTTGGAGAGCCCTGGTCTAAACTATGCGCCTCATGGCCTCTCTAATTTTGTCCTCACCATTACCCTGTGAAGCAGATTAGTTTGAAAGGGAATACAAGTAGGCCTACTTCAGTGACTGCCTCATTTAACAGAGAAACAGAATGACAGAGTTGGAAGGCACATTGGAGGTCTTCTATCTAGTCCAACCCCCTGCTCAGACAAAAATGGTTGTTTAATCTTTTCTTTAAAAACTTCCAGTGTTGGAGCACCCACAATTTCTGGAGGCAAAATTGTTGATTGTTCTAACTGTCAGGAAATTTCTTCTTAGTTCTAGGTTGGTTCTCTCCTTGATTAGTTGCGAATGATTTAGCAATCATTTGCAGTTATGATGGTGAAGAACAAATAAGTTTTTGACAAATTCATGTGTTCATTACCTTGACGTTTCTATACTGTAAAGCAAAGCAAAGCAAAGTAAGATCATAAGCACAGTTGCAGTTTTACTTAACAACTGTTTTAGCAACCAAGTTTCCAGTCCCAATGGTGGTTGCTAAATGAGGACTACCAACATGTTAATTGACCCAACTGATTGAGTGAGTTCCATGATTGCTTTGGAAACTGAGTCTGTTTCCTGGTTCACTGGATTGCAAATCTTGGAATAAAATAGTTGCGAGTGGGTTGCGTTGCAGTCTTGAAACAAGAGGCAAATTTAGTGCAGAATAAACAGACCTGTTGGTCACTGTGTTCTTTCCTCTTTGAGTACATTCTGTAACCCCACTCTTATTTCACCATATTTTTTTGCTCTGGAATTTTGCAGGATTTTGATTGGAAGATTGTTTTAAATTGTTCAGAGATTAGTGTCTCTGTGTTAACATTTTGAGTGACATAATACTAAAGTCATGGGAGGGGGGATATTGTACAATGCAATCAAGGTGAAATCCTGGGCATTAGAATAGTAGCATTCATTCAAAGAAATAATTGGAGCCCAAAGATTGAGTACACACACACACACACACACACACACAGAGAGAGAGAGAGAGAGAGAGAGAGAGAAATATTCCTTCTGCTTTTGCCCTTGATTAATCTTAGTTGTCCATATCTAAGTTATTAAAAAAAGAGAAACGAAAGCTTATGGAAAAGTTTGTGGGGTGCATCTTGGATGCTGTTACTAGATTTAAATGTTTAAATGTAAAGTACCTTTAGATGTACTATAATTCCTGGAAGTAAAAAGCTCGGAACTTCATAGTTACCTTTGTACGTGTGTGTACGTACACAAGTTCACACCCATGCATGTAATTAATAATTTTAAAAATACACTTTCTTTAGAGAAGTTTGAAGAGTCTTCAGATGAGAAACACCAGCTGCCTCACTCCATAAGCAATTTGCAAAATTTTGTCTCAAAATTCTTAACAAGCTGGCATCCTCCAGGGATATTTTTTATTTTCCCACATTATATTTTATTTTTACAGAGGTATCAATTGAGAGGCATGTTACAAACAATTTGTTGAATTAGCTTTCACCTGGCACTTTAAAATGCTGGAGGAAAGAAGCCATATTAACTAAAAACTTGCTGGCATGCAGTTGTATTGTTTCAGGGTTTTGGTAACTGAAAACCAGCTGTCTTGACAGAAAGTTTCATAAATGTTTTGATTTCCCCCCCCCCTGTTTATTCTTCTGTGTACGTGTGTGCATTTTCTGAACACCCCCTCCTCTCAATTTAAAAAGAGTGCCTTGTGAAAGGAGAAAATGCAGATGTTAAGATGGATTTAAGCTGTCTAAAGTTTCTGGTACACTTGCAAAGCTCTATTTTTCCAGTGATGGATGACACCTTCTGCGGTAACAGTGCACTGCTGTCAGTCATTGGATGCAGGCTCAGAGCAGAACAGCTGGGTGTAGCATAGTGATTGGCCCAGATATGCCACATGGGGCAGGGAGGAGGTGAGCCTCTTCAGCTATGGTTGGCTAAATTTTCTTGCTTGTACTTTGGCTTGCATCTTTAGCTGCAGCACTGAAAAGGAAAAGAGAAGGGAGGGAGGGAGAGAGATTATATATAAAGGCTGTCTTGCAATTTCAGCCTTGGTGGAAAGACATGGTGCAACTAAATATACAACTAAAATGTCTGTTTCAGATTGTTCGATGCTACCAGGACTTAACAAATTATCTTGAAACAAGTAAACAGAAGATTTGTAAAGGTTAAGAACCGGTTTGATCAGCAGTCTCTCATAAAATTCCCATTTACATTTGTGTTCCTTTTGTTCAAACTGTTTGTTTTCTTCATAAAATAAAGCCTCTTCTCAAAACTTCACGATACGCTAATTGTGGCATATGTTTTACTTCACATCCCCTTTTAACTGAATTAATTTGGATTGCTTTATTTGGGGAGCTTTGTAGTTTTGTCATAGTACACTTTTAAAAAAGATACGTCCATCCATTTTCTTTAAATCTTGTTAAATACAAGTTTGTTTTAACTATTGTATTAGAGGGAAGAGAAAATTGCTGGCATTGAATTCAGGAGAGATCTTTGTATGCATTGTTAACAGGAAGAGCAAGTATACCTCTGCTAAAAATACATTGATTGCAGAGTTGTAAATATACTCACCACTTCATATGTTTCAAGAGTTCGTTTTGAGAAACTATTTTATCTCTGGGTGAGTGATTTTGGTGTTGGTTGTGACCACCTGTGGTAAAACTGATCCTTCCACTGCAAGGTTTTACAGTGGCATCAAAAGTATCAGCAGGATATTGTCCCATATGGAAAGTCCTTGAATATTTGGAAGAAGGTATCCTTACTTGACTTGGCAGTTTCATCCAGATAAGCAAAATATAATACAATGTCAAAATGAAAAATGAAAGGAAAACAAGATTTTGTTATGCCACGCTGTGCATTTCAGTTCGGTGAATCCATGTGATACACAGTATTTAAACTGATGTAGAATGAATCATGTGATTGACATGTTTATCTGCTGTGGGGATCAGCTTGCTATTTTTGATTGGCAAAGTTGTGTCTTAACTGCATTGGGGGAGCAGAATGGAACTGGCTCCAGATTTGGGGATTTGTTTGTGGCCCCCTCCCCATTAAAAGCAGCAAGCTGTAACATTGACTCTAGCACCATTTTTCTTTGAACCCTCTGTAGTAACTGGCATTCAGCCTGCAGAGCTGCATTGGGGGCAGGGCAGGTGACAGTCCAAAGTGGATGGGATGAAGTTCTCCATCTTTGAGTATGAACATGATTTATTGATAAGTTAACCGCAAAAAGCCTTGTTTTGTGTGTTTTACACAAAAATAGCATTCCCATTTCTCAATAGTTTTCCAGTTTATTTATTTACTTAGCGTATGGCAAACACATGGACTTATGGTGGTTGAAATGTTAATGTTCAGTCCACCCAGCCACTCAAGAACAGGGTGGTCTATGTTGAAAAAAAGCAGACATTGGGCCGATGTAAACTTTTGATGGACCTTCGGACACAGTATGATGGATATTTTGTCGAGGAGCATCACAGTCACACTGAAGGGTAGAGACAAGACCCCACCTAAACAATGAGTCCTTGCAGACTCCATGTTGGTTACGGATCCTGTTCAGAGTTGACCAATGCTGACAAGGAAGGTCAAAACCTGACACCTTTTGTGTAGGGTCATCTACATAACTGCCTGTATCTGGGCGTTCAGCAGCCTATTTGGCTTCCCACTGTGTGTTGATGTCAAAGTTGTTAGTTTTCCAGTAAAAATAAATGACATGATTTCATGTGGGCCATACTCTGTATTGCAGGGGTGGGCAACTATGGCCCTTTTATGAATTATGGACTTCAACTCCCAGAATTCCTGAGCAAGCATGGCTTGCTCAGGAATTCTGGGAGTTGAAGTCCATAATTCATAAAAGGGCCATAGTTGCCCACCCCTGCTGTATTGGGTAGTTCCAGTGGTGGTATGCTACCGGTTCAGACCGGTTCAGGCGAAACGGTAGGAAGAAAAAAAAAAAAAGAGCCAAGGATCAGCGGAGAGGAAGAAAAATATCTTCCAATCAGCTGAACAGAAAAGGAAGAGTAAAGCCAGGATTGTCCCTCCCACCCAGCCCTGCGCTTTTCTCTTTATCTTCTCAGTTGATTGGCGCTACAGGTCTCAGCTGGTGTGGGAAAAACTGCGTGTTGGCATTAGGCAAAGCACGCCCACCAAGCCACGCCCACCGAAACCGGTTGTAAAACAAGTTGAATCCCACCACTGGGTAGTTCAGTGCATGAACAAGTCTGACACTTGGATCATCCCTGCTATATTATTAGTATCTTTGTGGGCTACTAAGCAGGAGTTGTGTATGTCCGTGTGACGTATGAAGAATACCTAGGCCACACTATAGACTAGTGTGCTGGCCATTGTATAGCAGCCTGGATTTCTGTTTGGTGCATTTGCCATCTAGTTAAAACTGTGTCAGTGGCAGCAATAGCAACAGCCCCTGGCATTTGTCCAGCGGGATAAGTACTGAATCAGTGCCTTGTGCCGAAGAACAGGTTGTTCTTCCTGGTACTGCAATTGTCCACCTTGCAAGCCTTACAAGTTCTGCTCCTCTGTCCTCCTAATCATGAGGGGCACCCATTCTGTCTGCCTGTCTAGGATTAGATGTACGGAAAGGAAGCGATCACCCAGGAACGCAATGCTCGTTGCAGCAAGGCAGCTGCAAAATGGAACCATTTGAGGGGAGGATGTTGTGAGACAGAGTGCAGCTGCCACACACTGGAGCGTTTTCCGTGTTTTTTTCAGTGGGCTGAGGCTCAAAACTGTCAGGTCTGCTTCCCCAGCACGGCACAATTCTTGCAACTACCTGCCTGCTTTGATACACAAAGCACTTTGATAAGCCAGTTTTTGATGGTTAACTGTGTTATATGATGACTAACGAGAACTAGGTTCTTGCTTACTTACTGTCAGACATGAACAGCTCATTGGCTAATTTTGGACACCCCCCCCCCCCATTCCTTTTCTCAACTCAACCTGCTTTTTTACGCTTTACCTAAGCTGAGCTTAAGGAGAGAGAAAAAAATCTTACAACAAAAAATAAATCAGATTGGACTGTTGTGATGATATGCTGTTCTGTACTGGTGAATCATTTGGGGCAGAATGTGTTAAATTGATGCTGCATTCATTTTAGAGCAGTTTCACCTTTTGCCTCACTGGGTGCTGAGACCCGTCTGACCTGATCAAGCAAGGGAGGGACAGTGGTGGGATTCAGTTTTTTTTTACTACCGGTTCTGTGGGCGTGGTGTGGCTTGGTGGGCATGGCTGGGTGGATGTGTCAGGGGAAGGATACTCTAAAATCTCCATTCCCACCCGACTCCTTGGGGAAGGTTACTGCAAAATCCCATTCCCTCCCCATCCACTAACCTGCTTTCCAGCTCTGTTCTCCTGTGCAGGACAACAAAAGAAGACCCAACCGATCAGCTGGGACTCAATGGGAGGCAGATAATAGATCGGGGTGGGGCCAGTCAGAGGTGGCATTTGCCGGTTCTTCGAACTACTCAAAATTTCCGCTATCAGTTCTCCAGAACTGGTCAGAACCTGCTGAATACCACCTCTGGGGAGGGGATGTAGCAGATCCCTAAAGAATTTCAATTAATGGGATCTAGGAAGAAAACCTTCTCTGCTATTGTCTCGGCCCTATGGAATTGCCCTTAGAGGTGAGTCCCCCCATTCCCAGACTTTCAGAAGAACATCAAGATATCCTGCCAACTGGGATTAGGGGGTTTGTGTCTGAGTGTGGCATGCAAACTGGGTGGTGGTTGGTTGGCTTGAGGACACCCCCTCTGCTTTTTAAAACGTTTAACCTTTATAATTCAATTTAGAACTCTTGCAAACTAAAATAAACCTTTTGAATGCTGTTCTTAACTCTTGCTTTTCACAGTCACTTAGGTGAAATGGATGGTGTAGAAATTGGATAAATAAATACATTTGAAAGGATGCACAGTACTCTTTAAAACTTTGAGGACTCATTTTTCCAACCATTGAATGCTCCTTAAAAGTTGCTGAGGAAGCTGTTTTTTGGGGTCTCTGTGGTAGCCCTTAGACTTATATACCGTTTCCTAGTGCTTTACAGCCCTATCTAAGCAGTTTACAGTCAGCATATTTCCCCCAACAATCTGGGTCCTCATTTTACCGATTTTAGAAAGATGTAAGGTTGAGTCAACCTTGAGCCTGGTGAGATTCGAACTGCCAGATTGCAAGCGGCCAGCAGTCAACAGAAGTAACTGCAGTGCTGAATTCTAACCACTGCGCTTAATTCTGCATTCTAAACGCTGCACCACTTAGCCATCCTAAACATGCCTGGCTGAGATGCAAAAAGAGTGTCTTTTAACTAATCATATCTTCATTTCTAAATCCTGACTTCCAACAATCCATTTTATTGATCCTTTTTCTTTCCTTCTGTCTCCTAGCTAACATTAATACTATTTCTGTCTGGACCGTGACCTTGGGGCTTCTATAGCTGACCTGTGTGGTTTTTAAATTGGTTTTATCTGCTGTTGCTATTGCTTGAGAGCTGTAGTGGCGCAGTGGTTAGAATGTAGTACTGCAGGCTACTTCTGCTGACTGCTGGCAGCCAGCAGTTTGAATGTCAGCTGGCTCAAGGTTGACTCGGCCTTCCATCCTTCTCAGGTGAGTAAAATGAGGACACAGATTGTTGGGGGCAATATGCTGACTCTGTAAATCGCTTAGAGGGCTGTAAAGCCCTGGGAAGCAGTATATAAATCTAAGTGCTATTGCCTATTGCTTTATTTTTGGGGATAGATTTCTGTTGGTTTAGACCAGGGTTTCTCAACCTTGGGAACTTTAAGATGTGCGGACTTCGATTCCTCAAATTTCCCAGCTAGCACCACAGATAGAGGAGAAGCCTCTTGTATACATATACTAGTGTAGAAGATTAGATGTTGATACCGAGCAAACTTCTTTTGGGTAGCTAGCATAGAGAGATGGTTAAAGAGAATATAGTCTGTGAACAAGGAAGCAGCTGATTTAAGCTTCACCTCTGCTAATAAACACACAGACCTTTGGCAAACAGCTGCTTCCCAGATGCACTCCCTATATTTGCCATACAGAGAACAAGGAGAGACCATGTGGTGTAGGGATTAAAGTGTTTGTGCTAAGGAGCTGGAGATCCAGGTTTTAATGCGCTGTCAGCCTTGGAAACTCACTGAGTGACTTTGCGATTTTTATTTTATTTTTTAGACTCTTTAATATTTTTAAACAGTATTTTTATTTTGATTAAAAACTGCATCATAACTAACAGTTCATTTTTTAAAATAGGGCTATTTAGATGTCAATTTTGCAAAAAAAAAAATTACACAGTGTGTAGAAAACACTAATATTTTAAAATTGTAAGATGTTTTAAACACAAGGAAAAATGTCAGGTGTGTGTGTGTGTGTATGAATGATACATTTGTGATTTTGAGTACTAAAAATCTATTAATTTTTCATACCCATTGTCAATCTTGACTGAAATTTGAAAAGCTAAATGCAACCTGTTAGGAAAAATATTAATATCTTATATTAATATAATTAATACTAATAACATTTTAAATACCATTTATCTACTGAAATATACAAAATAAAGCACTGAATTATATACATCTTTTCGGTATGTCTTCCTCATTCAGGGACCACCAAATTGCAAGTAGCTAGTCCTCAACTTACAACAGTTCATTTAGTGACCATTCAATGTTACAATGGCACTGGAAAAAAAAGTGACATGACCATTTTTCTCACTTATGATCATTGCAGCAACTGCATGGTCATGTTATCAAAATTCAGATGCTTGGCAACTGACTCACATTTATGACGGTTGCAGTGTCCCGGGGTCATGTGATTATCTTTTGCATCCTGGCAAGCCAAAGTCAATGGGGAGGGCCAGATTCACTTAACAACTGTGTTACTAACTTAACAATGGCAGTGATTCATTTAACAATTGTGCCAAGAGAGGTCATAAAATGGGGCAAAACACTCTTTACAAATGTCTCATGTAGCAACAAAAATTGAGGGCTCGATTGTGGCCATATGTTGAGGACTACCTATTGTGGAATGGGGCTTCTGTAGTTTGATGTGTAGAGCATTTTGTGTAAATTACCTTTAGCGTACAGGTAGTTCTCAGCTTATGACACAATGGGAAGTTCACAAAGTGCAATCGTATGATTGAAGCTGCTGTAAACTGTTGCAAATGCAAGATGGCTGCCAAGCGCCCAAATTGCAATCTCTTGACTGTGGGGTTGTAACTTTTAGGATGGGTTGTAATTCTTTTTTTACAAGGCTATTGTAACTTTAAAGCTTTGATAAACAAATGAGCGTAAGGCGAGGACTACCTGTAATAGTTACAGCTCTAAAAAAAGTATAAGGGGTGTCTACCATGGCATTTAATTAGTTCCAGATGTTTCCTTTTTGATGTAGGTGTGGACGAGGCCTAGCTAATAATGCCCTAAACCTGATATTAGGTGGTCTTATTTAGCCGATCAAATTAGGAATCTGTTTTGGGAAGGGGATCTTTTAGAAGTCTGACATTATTTTAAAGACAAAATGTGTGCCCTGCCTCCCTCCCCCGCCGGGATTTTCCTTCTTTATTCCATCTTTATCCAGCCTTCTCTCACAGCCCTTGCAACCCCCCATCCTAAGTTTCCATGTATTATCTATTATGCTATGCTTTGTGCCTTTAGGGCAACATTTCCTGCATTGCCAACTAAGTCAGTAATGGGTGACAGTGTGCAACAGTAGCTCTTATTCATCTTGTGTGTCTGTGGGTTTTTTAAATTGGTATTTCTTTTGCATATAACATTTTCTGCAGCTGAGGCATCCCCTCCCTCTCTCTGTTACCCCTACCCCTCGCTCTATTTTTTTTAACACTCCCTCATAAAAGCATCAGCAATGGATTGTTTCATTTGTAGAACTTAAAGCCTCAGAACAGAAGCTCTTCCAGTTTTTGATGAATGCCCTATTTGTTGCTGGAGCACAACTGTTCAATATAACAGGCTGCATCCCACTCTGTTTGGGACCAGTTTGAGCTGCAAGAAGGTCTTTGCCCAAACCAGATTTTTGCATCCCAACAGCACCATTTTGTCTGGGATAGTTGGCTGCTGTTTTTTTTTTTTTTTTGAAAGATCTCTTTTTCTTAAATTTGCATGCATTCTTTCAAATGCAAGCTTAACTGAAGCTGAAATAATCCTTTAAAAATACAACTTGGCAGGTAAAAAA
This sequence comes from Notechis scutatus, assembly GCF_049901735.1. Classification (NCBI taxonomy): domain Eukaryota; kingdom Metazoa; phylum Chordata; class Lepidosauria; order Squamata; family Elapidae; genus Notechis; species Notechis scutatus. The sequence continues at coordinate 140,990,112 of NC_142011.1, read as the reverse complement.
CTGCCATTTAACAGGCAAGGGTGATGCTGGATTCTGGGCATCTTAAATAAAAACACCTAGGGATGATCACTTGGTGATTTGCTGAGGTTACTTTGTAAGACATATTGGTTGTCATGAAGCATCTGCTAAGTCCTACCTCAGATTAGAGATGGAGCTGTCTAATCTAATAGACCAGGTTGTCATTCTTTATATAAATGAACCTTCATGGCTTGGCTGCCACTACAAGCATTGAAATGCCTGTATTATATCACTGAACCTGTACTTAAACATGATTCTAATATCATACTTGCTTTAGCTTAATAAAACTGGGGAAAAAACATAAAGCAGATCACTAAGAAGTCTTTATACCATGATTTTTCAATTCCTGCAATTATGAGTTAGTGATGAAATGTTGGCAAGTTAGGGGAGATTGCTCATTTGCACATCTGAATGTTACTATAAAGATGTTTTAACTAGAGGTAGTCCTCGAGTTACAACCACAATTGAGCCCAAAATTTACATTGCTAAGTGAAACATTTAACAGTTGTTAAATGAGCTTTGCCCCATTTTACAATTTTTCTTGCCACCATTGTTAAGTGAGCCATTGCATTTATTAAATTAGTAAATATGGTTGTTAAGTGAATCTGGATTTCCCCATTGACTTCGTCAGAAGGTCACAAAAGGTGATCACATGACCCTGGGACACTGCAACCATCAATAAATATATGAACCACTTGCCACTCACCTGAATTTTGACCATGTGACTATGGGGATGCTGCAGCAGTCATAAGAGAAAAACGGCTGTAACTCAACTTTTTTTTCAGTGCCTTTGTAACTTTGAGCAGTCACTAAACGGACTGATGTAAGTTGAGGACTACCTGTATAACCGCAGTCATTGCTGTGCCAAAGGGGAGATTAGAATTAGGTTGGTAGTTATCCAGTAACATTGGATCCAACACTTGCCTCTTGAAAGGTGGCACACCAGTGTCTTTTTGTGGTAACCAAAACCTTTCCTTCCCTCATGGTGGCATTGATCTAGATTCAGATCCATGTTCTATCTGCGGTTGCCTTAGCTAGCCAGTTCAAATAGAGGACCAGTCAGTCTCTGTTTGGCAGAAGGAACATTGCAGAAAACCCAGCCTGCTTTCTCAAAATTCGTAGGCTCAGACACCTCCCAAATAAAACCTCTATCTATACAACTTCTATCAGCTCTCCCCACAAACTGCTGGCAGGGGTAATGGGAATACAGCAGTATCTGGAAGTCATTATGTTGTCCATTCACCCGTCTTAAAATATAACACTGATTAAAATAGTTTACATTCACAGTCTTAAACTATTAGCCTGTGGGATGCCCTCTGTATACTTTCTCTAGTTAGGGAATTACACAAGTCGATTTTTTTCTAAATTAAAAAGCTTCACAAACAATAATGTGTATTTGTGTGTATGTATCAGTGCATACATGTGTGTTATCTGTGAGACTTTATTTTTCTTCTTCTTCCTATTGGGTGAAGAGAATCCTGAGTTAAGACTGTAATATATTTAAGAACTAGCTCGATACCCATGCTTCGCTACGAACTATGTGGTTGGGCTTAGTTTTGGGGGAGGAGAATAATGGGGGGCGGAAATTATCCCTCTGCCTACCAGCATTCATTGGTGTTCATCTGGCTAGCGTACTGTCAGTGTGTGAGAGAGTTGAGGGCTGTTTTGAAACTGAAACAGTATTTGCTGTGTGGGCAAGAAGGACACAGCAAGGAGCCTGGGCGTGGCTTAGCTCAACTGTTCTGTATTAAAGATGCTTGGTGCTCTGAAACTGAAACTCCTCTGCTTGTGTTTTGCATTTGGAACAGATTTCAGGTGGGGAGGAGGAGTAGAACTCCTTAGCATCACCAGAGTGTGTTAATAATAATAATATACGATGGTCATTTCGAAAAATCCTTTCTTAGTGAGCACCTAGAAGCCAAGAGGAACATACGTGCCAAAGTTTGTAGGCTTTACGGTTCTGGAGATTTTGTGATGATGCTTGAGTGGTATTTCGCTTTTATATATATAGATTGAAAGTGATTACATTCGCTTACTGAGATTAAATTTTTTTTGCTGTACCTCCTATCAGTTCCCAGGCTGTTTTCACTTCCAAGCAGAAAGTCATGCTTCTTCTTTTCTACCTCTGAGGATGTATATCAAGCACATTTTATTTGCATAGAACCTCTTGATTGCCAAGTAGAAAGTCCCATTTCCTGGAAGAGCCTAACTATTTGCCTGGAGAATCCTCTGGCTCTTACTGACTTTCTTCCCTTTTTTAAAATTTGCCTTGACTTGGAATGACAGGTGTTGACCCATCTAAATCTTGAAGGAATCAGAAAACTGAGCAGAGCACCGCCATGTTCTGGTTTTGGTTTGATATTAGAGATAAAGATAGGCATCAGTGAAAAGAATATAGGAACTATATTGAATATATGTTGGACTGAGTCCATATAATACAGGGGTCTCCAACCTTGGCAACTTTAAGACTGGTGGACTTCAACTCCCAGAATTCCCCAGCCTGCAGAATTCTGGGAGTTGAAGTCCTCCAGGCTTAAAGTTGCCAAGGTTGGAGATCCCCGATATAATACATAAGATATTAATGCTTTTGTGAAGCAAGGTTCCCCCCCCCCTTTCTTTTTCCTGGAGAAGGCGCCAAAGAGGTTTTAACAAAACCTACGAAAAGAGAAGGCGTGAGTAATTCAATGCTGAAAATACAGATGCTGTGTGTTGATAATGCAGGTCTTGCCAGGTTGATATATACTTAGTGTGGTGCTTCTTTTAAAGTGTCGCCTTCTCAGAGGCCTGTGTTGTGTTAATAATGTGGAAGAGAGGAAGGAAAAGGGGCTGTGATCTTCTTGCCAAGAAATGAGAAGAGAGGGAGGAGGGAGCGAGGGGAAAAACACATACAGTTAAACAGTACATACCGCAAAACAGGTTAGACTGGACTCTAAATCCAGTTACGAGTCTGTTCTCTGTGCTTTGAAGCATCTTCACTAAAATTTTTCTTCCTACCTCTTTCGATACCCCTCCCCAAATTTTCTTTTAAATGGTCTTATGAAGTCTATCCTTGCTTGCACTTGGGGTGGGCGAAGATCAGCAGCCTCCTTTGCTGCTTGCTCCTAGCAGTTCCTTGAGGAAATTCTGTGCCTTGTGCTCTTGCCCTCTGTTGAAATTGTCTTGTGACTATGCAGAGGAGAGGAGGGGGGAAAAAAAAGGCATGCAGGATTACAACTAAGACCGCTGAGGCTTTCACATGTTGCTAGTCATTTGTTTTAATAGTTGAAAAAAAGCTGCTAACTTCAAGGAAGCTTTTTCAGTTATTGGCAATTCACATCTAGTTGGCATGCACACCTACCCGTTCAAGGAATAATGGGGGAAGAATTTGTGACCAATTCTGGGAAGTCGGGTTTATTTTATTTCATTTATTTTGAAGATTTGTATGACCCATGTTAAACACAACTCTCATTCTGCTCACAACAATTAAACGGATACTATAAGCACAGGTAGTCCTTGACTTACGATGACAATTGAGCCCAGAATTTACATTGCTAAGTGAGAAATTGCATGTGTAACTCACCAGTGAGTTATGTCCCGCTTTACAACTTTCCTTGCCACATATGTTAAGTGAATCAACTGCAGTTGTTAAATTAGTAACACAGTGGTTAAGTGATTTCCCCATTGACTTGGCTTGTCAGAAGGTCGCAAAAGGTGACTACATGACCCTAGGACACTGCAGCAGTCATAAATCTGAACCAGTTGTCCAGCATCTGAATGTAAATCATGTGACCATGTGGATGCTGCAACGCAACTGTTATAAGTGTGAAAAATGACCATTAGTCACTTTTTTTCCAGTGCTGCTTTAACTTTGAATGATCACTAAATGAACTATTGTGAGTCAAGGACTACCTGCCTAAAATCATGAACCATAACAGCCAGAAACAAAAAAAAACCCGGTGCTTAGTACCGGAGTCCCCAAACTTGGCAACTATAAGACTTGTGGACTTCAACTCACTCTGGGAGTTGAAGTCTATAAGTCTTAAAAGTTGCCAAGTTTGGAGACCTCTGCCTTAGGATGTCCTTCAACCAACCCCAGATATCCTCATTCTAACCCAGCACCTGGGTCTTGATGTGGGTTCTAAAAGGCTAGGGGGCCAGCCAGACCACCAGTGGGAGGGTATTCCATAAGATAGGGGCAGCTATGGAAAAGGAGACATACAGCATCTCGCCTGAAGTGCTTGTTGTCCATCTTTTGCAATCTGTTGATACCAGATGGTTTAGTAAACACACCATATATATTCTGAGTTTTGGTTTGCTACAGCGTCCAGCTGCCAGGTACTCTCCTAGAGTGCTTACACACAGTTGTGTTTGTGTATATATAAAAATACAATAGGGGCTATATACTCACTTGCTATGGGTTTTAGGGCAAATAAAGAAGACACACTGTCCTCTTTTTTTTTTTTTTTTTTTTGATGTCTGCAGTGCTCTGGTTAATTACTAGAACTTGGATTTCAGGCTAGTTTTACTAAAATCACACATCTGGCAGGAGATCCTTCAATGGGTTGAGTTTCTAAAGGCAAAGGTTCCCCTCGCACATACATGCTAGTCGTTTCCAGCTCTGGGGGCGATGCTCATCTCCGTTACAAAGCTGAAGAGCCAGCACTGTCCGAAGACGTCTCTGTGGTCATGTGGCCAGCACGACTAAACGCTGAAGGTGCATGGAACACTGTTACCTTCCCACCACAGTGCTCCCGATTTTTCTACTTGCATTTTTACATGCTTTCGAACTGCTAGGTTGGCAGAAGATGGGACACGTAATGGGAGCTCACTCCGCTACATGGTGCTAGGTATTCGAACTGCCGACGTTTCTGATTGACAAGCTCAGCTTCTTAGCCACCGAGCTACCACGTCCATCCCTTTTAAGATCTTCCTTTCTCCTATTTTTTTCTTTCTTAATATATACTCCAATATCTGGCAGCTAACTGCCTTTCCTTTTGGTTAGTTCACATGTATTTTATTTATTTATTTATTTATTTATTTGATTTGCCAATTGCTTACAAGATAATAAGTATAAGTGTATACATAGTTGTGAATACATGAAATGGGTACATATAAGAAAAATAAAAGAAGAATAAGAGAAACAATAGGACAGGGACGGTAGGCACGTTGGTGTGCTTATGCACGCCCCCTACAGACCTCTTAGGAAAGGGGTGAGGTCAATAGTAGACAGTCTAAGGTTAAAGTTTTTGGGGTTTGGGGAAGAGACTACAGAGTCGGGTAGAGTATTCCAGACATTGACCACTCTATTGCTGAAGTCGTATTTCCTGCAATCAAGTTTGGTGCGGTTAACTTTGAGTTTGTATCTATTGTGTGCTCTTGTGTTGCTATGGTTGAAGCTGAAGTATTCATTGACAGGTAGGACATTGCAATGTATGATTTTATATACCATGCTTAAATCAGACCGAAGACGGCGTAATTCAAGGTTTTCTAGTTCTAGAATTTCAAGTCTGGTGGCATAAGGTATTCTACAACGAGTATGTTCTTTTACTCTTGATGCAGTGGATATGCATGTCTGAGCCTCCATCGTTTGACTGACTGTTCGACAATGAAGCCCCTAGTTTCACTGCGTGGTTCTTGACCTGAAACTGGTGTGTGTGAGTGACTTATATTTGGGGGGAATTGGTTCTGTCGCTATGGGGAAATGGTCAGCATTGTGCTTTATTCAACCTGAAAGCTGTAGCTTTAGCTATTGCCGTGATCTTCATGTTCCTAGAGATGAACACTTTCAGGGCAAATGTCTTATACAGAACAGCATTGATGAGTTGCTTCCCAACTGATTAAGTCCAGTCTGTTTCTCCCTAATGTTTCATAGTATTTGGATATGCATTCCCTTGTAGCCTGTTCTGGGATTTTGTGGCCTATCAAATGGTTCAGCATTACTCTGTGTTTAGGTACAGGAAGTCCTCAACTTATTGTATGCCCACAATTGAGACCAATTACTAAGCAAGGGCGGATTGTTAAATGAATCATAGCTGATTTTACAAGCTCTTTTGCCACAGTTAAGCGAATCACTCCAGTTGTTAACTGAATCATGCAGTTGTTAAGTTGCTCTTGTTTCCCTCATTGACTTTGCTTTGTTGGAAGCCAGCTGGGAAGGTTGCAAACGACTACCTCATGACCCCAGGACATTGCTGTGATGGTTGTAAGTGGTTATAGGTCACTTTTTCAATACTGTTGTAACTTAAAATAGTCACTGAATGAATCGTTATAAGTTGAGGACTACCCATATTATATAAAACAAGTTGTCTTTCTATGCGGTAGATACTGAATTCTCATTTCCTCCTTTGTCTATTTTGGAGTAAGGGGACTTATATCTGTAATTTGAATATTAAAGACATTTGTCTTATGATATATACAGTATTATAATTGCAGCTGGCACCCTAACATCTCATAATAGTTGTTAATACTTAGCCATTTTAGTGTATGTTTTCCTCATGCCAACAATGTTGTAGGTGAACGCTTCTTTCATGACCGTTTGAGGTAGTGTGGGAGAAAACTGCCCGATGGTTGTGGTGAGCCACTGTGTGCACACAGTTCATTGCATAATTAATTTTGCATATGGTGCAACTTTTAAATTGAGTTTCTTGTGCCAGTTCTAACGCTAAACAGATCATTGTAAAAACAGTGGAAGAGAGGAAATCTTGATATAATAGTCCTGAGTTTTTAAATATTCCTATGTCAAGTCGTAGTATAAATTCAATTCAGATGATTAGTTTTAAAAAATGGTAGCTGCAAGCAATAGTTCTTGAATCTTCTAATGTTATTATAGTTCAGGGATGGGGAACGATGGCCCTTTTATGTTTTGTGGACTTCAACTCCTAGAATTTCTCAGCCAGCATGGCTGGCTCAGGAATTTTGGGAATTGAAGTCTTCTAGTCATAAAGGGGCCTTCTTCACCTCTGTTGTAAATGATGACATCCTTATTTATTCCTATTAATAACATATAACTCCCAAGATGTGGCAAAGACTGAAGCATTTAAGAATATAATGCCAGTTATATTATCTGTGTCTCTGGCTGCTAGCATATCCCTTGTTACCACAAATAAATCAGTTGAAGTTATAGATGAAGACACAATATACCATAATGCTTTTTTTCAACAAATGTTGGATCTCAGCAACAGGGGCATGCTGCTAGCACACACCCCACTCCAGCAATATTGGATGAAGTGAAAAAAAAATACAACTCCCAAATAGTTAATACATTTTGGGTGTCAGAGGGTTCCACTGGGTTTAATGATTGAACTGATATTTAGAAACTTTGTAGTCAGGATGGAAGCAAAGCATTGGGAAAATATTTGTTATTTTGGATTCATAGGATTAGCTTTCAAGTGGATTATTTTTCTCCACAAAGGTAGCATAACTTCACTTTGACGCATTTTCGTGTGATTTAGGAAAAGGTGTTGCCTGCCATATTATATGAGTGGTTGGGCTTTGCATTTTCTCCTCCTTGTCTTCTTTGATTGGCCTCATCAGGGTGAATTATGTCTGATTGCTTGGTAGTTAATTGGACCCTCTTTCCCATTCACTAAGCTGATAAGTCCTTCTCTGTCTGCCTTCATCAAGCATCTTTGTTTGAGAAGTTGCTGAAGCAATACAGCAGAGGTAGGGAAGTATGGTGCTTTGTTGACTTTGTTGACTCCCAGAAGCGTGGCTGACTCAGGAATTCTGGGAGTTGAAGTCTGCAAGCCATAAAAGGGCCACCGTTTCCCACCTCTGCAATACAGAATAACTACTTTCTTATTTGGTGTCCTAAATGAAGGTAGTTCTGTGGTTTATTTTAATAGCTGCCTTTTTCCGTGTGCGACATCCTCCAGTATTTTAACTTTCCCAGAAGATCCTTCCGAATTATCCTTCTGTTGATTCTTTCAAAGCAAGCTGTCCAATTACCTAATACAAGAGGTGAAGGAACAGTCTTGTATAGCTGATGGGGCTTTCTTGGCACGTTGTAAAAACAGGTTTGTGAAGTCATTACAAACCTTCTCCCCATTTCATTGTTGTGTTTGGTTCTGCAAAATGCTCTGGACCAGTAAACTTAATAGAGCAAAGGGTGTCAAACTCACATCATCACGGCAGCATGACGTGAAATATCAGGACCTTTTTCCCCTTCGCTAATCGGGGCGTGGGCATGGCCAGCGCATGACGCATCTGGTCCCTGGGCCGGGAGTTTGTCATAGAGGCTCCCTTTTAAAGCAGTTAATTGTTTTTGTAGATGCAAAAGAGTACTGGAATTGAATCAGAAGTGGTATGCTACCGGTTTGGCCCGGTTCTGCAGAGCCGGTAGCGGCAATGAGCAGCGGAGACCAAAATGGTTCTCTCTGCCACTCTGCTGTTGGGCCCGCCCAACCGCCCGGGCTCCCATATTCACCTTTATCTTCTGCTTTTGAAGGGTAGCTGCTTTGCGTGGCACAGAAGAGTGCTGTGCGGCAGCTGCTGAAGCAACCGGGAGAGTGCAGGCTTGCAGGAGGTGAGTTGGAACGCCTCTGCACCTGCGCAAAGTGCGTGTTTGGCGTGCGCGTGCACGCAAACCGTGTGCATGTGCGCAAAGCACGCCCACCAAGCCACACCCACCGAACCGGTGGGAAAAGTTTTTGAATCCCACCACTGAGTTGAATCCAAAGTTACCTTGATCCAAGTGTAGAAATTTAACGTGGACTAGTTGAGGACATATGCTCTAGTCTTGGTGCACATTTTAGGTTCTCATAAGGAAGAGATATTTGAGTTTCTTCATCCTGCTCTCTGTTGGAAGCTTTTGGACCAGTTAGGCTTTTTGCCATGTCACTATAATTCAGAGGTCTCCAAACTTGGCAACTTTAAGACTTTTGGACTTCAACTCACATAGCTGGCTGGAGAATTCTGGGAGTTGAAGTCCACAAGTCTTAAAGTTGCCAAGTTTGGGGGGGGACCCTGCTTTAATAGTACTACTTTTATTTTTCTGTTTTTCTTTCTTTAACAGTTCTAAGCCCCAGTTTTTTCCTGTTCAGCCCTGAAGCCAGTGAGTTTAAGGGCTCTTCAGTGGTAAACACTACAGATTTGGATTATCTCCTCTGTAATTAACCTGTGGAATTCATCACCACAAGGTGTGGTGATGGCCACTAATTTGGATGGGTTTAAAAGAGAATTGATAAGTTCATAGAAGACAAGTTGTTACCTCTGAGTTGAGGACAGCTTGCCTCAAACCAGTTTTCAAGGGAATGGCAAGGGCTGATGGGTATATCTTTGTTTTCTATTTATAAGCATCCAACAGCCATTTGCTTGGTTATTATGAAATCCAAACTGATGGGATAAGATGGTTCTTAGCCTGATCCAGCAGCCTGATCTTCATATTCCCTGAGTTCAGCTGGAATTTCCAACCAAGGCTTATGATATGGCGTTCTTCTATCTTTTAAACAGTAGGGAATAGTAGCTTTATGTTATGGCTGAATATGAAAGGGTAAGAAAAGTTGTATTTTCCATCAGCATTGGAAATAAAAGAGCTTGTTGTGATTGCAGCCAGCCTTGCTGTGTTTATCGCAATTTTGGAATTCCACACATCTACCAGTTTTCTGCTAGCCTGACCTTCCTTCTCTTCATACATTTAAGGTGGAGAGGTCATTCTTCTGGACAAAGTCAAATTTTACACAAAACTCAGCCCCTACAAAATAAAGATAATTATTTGGAGATGCTAAAATAACTTGAGCTGCCCCTGTCTTTTGAATGTTCTATTGCACAGGAATGAAAACACATTCAGTGTACTGCAGATTTTTATGCCTGATTTTGGAAGCAATGTCTAGTTGTAAGCACTTGGGGGAAGAATTGAACAATTTTATCCTTCAGTTGATGAACTTTGGATGTCTGAAGGCAGTATCAAATAAACTACCAATACAATTTTTGCCATGAAATTTATCCAGGATCATTCTCTTTTGTAATTATTCTGACTCCTTAGTGTTAAAGATTATATTTGTCTTTAGTTATTAATTGCTTCAAGTTTTTACCCACTCTTCTTAGATCTTAAAGTGAGAGGGCTTTGGAAAATATACTGAGGTATTTTCAATCTTATGCCTTAGTTAATCATCATTTAACCATCATAATTGGGACCAGTAAACCTGTTTTTAAATGAGCCGGTTGCTAAGTGAAACCACATCCGTGCTGATCATACTTCAGCTTTCCTTTGTTTTGACCTGCAAAGTTTGTACATGTGAAGATTGGTCTTAAAATTACTTTTTTCATCAGTCTCATAATTGTGAATGATTGCTAAATGGGAACTACCTGTACTGGTTGCATTTAATTATTAAAGAGACATTTTTATGGTTACCAAGCTTGATGAAACTGAATAATGGTACAGTTACCTTTTCCTTATGAGAACATGATCAGCATTACGTAGGCTTTAAGACATTGTTTCTCAAATCTGGCAACTTTAAGATGTGTGGACTTCAACTCCCAGAATTCTCAGCATGGCTGGCTGGAGAATTCTGGGAGTTGAAGTCCACACATCTTAAAGTTGCCAAGTTTGCAAAACACTACTGTGAGACTTTCTATAGCATCTTATATAGTATGTGAATATTGTTATTGCTACAGTCTATTGTATATTGGATTGTGGCACACAAGCTATGGCTTGTTTAAGGATCTTGATTTCATATCTAAGGGAACTTCCTGATTTACACAATTTCTTAAACATAATTGTTCCTATATTCCCTATCTTAATATCAATTAATATAAAGTATAATGTTTATCTAAAGTCAGCCTGAATTGATCCTTGATCAGGATAGGTGTGCCAGTGGTTAGACAATCTAGATTTGGGAAGGAAGCCTTTGGAAAATTTCAGATTTAATCCTTGACATGCCTGATTAGGGGGAAAAAAGCCTTCTTGAGTTGGTTCCAGACAAAAGTTGATTGTGGAATCAACATGACTCATTAATTGAACTCAGCAATGGGAGGGATGCTTAACATGTTGTTCATTAGTAACTCTCCTATATTTTCCCAGTGCTGGGAAACCACAAAAAAAAAACCTGACTACTTGGTGAAAGACATAGGTGCATTTTAGAATCTCTCCTGTCTTTTTGAAAGATATATGGTTTTGTAGTGCGCAGATGAAGTTATTCTATCTTACCACCTGTGTGTTACTGTATTTTCAGTCAATGTTGTTTTAATCTTTTATTTTTCTGATAGCTCTTGGAAGGAGCACTGAAGTCCCTTTCTATCTATCTATTTTTAACCTCATGAACTCATTTAACATGTGATTTACTTTTGTTGCTCTTTTTTTCAATTAAATAGTTTAAACCACCCAATACTGAAGGTGTCTGAACAGTTTATAATATAGCATAATAAAATATTATTCATTGAGTTAAAAAAGTTAGTTGCCTATCATTCCTAAGATACAAGGCACTAAACAAAGAACCAGATATGCCAGAAATGTAACAAACCAATTTAAAATCTCAATCTCTCTCTCTTTCTCATTCTCTGCAAAAGATAAATTAATGGGGGGGAGAGGGAGTCCATTCAGGAGCAGTTTAGCAAGATCGAGAGGAGATTGAGGTAAGTTCAAGATGATATTCCGATTAACTACAAATAGTTCTGGTTTAGCTACCACAATAGGGACCAGCAACTTGTCCATTAAGCAGAATGGGGCTTATAATCTTACTTCAGCATTTCTTTGCTTTACAGACTCTATACAAAAATGTGTTGCAAAAATTACTTTTTCCACACCATTATAACAAGGCAGTTGCTAAATGTACTACCACAAAGTAGGAATAACTGAAAATAATTACCCTGTTTCTCCAACAATACCGCCTCCCCCAATAGGAAGTCCCAGCATGTTTTATAGGCATGAAATGAAATTAAGCCCCTCCCCCCAAATTAAGGCCTATATTAAAACATGCGAAATGGGGGGGAATGGTGGGGGGGGCTTGCCGTTAGGAAGTACTTTTTTTGCACACCCGGATATGGTGCTGCCTGCGTTGACCCCGATACGAAGTGCCCCACCAATGCTGGGGTCAACATCCAAGCCATCGCTGCCCGCCCAAAGATGCAAGGAGGGGGGGAATTAAGTCACCCCCGAAAAGACAGCCTAGCCATTTTTTGGGGGCTCAAAAAAAAAATAAGACCCGGCCTTATTATATGAGAAACACAGTACATATATGGATACATAGATAAATGTGGCTTGATAAACATTCTTCAAGAAAGTGTTGCTACTAACAATCTGATTCAAATGGTAGTGATTTGTCAATTTTTTGTTTATTTTTGAGAGCACATTACCCGGCTAATTTCCCAAAGCTCTCCTTTTCTGTAAGGGTTGTTTTTGTGGATATAATTTTACCTTTTCTCAGTACTATTTTAAGACACTGATTAAAGAAACGGGTGATAAAAGAATGGAATCTACTCAGTTGACTTAAGGAATACATGAACTGGCATTAATTTGGCTGTTGGATAAATCAGCATCATCAAAGAAAGGCACAAGGGGGTGCCGAGAGCCGTGATATGAATGAAATACTAGTAGTCCTTGACTTACGACCACTTTCTGTTGGTAAGCGAGACAGTTAAGTATATTTTGCCTCATTTTAATGACTTTTCTTGCCAGTTGTTAAGTGAGTCACTGCAGCTGTTAAGTTAATAGCGTGGTCGTGAAGTGAATTTGGCTTCCCCATTGACTTTGCTTGTGAGAAGGTCGCAAAAGGGGGATCACACACCCTGCAACACTGTCATAAACGATGAGTCAAGTTGACAAATTTTGATTACCTAATCAGGAGGATGCTGCAAGGGATGTGTGAAAAATGGTCACGGGTTCACTTTTTTCAGGGCTGTCGTAACTTTGAATGGCCACTAAACGAACTGTTATAAATCAAGGGCTCCCTGTTATTTGCTCCAAAAAAAAAAAGGCTTCTGTCCTCTTGCAATAGGGAAAGCCCATTGCAATTCCACAAACATAGCAGGCCCAATTGTTGATTAAGGCAAGAAACTGCAGACGCTCCTCACCTGGCAGATGATGAGAAAGAGACACCAAGGTTGAGGGCAAGGCGGCCCGTCCCGGTGGCCTTGTGGAAGGAGTTGGCAGCAAATAGACTGTGCTGAAACCCAGGCAATTATTTCCCTGCGAGCGGGGAAATTTTCACCTTTCTTGGTGACTAGGGAAAAAAAGAAGAAGAAGAAACAAGGAGTGGCCCTGCTTTTGAGAAAGAATTGGGTGTGGTGGGAAGAACAACTCCGAAAGCATTACATTTCCCTTTGGAATTACTTAGAAGGAAATGGAGGCAGTGTGCTGCTGTGTGGCGACAAACAGAAGTTGCACGTAGCCGTTGCCTCTCCGCTTCGACTTGAAAGTCTGTGTAGGTTCCATCTGAAAGGCGGGCTGGATGAATGCAGCTTCTGCCGCTGCCAAAAGCAAACCTGTCATTTTGGCTGGAATGCTTGTACAGAAATGGGCCTAGCGAGGGCTATGCAAAGAAACAGAGGCCCTCCTCCCCACAGCTGTTTTTCTGCATGTTTTCCTGGACGGTGCCAAATGCTGTCTGTCCTCCTTTCAGATTCAATAAATCATGAAAAGGGGGTCGTGGATGGAAGGCTTGCGTTCAGGATCGTTTTATGTCAATTACTTGGACCCTTTAAGTCCTTTTTCTCCTCCCCGTACGGTTATGGAGACTGCATTAAAGAGTCCATTCCCGTTCCCAACTCTTTCTTCTGTTCTTGCACCTCAAGTTTTAGGACGGTGTCGGCTGCTGTAAATAAGTCCACCAAAGCTGCTGGTCTGCTTTAAAAAAAAGAGAGAGAGAGAAAACAAGAGCAAAAGTGAGATTTCGGAGAGCCTGGTAGCTTCTCTGGCCATGAAGATGAAGAAGCCTTTTCTTCATGTCCTGGCGGAAGCTGAGCACAGATGGAAATTGTGTTCCTCCTCAGCCAGGGGCCCATTTTGCAGCCTCAGTGAATTTCTGCATCCAAATCCGCTATCAGTAGCAATTCTGATTTGTGACGATAAAGGGGAACTTTTCCACTTTCTACTTTTCCACTTTCTACTTCTACTTTATTTGGTTATAAGTTAAGCAATACAAAGGGGAAGATTTTAAAATCCATCCTTTAGTATTGACACGGGAGATTACCGAGCAGAACCAGCCTTTAAAGCCACACTTGTTTCTAACTTCTAAAATCTAAGCCCTGAATTTAGTTTTATTTAAACAAAAGTCTTCTATAGTTTCTGGCAGCAATCTGTGAATCTCTTAACTCCCCAAATGAAAATCATCTGCTACCTAAGCTCAAATTTTCCACAGCTATTCATCTCTTCTGCTGGATGATGTGAACTTTATAAGGAGGAATCTAAATCAGGGGTCTCCAACCTTGGCAACTTTAAGACTTGTGGACTTCAACTCCCAGAATTCCTGACTGAGGATAGAATTCTGGGAGTTGAAGTCCACAAGTCTTAAAGTTGCCAAGGTTGGAGACCCCTGGCCTAAAATATTGTCTGGCTATCGTGTTCATATGTAGCAAGCACTTGTGGTGATATACTGGTAGATCAGTGTTTTTCAATCTCAGCAATTTTTAGATTTGGGAATTCTGCAAATTGAGTCGCTTAAAATATGGAGACAAAAAGAGTCAATACAGAATTTTTTTTAGAAAAGGGAGGGTCTTCCTATATCTCTTCTTTAAAATTTCTCTCCCCACCTTCCAATTATTGAAGAACTAACATGGCTTTTGGAAAAAAAAATTAAATTCACCACTTTTAATTTTGTTTCTAATTTCTAAGGTAGCTACTTCCATTTTTCCTTCCCTCCCTCCATTTGGTATTTGTGTCATTATTGACTCCCGGAATAGTCCCTGAAATTTTCTTGCAAGGTTTTTGAAAGGGTTTGCCATTGTCTCCTTCCTAGAGCTAAGGGAGTGACTGGCCCAAGGTCACCAATTGGCTTTGTGCCTAAGGCAGGACTAGAAGTCACAGTCTCCCAGTTTCTAACCCACTGCAGAATTGCACCCCACTGACACTTGCTTTTATTCTAATGACTCCCCAAAAAAAGTTCTGATTTTTATACTTAACGTTGGTTGTGAACTCTATGGACCCAAACCTATGGAAGTTGCAATGACAGTGTCTTTCAGAATGGGACAAGTTGACACAGATTGATAATTGAAGGTGGTCCATTACTCTTTTTAGGATCCCACTATGATCCACACGAGGCAGCAAGTCACTTGACTTAAGGTTGGGTTCTGGATGAAATTGCAGTGCCTTTAGTAGCTAGCTGGGAGAGAAGAGTGCTGGTTCTTCTGTAACATCCTTCAAATTATCCTGTCAGGCTGCTAAGGCAAGGGAGTCCCTTCCTAATAGGGTTTGGCTCACTCACTGTTCACTGAATTATATAATCCACTGATCAAACATGTTTCGAACTGCCTTGTTCGGTTATAGGCCTGTTTTATCTTCCTTTTACGAATAAGAACAGAGCTATGTGCATTTTTAAAGTTTCATTACTTGGGAAATAACATTTTTACAGGAATGACACTACAGCCCTCAGAAAGGAATTTTGTCTATGATAGTGAGTGCCAGTGCAATTCCGAATAAATAGGTTATATATATATATATATTAGATGGAAAATTTAGAGTTTTCCATCTTCTGATATTTCTAATGAAAATGTAGCTGGTAAGCTGCTTTGCAAGATTTGTAGAAAAAAAAACATTGATAGAAGTAGTTTCCCGCCTACAGTCATTGCTGAACAGGATTTGATAATTATCCCTTATCTTTTGAACTCCACAATTTTTAATATTAATTATAAATATATGTTGTATTATTATTTCTTTGAATTATCCTCCCTTCAGTGTTTATATGCCAAAGGGCATCCATTCTACCAATGTATTTAAGCTGCAAATTTGATGCTCCATCCTTTTTTTTCCCCAAAAGACAAAATGCATAGCTAATTATGGATTATGTGGAAATATTATTACTCCCTGCCTTCTTTTGGAAGGCGCTGCCTATTTCTAATTGCATTTAGGCTGAAGAAATTCTAATAGAATTTAGAAGGATCTCTTTCTTTCTTTCTTTCTTTCTTTCTTTCTTTCTTTCTTTCTTTCTTTCTTTCTTTCTTTCTTTCTTTCTTTCTTTCTTTCTTTCTTTCTTTCTTTCTTTCTTTCTTTCTTTTTATTCACTCACTCACTCACTCACTCACTCACTCACTCAATATCCAAATGACTCTGGGCAGTTTGTAACTAAAAAAATCGTCCAACTCATTAAAAGAAAAATACAACAGAACAAAAGAGCAAAGTACAAAAACAACTGAAACAGAGCAAGCCAAAATAAAGTTAAAATAAATAAGATAAAATAAAGCAAAACCAAATCAAGAGAGATTTTTATAGTAATGGGATACCTCCAAATTTGGGCGGCCCAAACAGTCAAAGCTGCTTGGTCTTGTCAAAAGATGCAGAGGGAATGGCCTTGAAGGACAGAAGAAACCAAGCAACGCTCAGATAAAAAGGAGTCTGAGTCTGGAGCAAGAATGTAATGTGAGCAACCTCTCAGACATCTCTCCCTTGTTCACACAAAGATAAAAGAGTGGGGGAGGGAAAAGCACTTTTAGTCTTGCAAGATTCTGTTACTACAGATTTACAAATAAAAGGACAGTGCATTGGTTTCCTGGTGTGATCTACCTTGATGGGCTGACAGGGCCCAAGTCTGTTCCTCTTCTCCAAAACCAATTGGCTTCCAGGCACTGGGTCAGGACTTCAGCAGCTAAACTTGACCAGCCAGTGATTGAGGTGTGTATCATCCATTTGTTGATGATACCTGACCCAAACTGGCAGATGACTTTTCTCAAAGGTTTTGTGAAGGTTTTAAGCAGAAAGGGAATAAGCATTGATTCCTGCAGCACCCCGCCCACTGCCATGGGTATGATCTCTTTCTACTGCCCAATGCCAATTAAAACTAGCCACAGAAAAGGGGGAAAAGCACTGTAAAACACTCTCAACCCCCAAAGACAGTCCGAAAGGATGCTGTGATGAATGGTATAGAAAACTACTGAGAGATCAAGGCGCACAAGCATGAATGCATCAATCCCATACTGGCTCCATCTCAGGTGATTAACAAGCATGACCAATGGCATCTCTGTACTTGGTCCCAGCATGAAACTTAACTGAAATAAATAATCCAAATAATCCACTTCCTCTAGAGTCCTCTTGAGCTGAAACCTGATTTGCCACCTCAAGCATCTTCCCTAAAACTTCAGTCCTGGACAAAACCTCAGTAGTTGTTCAGGACGGTTAAATCCAGTGATGTCTTCTTGAGGAGAAGGTATACCACAGCTTCCTTCAGGGCTGAGTTGGACCATCCCTCCCTCAAACAAATTGATGCCTCCTGCATGGACTCACCCCCTTAATAGCCTTAATAATCTGGGAGGGACCACAACAAGTGGCTGAGCTAATTAATTCGAAAAACGTTTTCAGTATCTTGGGAATCACCGTTGGAGTCAACCTCCGAGCAAATCCAAAGAGTGAGAACCAGTGGTGGGATTCAAATTGTGTTACTACCGGTTTGGTGGGCGTGGCTTGGTGGGCGTGCTTTGCCTAACCGCGCAGCTTTCCCCACACCAGCTGAGACCTGTAGCGCCAGTCAGCTGAGAGGATAAAGTAAAGTGCAGGGATGGGTGGGAGGGCCGATCTTGAGCTTTTCTTTCTCTCCGCTGATTGTCCCCCTTTTTTCCTCCTCTCAGCTGATGGTCGGAGGCTTTTTTAACTACTAGTTCAGCCAAACCGGTAGCATTCCTCACAATGGCCTTCCATATGGTGCGGCAACCCAGCAAGGAATGGGTCACCCTAAATAGGACCACTGAGTATCTGCTGGGAGATGGAACAAGGGCAGAGAAATGAGAATGTTTCACCAAGCTGATGTAATTCCTAACATGGCTTCTGACTTGTGCTTGGTCAGGTTCATTCTTCTTATTTCCAAAACCCAGCTAGAACCATTAATTGCTTGAGATAGACCAACCTAACAGTCCTTGATCCTTTGGGGATGACACCAACAAGCCAAATGGCAATGATAAAGTGTTCTTGCCACAGTAATAGAAATATAGCTATATCCTCCAAAACTAGATCACATTTCAACTACCCCCAACACAGAACCAAGGTCTAATCTTTAAACTCTCATATGCATCACCCTCATGACCTGAAATAGACCCAAGACTGCTCCCGAGCCACCCCAGACTCGATGTTTCCAGGTAGAAGATTGAAGTCCTCAAGAACCAGAAGCTCAGGATCTCAACTTTCAGCCCAGCCACAGGATCCAGCAGTTCAGGAAGGGTGCAGCAGGGAGATGGTAAAACAGTAACAATCCCATCTGTTCCCTGAGCCCAACTTTGACCAGAGAATCTCACACCTGCTTATCTTTGGGGTGATGAAGCCTCTGAAAGCCCACAATGACTCATAATGACAACAGCCAATGATTTGATATTTGTTTAGAACCCTTTTCCAGGCCATTGGATGCCAAGGTACTGTGGTGGAGTCATGGAAAATAGTTGCATCAGACTTGGGATAAGGCACTAGTATGGCAAGATCACTGGGTTCTCAGAAATGAGTTTCCAATAAACTTCCAATAAATGTGTCATGGCATGGTAGCTGTAAGTGTAGTTTCTTTCCAGGCTGCTCAAGTCATGTCTTGAAAGGTCTAAGCCCAGGAGAGAGAGAAATCTCAGTTTCTGGCTATTTTATTCTGCTGTAAGGATGTTTTTCTGGGTTTGTCTGTTCCCATGTGGTCCATGCATCAGACTTCGCTAGAAGTGTTCGAAAGGAAACTTGGAAACAACTGAGAAGGTCCCTTAAGGTTCCAAATTTCACACGACACAAGTTTGTGTCATTTTAAATGTTAATGCTTTCCTGTATAGAAAAAAAAAAAAGCAATCCATGTTAATTTTCAATTTACAAGGAGAGAATTGAGCTAAGGAATTGTTTCCTAGTGTAGGTTCCTTCTCCTTGGGGGGAGTAAAAGTTGTACTGTTCCCCCAAGGTGGGCTATCTACAAGCTCGGATCCCAGCACCTCCTTTGGCTGCATCTGGCCCAAAGGATTTATGTAACAGTCAATACCCATGACTTTTCCCTTGTGAAATCTGCTGAGGGTGTAATTCTAATATTGCTCTTGCTCCTTGTTTGTTTGACAGACAGTATCTTCATAAAACAGTCATCTCTATGCACAGAGCTTATTGCAGCAATATTTACATTCCCTTATGCACAGCAGGAATGCTTACCAAAAAGGAATGTGGCACACCTTGGAGCTCTGAATCGTTTCTTGGAGAAGATTTAAGAGTTTGCTACATGGAAACAAGATCATTGGGAGCAATCAATTCCATGCTCACTCCTCCTTTCAGATATATCCATAACTGTTAAGTGAAGTGTACTTTAGGAAGTGCCAGGACTAAAATGGGAGTTTGACAAACTTGGGGATGCTAAAATTACAGATAACTTACAAAGGGTGTTTGTGTGTGTGTTGAAACAATATTTATTCAATTCAGGTAATACAATACAATTGACTTGTGCTGTTGCAGCTTGGCAAATGTATTCCTATGGGGATGAAATCTGTGTTCATAAAGAGTAAGTGATCTTAATGTTATTTTGTGATGGGAGTTGTTAAAATGCTGCGCACGAATTCCCTGTGTGTAGTGTAAGAGGGAAAGCCCTTGTGACACCGTTAGCTTTTTAACCAGATGTATAGGTTGCGTATCACACTTCCCTGACAATTACAATGCTTGAACTTCCCAGAATCCCAAAATTCCAGAAAACACTGGGATAGACACACTCTTGTACAAGAATATTGTCAGTAAATATTGGGAGGGTGTGTTATGCTTGTGTGGGTGTTGTTAAAGGGATAGTCTTTTTGTTTTGTAGAATTGAACAAGGATTTGTTTACAAAGCTTCTAAATAAAGTAAGTCTGAAATTCATAACTAACAACACATGGATGTTAAATTGTTGAGTAAACCCTTCATAACTGCTTAGTTGATAGTGTCCATTACCACTAAGGAAAGAGTGATAATAGATTTCAACTAGTGAAGAAGTTGCACTAACTTATTTGATTGATTATGGCCAGTTAACCATACATTAACCAATTTTCTTTTGATTCCCCTCCTCGCCCCAGTAGTGATTCTGCACTGAAACCTTCCTCAGCCTGCTATTCTCCAGATATGATAGGCAACCACTTGTACTATCTCCAACTATGTTGTCCATAATTTTTGGATTGTGTAACTCGATTCAGCTGAAGAACATCATATTATAGATTATTATACCACAAATAAAGTGGTATAACAAGGTGGGAGTTGTAAATGAACTAGCTATGAAGTGATACATTTTGAAAATTAATTGAATTAAATGCATTTATTAGATTTGTTTTCTGTCATAATTGAATGATGCTTTCTTGCTTAAAAATTGTCTAATATATCCAGAATCTAACGTAATAAAATGGGGGGGGGGACCCTAACATATAGCAAAAAGACAAAGACCATTAAAATAAATAAGAAAAAAAAACCTAACAAATCTTAGATAGTAGCAATCTCAATTCAGATCTTCTTCTAAATATCTCTTTTTGGAGCATCTTCAGAAATGCTAAGTGAAGTGGGAGTTGATTATATTTTGAGGAAGAGGTATTTTACAAGGCTAGTGGAACGACTGAGATGTAGCACTTAAGAACCTCCACCTTGCAAAAGTTGGAGGACACTAGCAAGTTCTTCAAGCACACCTGGCCCAGGTGTTGCAACTGGATGGAAAAAAAAACCAGTCTTGCAAAATACTTTAGTGCCAAGCCAAATAGCACTTTAAAACTCAAAAGCAGCACTTTGGATTGTGCTCAGAAATTAATACCATAGGAATACAGTTCAGGGCCTAAAGCACAGGTCGAATATATTGATGTCAATGGGTACGCACTAATAGCCAGAATATACTGCGTTCTAAACCAATTGAAGCTTCCAAATGAGTTTCAAAGTTAGCTTTTTCATTGTGGTAGGTGATGAGGTTGTTCTATTTCAGATAGGGATGCAACCAGTGTACCAGCTGAATCTGTGCAACAGTTCTGGCCATGGCCTGTTCCTCCCAATCTAGCAGTAGCCATGAGTCCAGGAGGTTTTGCCAAGAGACACCGAGCAACTTTAATGAGCAAGCAGGATCTCCGTTTGCTTGAGTTCATTATCCTGTTTTGTGTCAGCTGGATCCTAAAGCCTTCAGATTCTGGGTCAAAACATTGACTTCATCTCTTGTGCTTCCCAGGAGGTAATATCATACCTTGAACTGACAAGAGGGCATAGTATTGCTCTTTGTAGCTTTCGGAAAAATGTTAAAGAGCAGGGAAGAAACCCTGCAGCATATCCCAAGTAAGCAACCTCTTGGCTTACTTGGAACCTAATTGGAACCACCTACTGAGGAAGAAGTATAATAGTGCCTTCAATTCCCAAAGCTTGCAGATGGTCCAGAAGGGGTAACATGCTCAACAGAATTAAAAGTTCTTGTGATTTGCGAAAACACTAGGAAGAATGCTCTAATTCAGGGATGTCAAACTCAAGGCCCAGGGGCCAGATCTGCCCCACGGGATACTTAGATCTGGCCCGCAGGGCCGTCCTGGAAACAGTGAAGGACCTGTGGTACTTCTGCCAGCAAAAACACGGCCTCCTGCAACCCTCTGCCAGTGAAAATGGAGCTCAGGAGGGCCATTTGCGGGGCCGCCACAGGCGCCCCCGACACGAGTGACATCAAGCTGGCCCTGTCCACCTTGGCCATAGCGCTCTGGCCTCCTGAGATCAAACACAACCCTCAGTGAAATAGACTTTGACATCCCTGTTATTCATGTCAAAACAAATTCTCAATGCCCACATCCGAATCCTGAGTGAAAAGGGTGAAGATAATTCACTTCCTCTAGAATGTTCAGAAGTCATAGGCTGACCACAATCTCGGCGATTTTCCCCTAAAAAGAGGAGCTTTTAGTCAAAGTGCTTAGAGAGCCAGTTTGGTCTAGTGGTTAAGGCACCAGTCTAGAAAGCGGGAGACCGTGAGTTCAAGTCTTGCCTTAGCCACGAAAATCATCTGGGTGACTTTGGATCAGTCACTCTGCACTCAGCCCAATCCACCTCACAGGGTTGTTGTGAGGAAAATAGGAGAAGGTTGCATATATTCACCACCTTGGGTTATTTGTAAAAATAAAGTGGGATGGATGGATGGATGGATGGATACATACATACCCTGTTTCTCCAACAATACAGCCTCCCCCAATAGGAAGTCCCAGCATGTTTTATAGGCATGAAATGAAATTAAGCCCCTCCCCCCAAATTAAGGCCTATATTAAAACATGAGAAATGGGGGGAATGGTGGGGGGGCTTGCCGTTAGGAAGTACTTTTGTTGCACACCCGGATATGGTGCTGCCTGCGTTGACCCCGATACGAAGTGCCCCACCAATGCCAAGGTCAACATCCAAGCCGTCGCCGCCCGCCCGAAGATGCAAGGGGGGGGAATTAAGTCATCCCCGAAAAGACGGCCTAGCCATTTTTGGGGGGCTCAAAAAAAAATAAGACCCGGCCTTATTATATGAGAAACACGGCACATACATACATACATACATACATACATACATACATACATACATACATACATCAAATATTGAAGGATCTAAAGAGGGATTTTTTTTATAGAGGATGAACCACACTCTTTCAAGACTGTTGGCGCCTGTGAGGCACTGGTCACTTCCAGGATTCATTCTGGGTCAGTGGTATGCTACCGCTTCAGACTGGTTCGGCTGAACAGGTAGTAAAAAACAAAAATCCTCCAACAATCAACTGAGAGGAGAAAGAAGAGAAAAGCGCAGGATCGGCCCTTCTACTCGCCCCTGCGCTTTTCTCTCTATCCTCTCAGCTGATTGGCGCTGCAGGCCTTAGCTGGTGTGGGAAAAGATGCCGCGCGCACATGCGCAATCAACAAACCAGTAGTGGAACAGGTAGGATCCCGCTGCTGTTCTGGATCCCTGAGGTGCAAGAATCAAGCCCGCACGTGGAAAGGGTTTTATGATGGAGAATCCTGTCTGCTTTATCAAAGTCAGGAGAAATTTCAGATAACATGGCAAGATGTTGCTCCTGTCACTACAATGGGGTGTGCCCAGGAAGACTCCGTTAATCTGAGCGATGTTATTGGAAAAATATTCTGCGTAGCCAGACATAGCAGCCAGGCAGGAGATCTCCCTTTTGCTCTCTAGAATCATTCTTCTAGATTAAAAGCAAACTTGATTATGTATGGAGTATTGTCCTTCTCAAGTTCCAAGTCCTCAAAGATACTGAATGTGCTGCCCCAATTTTTCAGAAATTTCCTTTATGGTAATGAGGATTTTTTTTTAAAGTTATAAAATGAATTCAGAGATATATTATTAGGCCCACTAATTCTACATTGCAGAGTAAGTTATTTTGTGACTTGGCTTGCATTGTTGGATTCCATGCTGGAACGCATAGTCCCACACTTGAGAATTCCTATGTGGAACGATAATAGACTTTAAATCTAAAACTGAATGTGTTGCTTGTTGCTGCTTTCATATAGGAACTGATCAGGGAACTGGGGTGTGTGCAGCTTTTGGGATCAGCCGTGGCATCAGGTCTCCCAAATAACTCAGCATAAAAAAATATTTTAAAATATTCATATACAAAGCAGAGTGACTTCCTCTGGTGCTAAATGGTTTGCTTTTTCTGGATAATGAATATGGATTTTCTGGATAATTAAATGTACAATTACAATATTGTGTAATGCTCGGTAACGACCATGCTGGTATGTTGGCATTCTAGGCAGCAGGTTCGAATATTTGGTGAAATGCAATTTACTATTTTGAATGGTAGCTTTTTTACTTATTCTTAGAAAAGAGGAGGAAAAACAAATTTAACTTTAGGGAGGAGGATAACGATGGGGTTAGGATAGAGGAAGAACATCATAAGATTCAGGACAAATGAGCTTGCATTTTCTTGTTCCCTATTTTTCTGTAAGGGGAAAGCTTTGAAAAACCTCTACACATATTCTAGCAGTGTTTGGTCACAGTATTTGCTGTTGATGGGCAGTTTAAATTGTTGTTGGTTTCATCGTTAGCCAGATGTTTGGCATTTTTATCCACCAGTTTTTCTCAAGACAGGCCTTAGACAGGCAGATGTTGTTGTTGTTAACAGCATTGTTGCAGGATGGAAGTTGTTCTCCTTCCTTTTGCAGTTGAACAATGGTGATTTTGTTAACGCCAATGGTGTTCCAGTTAGTGCTTCGGGTGCTTGGGATTGCACTGATACCTATTAACTATTTTGTTGTGTCACAACAATAGCTGCCAGTCCTGTAGCTGGTGTTGGCCTTCATACACATCCAGTTCTTCCCAAGAACCTAGGATGTTGTAATGCAGGGGTCCCCAACTGCCGGTCCGCGGACCGGTACCGGGCCGCGGAACAAGCCTTACCGGGCCGCTGGTTGCTGGCGCCGCCATCTTTTTTGGTAAAAAAGCAATTTTTCGTCAAAAAGATGGCGCCAGCGCTTGGTGAGCTTTTCGGGTAGAAAGCCATTTCTACCCGAAAAGCTCACCAGAAGCGCTGGCGCCGCGCATTTTGCGAAAATCACTTCCGTGACGTCACCGGAAGTGATTTTCGTCAAAAAGATGGCGGCGCCCAGCTGACGCGGAACCGGGCCGCGGCGCCAGCTGACGCCGGAACCGGGCGCGGCGTCGAAAAGGTTGGGGATCCCTGTTGTAATGCATTGGCGTAGTATATGTGCAGATGTAAGTAGTGTGGCCTCTGGTAACTAACAGAAGGAAATTTTCTCACTGAACAGATTTTCTCAGTGCCATGAAGGCTTTTTTTGCTGTGCCCCCAAGAGTGCCAATAATAATTCCTAGGACCACCATAATCTTTCAGCTTCAGTTCTCAATAGTTTGTGATCTTTAGATCTTGATTTCTTTATGCTTTATTTTATTATCCTGGGTATTGCCACATCAGTTGTTCACACTTTCTTCTTTTCATCCACAGTTATATTTGGTGTGCTATGATCCAAGTTTTTATCTGTCTGTATTTGGAAATCCCAAAGCATTTTAACCAGAGGTGGCATTCAGCAGATTCCGACCAGTTCTGGAGAACTGGTAGCGGAAATTTTGAGTAGTTTGGAGAATTGGCAAATACCACCTGTGACTGGAGATTTTACTGTATCCTTCCCCTGCCACGCCCACCAAGCAACCCCCACAGAACTGGTAGTAAAAAAAAATTGAATCCCACCACTGATTTTAATTTGTTCATTTTGTACTACTTTTTCAACTCATTTTTTCATTGCTGGCACATGATCATTTTCACAGATGTTCAAGTGAATCAGTTTAGCAACTGTGTAATGTCATCGTTTATAATCAGTTTTGCACAAGCTGAGTGTGTGATGAGTACTTTTTTTTTCCTGCTCTTTGTGCATACAATTTGCACTCTGAATCATTTGATGATTTTTCAGAGTCGTCTGGCCATGAGATGGGTGACATATAAATTAAATAAATAAATAAAATTTCAATTATGGCTTTGATTGCATTAGTTCGGTCAGGGTAATCACTTTGCATGATGGTTGGATGCATTATTTCATATGTTGCTTTGAACATGCAATTATTATTATAATAAAGATTTAGTACACTACTACTATAGTTTGAATTGCTGACTCTAGTGTTCGAACAAATTGTGTTTTTTAAATAATGTGTGCAGTTGTTAAAGGAATACCTTTATATCACTTTGTTAAATTCAATTGCTATTTCATCGTTTCTTGCTACAAATCCATTAAAAGACATTTTGTATCTCCATGGCTGTGTGAAATCACTGGCTGTTTTTTTTTTAATGTGTTTTGATATTTTAAGGCCATAGTTAACTCAAAGTTCTCGATGGAGTAAAGTATGTAGCCAGGTCCTTTGGAAGAGACTGCTATATTCCATTTTCAGATGGCATTAGTCTGGTAGGGATAAAAGCAAATGTTTTTAGTTTAATAAGTGTCAGCTTAGATATAGTGTTAAGTAAATATATTTGATGCCTTTTAAAAACCTTGTTATAGACCAGGTCTCTGTTATTTCATTTTTACAAAGTGGTAGTCAGGATGGAAAATGGGACTGTACCATTTTGTTACCACGTGGTAACATTTTGAACCAGAACATGGGGAGACCACATTTTGGTGGTCTCCCCGTGCAGAACATTTTGTGATAATCCTGATGCGAGGGGATCCAGGCACAACATTTCTCATTCAGGAATGAGCGCAGTTGGGGGACATGCAGGGGTGGGATTCTACCAGTTCGTACCTATTCGCTAGAACCAGTTGTTAACATTCTAAGCAGTTTGGAGAACCAGTTGTTAGAAGAAATTACTGGCCTAATCCTGTAAGGAAGGCAGAAAGGAAACATTCTGGTGTTGCTTACAGAAACTGCCTCTCCGTTAACCCTTATTACATTCTTGGGCAGGACTAGACTTCCTGTCTCAGGAACTTCTTTGGAGTCCCCCCCCCCTCTTTTGTTGGTGCTTTGCTTGTGTGGAGTGACCATTGAAAAAAGTGACTTATGACCGTTTTTCACACTTACGACTGTTGCAGCATCCCCACAGTCATGAGAGGCCAGGCGAGGAGATGTGTGCCTCAATGTGAGTGATGTTGAGTTGGCCATGCCCAGCCAGTAACATGACCACCAAGCCATGTCCACCCAGTCACATGACCACCAAGCCACGCCCACCAACTAAGCCACGCCCACAGAACCAGTTGTTAAAAAAATTGAATCTCACCCCTGGGGACATGTTATATTTATGCAAGGCCCTCCTAGCCATGGCTACCCCAGGAGCTGAGCGTCTTGGAAGGACCCTCAAATTAATTGCCAGTTCCTTCTGAGAGTGTGTAACTGCAGTCAGAAACAATGGTGGAAAACCCTCAGACATTTGCTTCTGTTGGAATTGGGCTTATGCTTGTTTCTCTTTATTCAGGCCTCTAAACATTGAAAAAAAACTTGACTTAGTTAACCAGGGATCAAGATATACAGTTGGGTATCATCAGACAACCAGTTTGATGGTGTTGTTAAGGGTAGAAACCGGGAGACTGATTTATAGTTCAGCCTTAGGCACTAGCTATCTGGGTGACTTTGGGCCAATTACTTAGCCCTAGGAAGGAAGGAAGGACAAACAACTTCTGAGAAATCTTGCCAAGAAAACTGCAGGGACTAGTCCAGGTAGTTGCCAAGAGTCAAAACACTCAGTGGACTGATGATACCTGACCTAGCAGTTTTATGTAGATGCTAGGAGTGGGGAGAGAGTAAAATCCAGCAAAACAGGCATTAGATCTATCTAGTCCTCTACTAATACCAAACTGGAACCAATCTCAAAGGAATAAATAGAAAAACTTGCAACACCATGTCTCCTTTTCCTAGCTCCCTGAGCCAATTCAGATGGAGTAACGTGATTGATATTCGTAAAAGCTCCTGTGATGGATTCACCACCTGCATTCTGGTCCAGCCAGAGGTAGCCACACAAGTGCAACCAATGTTGTCAGGAATGAAATGCAACCAAAAGGGGTCCAAATTATTAGCTTTTGCCCAAATTCTCTGTAGCCTGACTCCATACTCAATAACTTCTTTGTGACCCCCACCCCCACTCCGCAAAAAAGGGAAGATGGAAAACAGAAGTGGCAGTTTGGGTGTAAAGGATAAGTTGCTGGTCTGGGGACCAGGAGTCTGTGAGTTCTAGACCCACCTTAGGCATTAAAAACTGACTGGATGACTTTGGGCCAGCCTAACTTAGCTCACAGGATTGTGATGGTGGAAAATAAGGAGGAAAGGAAGGAATATTGGTATGCTAGCCACTGTGAGATGTGTATGGAGAAAAGTTGGGATAAATATCTAAAATAAAGAAAAGATGAAATATATCTAGTACTGTTGAGTCCAATGATAGCTGCTTGACCAAAAGGATAAACCGCTACTTGCTAAGTGCAGGTAAGAATACTTCCTCTGTCAAGGATGAATTCACTACTGCTTGGACCTAATGACATGTTGTCTCTTGGGGGCGTCTCTGACCAGTTAGCAAGAGGTGGCTTTACCAGCAGTGGTCCAATCATAGCCTCAATAGCATATTCATTTCCTTAGCACCATCAAGCTTAAATTTCTTCCAGGTAAAGAAGCCAGACCTTACTTCAGCCAACTCCATAGGACTTGTATAGGCTAGTCTCCAAGTAAGAACAAATGTGAGGAACTTTATTAGACAGATGCCTTGAATAGTCCTCACAATGACACTGCATATATTCCATGCCCAGAAGGGTCTGGATTATTTTAAACGGGGCCACCTGTTGGCAGTCTACTGTAGACTTAATAAGAATGGAAAAACACCTCCATTTTGCCTAGCCTTATTGCCACGAAGCAATTTTTAAGAAAGGCCTTTGCCCAGACCAGACATACTTGATTTGCTCTTTGCCCTCCTCTGTAATACTTTAGAGGCATATCTTTTCTCTTTTTTTCATTTCCTAGAGTTCCTATGAAAACCAAGGGGATGCCCGAGATCACTGTTACTCTCTTATTCCAAGTGGTGACTAATGTGTCAGTTGCATCAGACAGGTTTCCTCCGAAGCTGACAGGAGTCCATCAGTGTAGATCGATTGAACAAGCCCTTCCTCCCCGTGGAAAGGAGCAGCCATGGAGATCTCCAGGGCAATCAAAGAGTGATAAGACCTTGACAAGGGACTGATACAAATACCCCAAATATCCAGATCATGCTGCTATTGCTGAGGAAAAAACACAAATCACACTTCTGTGTGAATTGGATTAGGGTCATGGTAGCCAAGAATTCCCAGGCCAACTCTGACTCCACACCCCAAAGGGGCAGGTTGAGATGTCCCAGTACACAATCTGGCCACAAGGTCAGAGAGCCCAGCCAGGGAAGCAGCCACACAGCAAACAGAGTGTGGCAATCTCCATCCTTAGACCCAGCTTCACAAACAGGATCTCCGGTTATCTGTGAGTCAGCATCTCCGAAAGCCACCAGAGCCTCCCAAATGACACTAACTCCTCCACTGAATTGAGTAAACTGCTGCTAACTTGAGCTATTTATAAGACTTATAAAAGAATTCTGATTAAGTTTTGGACTCAGAGCATTGTGCTGTGGACATCTGGCTAATGAGCAAATACATAGATAACTGGCAGTTAATTTTAAGGTGATACGGTCTGAAAGAATTTAGCATGTGTTGGTTAAAAGGTTCAGGAGTCACACGCCCCTTTTAGTTTTGTAGCAAAAAATAGTATTCAGGAAAAAAAGTAAATCAATTAAGTCTAATGGCACCAGGCCCTTCCCTTTGGTGAGACGATGTGCAAGGTTGCATTAGAGAGGCCTGTACAATAACACTGCTTGGGCAAAACTCCAAAGCTCTCAATATGAACAATATTTACATAAGTTGAACCGGCCTCCTTTAGGAAAGCTAGCAGGAAACCCAAAGACTGCTGAGTGGTCAGCAAAAGATAAAAACAGACAAGACTTGGGCTGCTGGGGACTCCCTTGTACTGCTGGATGCAAACTTAAGCCACGACCGACTGGAACTCTCCTGCATTCATGGATTCAAAATAGAAAGAGACGTGCCTGCTCTCAATTTATGCTGACTTAGTAGTGTGGTGGTGTCAGGAACACCGAGAATGCGTTGAACCCTCAAATCATTAAATGTAGTTGCTTTGCGTAGAAGCAACACATGTAGCATTCTGTTCTAGAGCTTTGTGGGTTGAATTTTTCTTTTCTTTTCGAAGGATTGGTAACAATCCCTCCGCAGTCTAATCTTCCGCATTCATTTAATTTTGTATCTAACTTACCCCGTTGAGGACAGCCTTTCTAATGATTAATGCAGTTTTGACAACTTCATGGAACCACCAAGCAAGAGACATCTGATCTCTATTTATTGCATCCTTTCTTTAGTTTCCCCCCCCCCACTCTATCTCTTTCTTCCTCCCTCTGTTTTTGCTCTCTTCCTCCGTCTCATCCCTCGTGCTGCCGCTTTATGAGAAGGGGAGGGTGGGAAACTCCAGCACATTTGTTACCAATTAAGCGGCAAGTACATTCTCAAAACGTAGTAGGTCTCACGAGTGGTGTTTGTGTGTGTGTGTGTGTGTGTGTTTGTTGTGTTAGTGGGTAAGTCTGTAAATGAAAAAGAAAATCATCACCCCTAATCTTATGTGACTCAGACTGGCACGGCCGTTTTTTGTTTCAATAAGCCAGTTAAGCAATTAGGCACCCCGGGGAATGGGTTATTATGAACTAATCATTCCCCTGAGTTCAGAAAGGTATGAAATATAGCCAGGATACAAGTGCTTGACATCTTCCAAGTGTGGTAATCCCCAGAATCAAGCCACATTCTTCTGAACTGCCCTACTGCTATTTTAAAGCCTTTTGCTCCTCAAGAAAGGAAATTTAACAAATTTCTTTCAGATCAGGATCTCCAAAACTCAGGAGCGACCTGCAGAATTGTTCCAATTGGACATAAGGAATGTGGCAAGGATCTCGTTGTAGGGCAACAGCTGTGTTACTCTGTGGTGGCAAAGTCAGAGGTCATCTAGCAGCCTGTTCTCTGACTAACCCATCTTATTAAGAGGCATCAGTTTTCAAGAATTGCAGCTTAATTTCTTCAGATGTTATCGGATGTCTTCTGAGATGTGTGTGTGTTTGAAAATATAGGTAGGCCTTGATTTACAACCAGGGGTGGGATTCTACCAGTTCGCACCTATTCGCTAGAACCGGTTGTTAATATTCTAAGCAATTCGGAGAACCAGTTGTTAGAAGAAATTACTGGCCTAATCCTGTAAGGAAGGCAGGAAGGAAACATTCTGGTGTTGCTTACAGAAACTGCCTCTCCGTTAACCCTGATTACATTCTTGGCAGGACTAGACTTCCTGTCTCAGGAACTTCTCTGGAGTTTTTTCCGCCTCCTTTGTTGGTACTTTGCTTGTGTGGAGTGACCATTCAAAGTTACAATGGCACTGAAAAAAGTGACTTATGACCATTTTTCACACTTACAACTGTTGCAGCATCCCCACAGTCATGAGGCCAGGTGAGGAGATGCGTGCCTCGATGTGAGTGATATTGAGTTGGCCACGCCCAGCCAATAACATGACCACCAAGCCACGTCCACCCAGTCACATGACCACCAAACCACACCCACCAACTAAGCCACGCCCACAGCACCGGTTGTTAAAAAATTTGAATCCCACCCCTGCTTACAACAGTTCATTTGGTGACTGTTCGAAGTTACAACGGCACTGAAAAAAGAGAAAAAGGACCATTTTTCACATAATGACCATTGCAGCATTCCCACGGTCATGTGAGTTACATTCAGATGCTTGGCAACTGGTTCATATTTATGACGGTTGCAGTACCCCGGGGTCATCTTTTGCATCCTTCTGACAAGTGAAATCAATGGGAAAGCCAGATTCGCTTAAGGGATGTTACTAATTTAACAACTGCAGTGATTCACTTAACAAATGTGGAAAGAAAGGTCGTAAAATGGGGCAAAAAGCCACTTAAGAAATGTCTCACTTAGCAACATAAATTTCAAGCTCAACTGTGATCGTAAGTCAAGGACTACATGTACAAGTAAAATGGAGTATTAAATGAGAAAGAAGGGTCTTTAAGAGGCAAAATACCTCTGTCAAACTAATTGAAATACTACAACATTTCTACAAGCTTGGAACTCAAAAAGCTTGCAGCAATTTTGTACAGTTACAGTTGACCTAACAAAGGTATGGCCTTTTGCCGGTTTTATTTACTGTTGCTGGCTCTTGGATCTGCCTCATTTGAGGAATATAGTCTGGAAATCATTTGAGCAACATTATTTGCTTAGCTACCTAAAAATGTAGTGCTGAGGCTAGGAATTCCAGAAGACCATCAAAAGAAGGGTTTTGCGTTCTCTGCTCTCCTCCCCCTCCCCAATGCCTTTATTTATATTCAGAGACCCTTGAGTGAATAAGAGTTTCCAAGTAAGTAAAATGGGATTTTGCCTTCTATCACAAATATGGATCTGTGCTAGAGTACAAATCATACACTGGAGCAGGAGGCTTGCTCCTTGTTTCTTGTTTCTTAATTTAGACATTGATCCTATGAAATTTGACTGCTGGCTTCAGTTTAATACTCAGCTGGTATGTTGTGCCACCTGTTTGCAGTGATTAAGATTCACCAACTACTTCACGATGTCATAGTGAGCACTTGGAGATGATAGCTTCATCTTTCTCCCACATCTTTTCCTGGTTAGCACCTTGTAAAGCCAATCTGGCAAAAAAAAAAAATGTTTAAAAATGCTCAAAAATGCTTAGTCCACAAATATTTTTACGATCTCTCCAGTCTACACGTTCTGTTTGGGTTTGGTCCCCTTTTGGCTTCAAATAAAGAAGACAAGCTATAACAAAACAAGCCTGAATTGAATTTTCCAAAAAATTTTTGCACCATTGTCTAAAAATCCCTGGGTGAGTATCTTACTTGAAAAGCCAGTTTTTAAAAAGTTATTTTTCTACAAATAATGATTTATTTTTTAACAGCACTCTCAAAAAAAACAATGCATTGGGAATTGTGTTTGAATGAACTGAGGATATTTCTAGGTAATACTTTACGTGCTATAAAGCCTATGCCTCTGAGAGGAAAAATGGCACAAGAGTTCATATCATTAAGAATTGCCTTCTAATGTTGAACTTTTTTAAAAAAGAAGAAAAGAATTGAAAGAATACTCCCAAGCTTGCCAAAATTGCTTACAGTAGAAGAAAGCTGTTAAGACTTCTCAAAGTCTCCGATATGATGGGAATTACCGGCACAACTGAGAGGTAGCAGGTTACGGAAGGCTGAGATATGCCTTGTTAGACACACTGAGATTGTAGAAGTAGATTAACTGAATTGAACAATCAGGCTAAGGGAACAATATGTTGCATTCCTATGGTGTTCAGCATGCATTGTATTAGGTGCAGGTACCATAAAAATGCCAGCTTTGTTTAGTTTATTTCAAAGTAGAAGTCTGTAACTTAGCTCACTTCCTATGGAGAGAGTATTCTGGGGATGCTTCCTCCCATATCACCTGCCTATGGTTGTACAGTGGTACCTTGGTACTCAACTGCTATGAAACTCATTGAATTTGGTACTTAACGCATTTTGACGTGAACAATTTGTCCGGGTACTCATTGTTTGTTTAGTACTCAATGTACAAGCTAGAACTTGTCAGTGTCAGCTGCCTTATGACTCACTACATTATTCCTTATCAGGAAAAAATGTTTGGTACTCATCACTTTTGGTACTGATTGGGCCTCCCAGAACCAATTAACGATGAGTACTGAGGTACCGCTGTAACAGGAGACTCACAGAATTAGTGAGAAGACTGAACCCATGGTCTTCAGCTTCAAACAGTAAAGAAAGGCTGGAACTATGCCTTCTGTACATTGTGTAGCATGAGTGATCTGCGGTCAGCCTTCAGGCAATCCCACTTCCCTAGTTTGCTCAGGTTAATCATCCCTAGAGTTGTGCTAGCTTTCTAAAATCCTGAGAAGTCCAGTTCGACCATGAAGATCTCACAAGCACACTAATCCAGCTCTCCAATTCGGCATGGGATTGTCCCTGGCTTTGAAGCATAAGGCCTAAGTTCCAAGTATTTCCCACTAAGTTAATATTAAAAAAGGGTGCAATAACTTGGGCCTAGGAGTGAGCCTCATTTAACTTAATGACTTTTATTGCAAGGAGATGCATTTTGTTGTGACATGTGGCTAGGCTGTGGCCAACGCCGCAACTGTGTATGTGCAGTGTGTGATGGGCAATTGGTTTGACTCTTTTTCATATTGTTGGGAAGGGGGACAGGATGAGTGGCAATTACCCATCTTAATGAGTCGTCTTTTTGCTGTTTCGGAGACCAGAATGTTAGACTGGCTTATTAGAAGGTATTTTGATAAATTTATTCAGGTAATTAAAAGCAAATAAAGCTGTGCATATCTTGCTGGTATCTTAAACTCTTTCCCCAGTGAAACTCATCTTCAAAAGGTGGGAGACGTCTGTAATAAGAGACAGCAGACTGGATCACTGTGTATGTTGGAAGTGTGATGTCAGGGAGCTGAAGACAAAATGATGCCGATGATAAGAGGATGGGAGAAAAAAATTGGAGAGGCATTTGTTTAGGAGACGCCTAGTCACTAAAGCCGTCCAAGCAAAGAAACCCCCACGGATAAAACAGCTGAAAATAAGAGGGTCTGTTTCGCTCTTGACTTGAGAGGAATGGCGCTCAGTAATAAATGACTGTGTGGCAGCTGTCTCGCAGCTTTGACCCTTAATCCTGTCAGTAAGAGCAGCCAGGATTGCAAGTGCTGCTTTCAAGCAGAATTCATTGGGTCTTGGGGGGACGGGGGACCGGGGGGGGGAGAAGAGGATGTAGTGAGACGATTTTTATATCATGAATTTCTTCGGTTATCTTGAAAGTTTCACAGGATTTTTCCTCAGCCTCCGTTAAAAGGAAAAACACAGAGAATAAAGTATTCTCACATTTAATTCCCAAAAAAAAAAAAAAATAATTCCGTGTCACTGGAAGGTAGATGTGATGGGGAGGATTTTAAAAAGCCATAATCCTAGATTAGGCTCTTTTTTTTTTTTCTTAAAGCAAATGTTAATTGGGAATGGCTTGATTTTAAGACATAATGAGGTTTATTAATTTCTTCTTAATGAGCTGCTACTCATTTAAACAAGCCAATCTGGTTTCAGAGACATCCCTTTAACTAAGATATATCTGGAACACCAACAAATGGTTGTTATTGATGCTGCTATTTCTTGCTTTGCATCCTCAGGTATTTTCTGTTTAGACCTTGTAAGAGTGTTGTTTACCTTGTTTACATTAGGTGCTAGAGAGAAAACTTCCCTCAGGTTTGTTTGTTTGTTTATTGAATTTATATATAGCCTCACGTAACTCTGGGCAGAAAACTAAATAACCAGTATAATTTATCCAGTTAAAAAAATAAAAGACATAATAACAAAAAAGACAGGGAAGAATGCAATCGAACTTATACCAGCCATTTCATGGGCTGCATGCTCTCTTCCTTGGTCCCACCAAGTGAAGCTTTTTGGCTGATGGAACCTCTTGCAGGACTTGATGGGATGGGTGAATGTATTTTGGGGCAAGGTGGTCCCTCAAATAACCTGGCCCAAGTAATAATGATTATACAGTGTAGTCCTCAGCTTACAACAGTTCATGTAGTGACCATTCAAAGTTACAACGGCACAGAAAAATGTGACTTGTGACTGTTTTTCACAATTATGACTTTTACAGCATCCCCATGATCATGTAATCAAAATTCAGACTGCTGAATTTGACCTATATTTGTGACCGTTGCAGTGTCCCGGGGTCATATAATCCCCTTTTGTGACCTTCTGACAAGCAAAGTCAATGGGGAAGCCAGGTTACTAACTCGCAGTGATTCACTTAACAACGGTTGCAAGAAAGGTTGTAAAATGGGGCGAAACTCACTTAACAAATGTCTCGCTTAACAACAGAAATTTTGGGCTCAATTGAGGTTGTAAATTAAGGGCTACCTGTAACATGGAAATGATTTGCTATTTCCGTCTTCTGCAGTTGTTTTCCATCTTGGACATTCTCCCCGTTTCCAAGATGGAACCATCAACTAGTTTTCACACTTCTTAGATTTTCTGAGATCAGCCAGGATTGGCTAAGAGCTACTAACTCTTTTGACTTCATAATGTGTTTCTCTTGTTTATTGCAATGAATTTCTAAATTGGTGTGAGGAAAGCAAAGCAGAGTGGGAATTGAAGTGTCTACTAAAAGGTAACTGCTGTATTCTTCTTATTGGATGCCAAAATACACATATTTTTAAAAAAGAGGAAGAAAATGCCCCGAAGGATGCTGAACTTCATAACTGAAAGCCTCTTGTTTTTCACAACTTGAGTTCATGTGTTCTGTCTCTCCTTTCAAACTTAGGGAGGCTTGACTTTCTCCTTTATTCCAGTCAGTCCCATATTTGTTTTTGAAGTGAGTCAAAAATTGGACCACTGACTATTGCCACATGAATAGCTTTGTGGTCAGCCATTGGTCACTTGATTTGTATTTGGATGCTATTTGTAGTTCCTGGGTTGGAGAGATTTTATTTTTGGGGGGGAGTGGTGAGGTTTATGCATTGTTAATGAGCTTAAAGAGGCTTTTGATGGGGAGTCGGGAGAAAATCACAAGTTAGAATAGCATGCAGAAAACATTAGAAGCAGCCTTGTTGTTTTCTCTTTGGGGATCCCTGAAAAGATTGTCAGCAGAAAGATTTGCAGTTGAAAAGATAGGCAAAAAAGATCTTGGAAGATGGTTAAAGGTCATAAAAGCAGGGAAAAGTGAGCACTGATTGGTTAACTCACTGTTGTCTGTGCTTTAAATCCTCCCCTGTCAATTAGTGAGGAAAAAAAATGCCTTAACTTAATGTGTAAGTGGCTCCGTAAATATGCTTCTATCATGTTGCTTGGTGTATAATTGTGGAGGAAAGCATCTTTGGCTATGAAGGTCAGAGGTCAACCTCCCCCCCCCCTTGCTTGCCAGGCTCCTAAGCCAGGGATGGGAAGGGAGATTCCCTGCCTTTCTCCTAGTTAACAGGTGCAAGGAGCAAATGTCCAGAAAGATTTCTGACATCACTGAATTGCAGCTTTTCCTTCATCAGGGCATTACAGCTTCTTTAGTTTCCACTGTGGCTTAGTAAGAATAGCCAGACTGATCGTCCCTTGGCTGTCCATTATGTTCCAGTTCTTGGCATTTGCATGACCAATTGATGGTCAAACTGGGACGTGAAAGCCCCAGTTTGTTCACAGTTGGGGTGCAGTGTTTTTAAAGCTATATAACTATGACTATATAAGAATTAGACTCGTGATACCGCTGTTATAGTTCTTCATCCTGCTGTTGTGTTCCCTATTCTGTAGTCTGGCTATTTTCTTTCTTTCTAGAATTATGTGAAATATTTCAAAGTTGGTTCATCTATCACAGAAAGATTGCATCCTTATTTCAAATCTGTACATTCGATACAGAGATTATTTTCAGGCATGGAAACAATTATTTTTGTTAGATTTTCCTTTTTTTATTTCAAAGTTTGCTAAAATATTTTCGGGCCTTGATTGCTCAAATGCCACATTGCAAGTATAAAACATTGCAGTAAATATAATTTTTCCCCTTCTGTATATCCTAGCTAATGCTGGAAAATGCTATTGTTATGAAGATTCTGACTTAGCTTGTTTTGTAGATAAGCTCTTTGTAAGTTCTGTGCAATGTAGATATATAATATGCACTCATACACACGGAATGTTAACATTCACCATCCTGATCTTAGCTTTTGGTATATATGCTCCTATTATTGTTGAATGATCTCGGGATGAAAAATTAGCTATTCGAACATTGTAACCTTCAACAGTCCGGTAAAGAAAATTTGGCTAGAGACCTGTCGATTTGCATCTTTACTTCATTTCACCCCTCCCCTTTTTTTTTGGCTTCACTCTTTCTTACTGCCCTTGCTACTCCAGTCGTTAGAGTTGAATGGCTAAAACAGCTGCAAACCTTCCCTTGCTGTTAATTTTTTGTTTTTTGGTATTGCAAACTTCAAGAGGTTGTAGATAAATCCAGGTAGGTTTGCAGTGACAAAGAGGAACTCTGCAATAGTGATAAGGAATAAACCGTTAAGGAATCTGTTCTGGATTAGCATTTTTGACATCGGATTTGCCTACTGAGAAAATAGCATTATGTAAACAACAGCAAAAAATAGATGTGCTTCAGGATAGTAAGCAAATGTTGCTAAGGAGCAGTGACAAAAAGTTGCAAATACTTTATGCAGCAAAAAAAAAAAAGGCTGTATATTGGTTTTTGCTTCAGGAAACCAGGAAGCCTTAGAATTAAATCCCAAAATGGTGTGTTCACTAAAAGCCTTTGTAAAGCATGTAAACATTTGTAAGCAAACTTAATCCAAGGAATTGTTTCTTTTCAAAGAAAGAGGCAATGGCAGTGTTTTGCCTTAAAGTTAAAGGGGATAAGTCTGCATGTGATTACACCAAAGGAACAATATCATGTGTTAGGAAAGCAAGTTCTTTTATATTAATTGCTGAAGTCTGGAGTGAAAAGGACTAGGAGAACAGAGTGTTTGACTTTGATAAGTTGTTGCCTGAAGTAGTGGTGTGTGCATTTGAAATTCTAGTGCTGTTCTAACTTGTGCAGTCCATGATGCTGCTAGCAACCCTACAAACTATCTCTCTTTGAAAACCTTGATTTCTAGTTTGCCTCGACATGTTCTTAAAAGCAGGCTGAAATGGGCCAAACCCTTATTTTCTGGCATTCTCTTAGCAGATAAAGATAAGTCTGACAGCTGATTGAACAATACAGGCTGTGAAGCAACATGTTGAGTGGAAGCAGCTTTCCTTTATGGACTCAAGGGAGGGACTCTGATACTGAGTAATTTGGACTGGCATTGCATATATAAGGTCTTAATGTTCATTTTTTATCTCTTTGATTTAAGGGATCATTGGTAGTAGAACTTTTGTTTTGGAAACAGTGTTCTCTTTAAATGTATTGGACTATACCAGGGATGTCAAACTGCAGCCCGTGGGCTGTATGCATCATATGCAGGCCACACCCAGCCAGCTCCATGAATGGGAAAAACGTCACAAAACGTCACGTGTTGGCAATGTGAAGCAGCGAGTTTGACACCCGCGGACTACATTTTCTACCATCATCTATAAATGAGGGAATCAACAGTTTTACTATTTAACTTAGAATTTCCAATTTTTTAAAAAAGGCTAATCTAATTCAGTCAGGTTAATGTCATGGAAACCTAGGCTGATGGTGTGCATCAGAAATATTCATCGATTTATGAGCTCCTTTGAGGGAATGGCATAACATGGTTCAAAATGAATAAACCAGATACTATTTTTCTTTAAAATCAATAAGAACAGGGATGTGATGCTATCATTTGGTTATCTTTCAAGTTCATGTGCTGACATTTTTGGAAAAACGTATCTTGAAGATAATGAAAATTTCTGAATTTCAGAGGTGCAGTGTGGGGTTTAATTTGTAAAGCCTCTTATGATCCAAGTTACTGGTAAATTTATCATGTCAGTGAAAAATACTTTGTATGTTTTGCTTGTACTCTGCTGGTACAAAAACGATGCACCAAGTACCAGGCACTAATATTTCTTAATTTTTCTTGGCTTAGATTATCAAGTTTTGTTTTCCATCACATTGAAGGTCTGCCCCAAAGGCTGTTAGCTGTTCAGTTTTCTCCAAATATATGTAGTGCTTGTATATTATTACATCCTTATATGGGTCTAAGCTTTACAAATTGCTGTTGCAGATTTCAAAGTATGAACTCTGGTAGCTGATATTTTTTGGGAGGGTTAATAGAAAATCATAAACATTATGTGTGGTTCTAAGACAGGTGTCAGCTTCCTGCAGGCTTTATTCTGAGAGGTTTGCCAAGACTAAATTAAAACAAATCAATTTAATTTTTCTACAATTCTGTGTATTAAAAAAAAAAAACATATCAAATCATCCACTGACAAAGGAGTGGCAGACATGTAATACAATTAAAAAAACAATTGTGGAAGACCCTTATCTTTTTCATTTTCTCTTTTCTAGGCAGTTTTTGTACTAATCCTTCATTTGTGCTGACATCACCAGCTTACACCAGCAACTTCAGAATTCACATTTTAAAGGTTAGTTTGGATCAACATGGCTTCTTTCTCATCCCCCATCCCCCCCCCTTTTTAAGTGCCTGTATCACTGTCTGATGTTATCCTTAATCCTCAGATATCAGCAGAATGTGGAGGCAACCCAGGCTGCTGAGTGATTGCTGCTTGGGTTCAGGTGGGAAGGGAGGGGCTTGACTTGTACTTCCGGAAAGAAAGCCTATTTTTGTGCTGCCAGGGATCACCAAAAACAGAAATAGAGAAGAGAAGGGATTGGGAGTGTGTGTGAATGGATGGAGAAGCGATTTCCATGGATTAACTTCTAAAGCAACATGACTAAGCAAGACTTATTGTGAAAACACACATAATTGCCAGCAAGTATAAGGCGAGAGATAGCCCTAATTCTTCTAGAGGGCACCAGATGGAAGAATTCAAACCTGTACAGGGGAGTTTGTGACAATTCACCACGGCCAACTTGCATGAGTTGCCAAGGCCAACTTTTGCTGCAGGACAACTCGCCATGGCTATCTCGCCACAGGACAACTCGCTGCATTCAAGAGTTACATTAATACAAAGAAATGGTGGTTTAGAATCATTAAAGAAAGGATGCAAAAGAAGGGACAGGATGAAATATGAATTAAAATTAAAATATTTTTTGTTTATTTTAAATAAGTAGATAGAATTGTTACATGGTCCCACAGAGAGTTGTCCCATGGCAAGTTGGCCATGACAAGTTGTCCCACAGTGAGTTGACTGCAATGAGTTAGCTGCGATGAGTTGGCCATGATGAGCTGGCTGCAGCAAGTTGTCCCATTCCCTACACAAGGTGAGTCCCAAATTCTCAATCCCCATCAAGCCAGAAGTAATATACTATCAATATAAGGAATAAGGAGCCTCTGTGGTGCAGTGGTTAGAGTGCAGTGCTACAAGCTACTTCTGCAGCCAGCTGCCTACAATTTGGCAGTTCAAGTCCCACAAGGCTCAAGGTTGACTCAGCTTTCTATTCCTTCCAAGGTGGGTAAAATGAGGACCCAGATTGTTGGGGGCAATATGCCGACTCTGTAAACCGCTTAGAGAGCACTGTAAAGCACTGTAAAGTGGTATATAAGTCTAAGTGCTATTGCTGATATATTGGCCATATAAATTCTCAGTCCAATGATCCAAAAGTAATATATCATCAATAATTCAATATATTCATCAATATTATTCCTCTTGACTATATACAGGTAGCCCCCTGCTTATAATAGTTCATTTAGTGACCATTCAGAGTTACAACAGCACTGAAAAAAGTGACATGACCATTTTTCACACTTTCCAATAACCCCCCTGGTCACACAATCAAAATTTAGGCGTTTGGCCACCAACTTACATTTATGATGATTGCAGTGACGTGGGGTCATGTGATCACCTTCTGACAAGCAAAATCAACGGGAAAGCCAGATTCACTTAACAACCGTGTTACTAACTTAAAAACGGCAAAGATTCACTTAACGAATGTGGCAAGAAAGGTCGTAAAATGGAGGCAAAACTCACTTAACAAATATCTCACTTAGCAACAGAAACTTTGGGCTCAATTGTGGTCATAAGTTGAGGACTACCTGTACATTCTCTAAGGGGTAGGTTCACTTCCAACTCCTGTATAGCCGTGAAGTCTTTTATGTATAATTGGAGTAATGGAATCTTCCATTTGCACATACTTTCCCTCTCTGGTCAACAATGTCTTGGCTATTGTGAAGCTTTATGAGGAAAAGCTCCTCTCTCTTTTATCAAAGGTCAACATTTTCTCCTGAATGGGACATTTATTAGCACACCACCTTCCCATTGACTGTGGACAGAATTCAGCGATTGGTTTTCCCATATTTTTTTTTAAAACCAGGTGGGAAGAAGTAGCAGAACTGTAGAACAAATGCTAGTAAAATTGTTTGTGTGAAAAAGCGCTTTACTCAGGGTTTTCTTGGGTTCCTGAGATTGTACACTA
Source organism: Notechis scutatus (assembly GCF_049901735.1). NCBI lineage: Eukaryota > Metazoa > Chordata > Lepidosauria > Squamata > Elapidae > Notechis > Notechis scutatus. Next base: position 140,948,483 of record NC_142011.1, on the reverse strand, counting down.
GGCATTTCTCTTCCCTCCTCTGGTTTAAAGTTGGTTGAATAAAATAACAATGCTCATAGATGAGCCAAACAAACAAACAGAAATTTTTTTTTCAAGAAAGGATGCAATATGCTTCAATGTACAATATGGTTTATGCAAACATATGGAAGCAATAAATAGAAATAACCCGAACTATTTCAGTTGCACTGATTGGCTCGTGATGTATGAGACAAAACAGCCTCAGCATCTGAGACTACTGAGTGCTGATCAGATAAAAATGATACGTCAATACAGGTAGTCCTTGACTTACAACAGTTCACCTATTGACCATTCAAAGTTACAACGGCACTGAAAAAAGGGACTTATGACCGTTTTTCACACAACCATTGCTACATCCCCATAGTCACATGATCAAAATTCAAACTCTTGGCAACTGATTCGGTTGCATGTCCCAGGATCATGTGATCAGCATATGTGACTTTCTGACAAGCAAAGTCAATTGGGAATCCAGATTCACTGAACAACTCTGTAACTAACTTATCAACCGCAGTGATTTGCTTAACAATTGTGGCAAGAAAAGTCGTAAAATGGGACAAAATTCACTTAATGTCTGACTCACTTAGTACCAGAAATTTTTGGCTCATTTGTGGTTGTAAGTCAAGGACTACCTCATAAACCATAAATACATTAATCAAATACATCAATACATTAATCAAACCTGGTCAGTATTTTTTTTTTTAATTTTATAAAAGGAGGGGAACATGAATTTGCTCTTTCAAAACATCAAAACATAAAATATCTCCCACACAAGCTATTATCAAGATGTTGAAGTATATGTTCAATATGAAATTGTTTACTTATTCCCTTCTTGAAATGCTTAATTTCAGCCAGCAAAAAGGTTATTCTTGTGTCTAAAGTCTAGATACGGTGTGAATTTGTATGACAGTTAATTCATTTCTCTGTGCTTCTTTTCCAAGACAATTGCTGGAATAGCAATAGTGTTAGTCCGATGGTATGAATTTCACACTTTTCTAACCTGTATCCCATCATCACTATTCAGCATCCAACATAACATGATGTTTAACTAAATGTACTACAAACAGAATAATAAGGAACAGGAACCTGGCAATGAACTTCCAATCAATTGCAATATTAAATGAAAACATTGATTGCACTAAGATGTGTAGCCAGAATCTCTGCTTCTTATAATCAAGTTTATTAAATAGGACTTCAAGGACACACATGAGCAGACAAATAAAGATTGCAGCAAAGAGCTCAATCACGATGCCACAAGTGTTGTTAAAAAAAATGTGAATGGTCACACTTTGGTCTCACTTCTCAAGTATTGAGAAAATCTGGAGGTCTTTATAGCATAATCATTTTAGTCACAGATCGTGGCAGGTTTGTACATTGCTAAGTAAGTAAGAATAGTTATAGGAGAACAAACAAACAAACACACACACACACACACACACACACACACACACACACAGTGATGTCACATGGCTTGATTAGATTCACATATTACTCTAAGCTAAAATCTGGTTTGTAAAAGTTGGTTAATAATTTAGTATTTGGGAAAATAAGCCAAGCAATAGTTTAATCTGCAAACCTAACCAATTAGCATTATTATTAATACAATATTAATATTATTACATAATTATGTACATGTTAATTACTACTAATAGGCCAATTTGGTCTAGTGATTAATGCACTAGACTGGAAACCAGGAAACTTGGAGTTTTAATTCTGCTTTAGACATGAAAGTTGGCTAGGTGACTTTGGACCAGTCCCTCTCTTTCAACCCAACTCATCTTTAAATAGTTATGTTAAACATCCTTTGTGAAATACTTTCCTGCTTTGGGTGCCTTAACAATAATAGAGTTGGAAATGTTAACAGTGTTTTCGTTGGCCTAATTTGTACAGATTTGGAACTTTTATCACCATTATTAAGCAAGGATAGAGGGCATAATTAGAGGAATAACTGGGCCTTACTATAATCCTGTTACTTCTTGCCTCTTTCTATTGGAGGACTTACCCTATCTGTGTATCCTCCATTGTTGGATTATAACCTCCAATCATCTTTGTGTTCTCTGGCAAATATTGACCAGATATTGAGAACGATGGATTTTTACATACAATCATGCATACCCGTCTTGCTATTTTTTAATCTAACATATACTTCATGGGGAAGGCAGTATGAGATAAATTATAGTTGGGGCTTTTAATTTTTTTTTAAAAGCAGGGAAACAAAGAAAGTGGGCCATGATCTTCGGAAATGGGCTCAGGGTGGAAAAATTTAATTTATATTAATGAGTCTGTAGTTCTGTGAATATGCTTTTGGGAGTAAGTCACATGAACTCTAACGTGACCTACTTATGAGGAAATATATATACTGGGTGTGCGTGTGTGTGTGTGTATATAGGATTATGGTTAGTATAAAAGTCTGGTGTTCACTTAGGTAATTTACCTCTTTCCTCAGGTTTTTTTTTTTTTTTAATCCCAACAGAGGAAACAAATTTAGCAAGTTTCTTCCTGTTGAGACTGAATGAGAAATAGCAAGGCTTGGTTTAATTTAATTTTGTCTTTTTTGTACTGTTGTTATTTAAATCATGCCTCGTCTCCAAGGGCCTTTTTTTCATGGTATTTGGGCTGACCATTTTGACATTGCCTTTGAGCTGGCCTTTGTCAAAAGCCCACTAATTTGTTTGCTGTTGGTAGCTTCTAGTAGTCTATTTATATGTGTTAATGCTTTTGAGTCTTGCAGCTATTGCTTGTTCTCTTTCTTGGAGGGCCTCGATCCAAATGGAAGCGAAAGGGGCATTCCTATGAACTTTAATCTGTGATAAGGCTTCCTTTTTTTTACCCTTCATCTAAACAGGTCCATTTTTTGACAATGCAACTGGCCACTTTGTGTGTAGCTTTCATTAAAACTACATCAATGTCCTGGGAACTCGCTCCTTGAGGGCAAAGATCATTTCCCACTAATTTGTTTGCTGTTGGTAGCTTCTAGTAGTCTATTTATATGTGTTAATGCTTTTGAGTCTTGCAGCTATTGCTTGTTCTCTTTCTTGGAGGGCCTCGATCCAAATGGAAGCGAAAGGGGCATTCCTATGAACTTTAATCTGTGATAAGGCTTCCTTTTTTTTACCCTTCATCTAAACAGGTCCATTTTTTGACAGTGCAACTGGCCACTTTGTGTGTAGCTTTCATTAAAACTACATCAATGTCCTGGGAACTCGCTCCTTGAGGGCAAAGATCATTTTCCTCAGGGAAACATTTCATGAGAATGTGACCATAAAAAATTAAGTTTCTGCTGCATTGTTAGTCTTCTGTTGACATTCTAACTGGCAAAAGATGCCATTGGAGGTGTGGAGACTTTAGAGGCAGCTGAAATTTCTGTGAGACAGCCCAGTGTCTCCAAAAGATGTGCGAAAAATGCTGCATTTTCTTGAAATCAGACTAAACTGTATTTTTACAAAAAGCTATATTTGTTCTTATGAAAATATCTAAGCAGCTGTTGTAAGGAGAATTCATTGTCCAATTTCCAATGCTTCTATGCTTTTTTATGTGTACTTTTACACCAACTACAACATGAGATTGCATATGTAGCATGACAGTAATTGCAGATTGTAAATTTGGCTTCCTTTTTTCTTGATAACATTGAAATTGAGAGGATTCACCAGGCATGATGGGCTCCTGACCTATATACTGTATATATCCCTTCTCGTATACTAGACAGCAAGTCTGTCTTATTCTTCCTTCTGTTTTTGAGGTAAACCCTTTTGCCATCCACTGCAGTTATTTGTACGAACATTTTACGTGAAAAAAAATGTTCTGTCATTCTTCTCCTACTGAATTCTTTTCTTCTAGTTTTCCATCAGGGTCTTCCTTTTATCTTACTCTCTCTATTGTCTGCATCTGGATTTGTTAAGCAGAATTCTGCAGAACCCTAGAATATCATGAGACTTTGATGGGATTCCACGAGACACAAAGATTTCCTGCCTACTCCTCAAATACACCCCCCCTTTTTTTAATCAATAGGCTTTGCCCTTGATCAGGGGTTGTGGAATATATTTTTTTAACTAAGAGGTTCCATGGTCTGAAAGAGTTTGATGTTTTATGATGTGAAAAAGTCTACATCATCAGTTTGAGACTTGTAGATACAATTAATTGTACATCTGAATTTGTTTGAATTGTGATATGATGAAAATAAATGAGATAATAGTGAATCAAGATGGCTTGATCAGACTTGATATGATACTTTAATAGCTCCTGCTTTAATTATGCAGAATAATTATACTTCCTGGATTATTAATTTTTTCCCCTTTGAAAACAGTTGGATAGGTTTTGGATTTTTCCATTAAATGTACTCTGACCTCTTAAAAATAGAGAAATTGTATGAAACCTTTATTTTTAAATTAACTAGTTTCAAAATGTTTTATAATAGATTGTAAATTTGGCTTCCTTTTTTCTTGATAACATTGAAATTGAGAGGATTCACCAGGCATGATGGGCTCCTGACCTATATACTGTATATATATATACTGTACAATTTGGAGACTTTTTTATTATTTACGTAATTCTCATTGTGGCAATAAAATATTATAACTTGCCTTTCTTAAATAACAATGACGGTGAAGGCATTTTAACAGTATAAAACATTAGTGTGCAATATATACATGCTAAAATCTGCCTTCAAATGTTACGGAAAGCTGGGGAGAAAGTATGTATTTGTGTCAGACTTAATCTTAATGCTAATAAAATTCAACTTAGCAATAGTAAATGTCATAATGGAAACAAAACAATAAAAAGTAAAGAACTAATCATAGAACAGTTATTTAGAGCAATGATTATGGATGAACAATACATAAAGATCTTAGCTCAATGACAAAATTAGAGAGGATCCAAATAATCGTTCCCAAGAAGATAATAAGCCACTACTTACAGAACACAATCCTGGACTCATGGATTTTTTAAAGCCAAAGCCAAACTAAGTCATGTTCTGGCTTAGTGTGATGTGTGAACATAATAGATTTGCTTTAATCTAAAAAACCCATTTAACAACTTGGTGACTTATATCAATACTTAGTCCAAAAATCCTTGAGAAGTTGGGTTTGAGGCAGCTTTTAGAAATGAAGAAGATTATTTTGAATATATATATTTTACTGTTGAAGAAGCAGATTGAGTCATTATGTGATTTTCATCATTGATTATTGTACCTCGGTTATCAACAGCAGAAAAGTTCTCTAAACAATTTTTAATTCCTTCAGTCACAGTGTCTGATCATATTAGCACTTGGGAATTGGGGAACATGGTGAATATGTTTATTTACATTATATTATTTGTACAAAATGGTAGAACAATAGAACTTCTGTTTGACTCTAGGATTTCTGTTTTGTCTATAACAGTGTTAGGTGAGGTCCAAATAATTGTATCTCATAGATGTATTATGGATAAATATTTTCAGGTCTAGTTACTCAGGTTTAGGAACTAAATGAAGTTGTACTCACTTTGAAGAAACAGGAGTACAATTTGGGATTAATACAGTACTTAATCCAGTTCTGCCATCAGTGTGACCTTACTGAGATAGACTGATACGGTAGTCAATGTTCATCTATAAATGTTATTTCAATGCAGTTTATATGTCTTGAACCGAAAGTTAAAATTTTCCTCTATTATGCAACAAGGACTACAGCTAATCCTCAATTTACAACTATTTGTTTAGTAACCATTCAAAGTTACATCAGTGCTGAAGAAAATAATATGACCAATTCTTTTGCCTATGATCTCAGTGTCCTTGTGGTCACATGATCACAATTAGAGTACATGGCAACTGGCATGAGTGTATGATGTTTGCAGTGTTGTGGGGTCACTTAATTACCATTTGTAACCTTCCCAACTGGCTTTCAACAAATAAAATCTAGAGAGGAAACTAGATTTGCTTAATGATTCTGTGATTTGCTTAGTGACCACACGATTCTCTTAAGAACCAGGGGGTGGAAGGTAATAATCAGGTGTGGTCATGTAGCAATAGCATTTTAGACTTATATACCACTTTACAGTGCTTTACAGCCCTCTCTAAGTGGTTTACAGCAGGGGTCCCCAACCGCCGGTCCGCGGACCGGTACCGGTCCGCGGAACAAGTCTTACCGGGCCGCTGGTTGCTGGGCGCCGCCATCTTTTTGGTAAAAAGTGCTTCCGGTGAGCTTTTCCGGGTAGAAAGCTCACCGGAAGCACTTTTTCATCAAAAAGATGGCGGCGCAGCTTCGTGAGCTTTTCCGGGTAGAAAGCCATTTCTACCCGAAAAAGCTCACCGAAGCGTTGCGCGCCGCCATCTTTTCGTCAAAAAAGATGGCGGCGCCCAGTTGATGCCGGTACCGGGCCGCGGCGCCCAGCTGATACCGGTACTGGGCCGCGGCATCAAAAAGGTTGGGGATCCCTGGTTTACAGAGTCAGCATTTTGCCCAACAATCTGGCTCCTCATTTTACCCACCTCGGCAAGGATGGTAGGCTGAGTCAACCTTGAACTGGTCAGAATCGAACTCCTGGCAGTCAGCAGAATTAGCCTGCAATGCTGCTTCTAACCACTGCTCCACCACAGCTCATGTAAGTACTCAATGTCGCATTGCTTAGCAACAGAAGTTCTAGTCCCAATTGTGATAGTAAATTGAGGATTACCTGTAGCTGTCAGTGATCATATGTCATAGCCTAAAGAAGTACAATACAGTACTTGCTTTGTGGTTGTTGAAAGGGTTTTAGACTTCACAGGTTTATTGATATAAAGAAAAAAATAAGCAAGAATGCAAGAAGTGTACATATAGGGGAAAGATGAGATAAAACAATTTAACAATTTAACATTGTAAATAATAATAAAAATATAATAAATAAAATACTTGCCTTCCTGTTCTTATTAGTTTTGCCTCTTCATTCTTAAAGGATGTATCATACAGTACATATAGGCGATCATTGTTTTGAATTATATGGTTTGGTAAAACACTTCAGGTTTATATGTCTGTCTGTTTATAATTCTAGAGAACAAACTCCAAATCTTAAGCAGTTGTACAGCAGCACCAAGATTCTCAACTGTTTTGAGGGTGCAGATTTGCCCTTTCTTGACATAGCAATGGCAGCAGTTATGAGCTTGGGAAAGATTGCTGAAAACGGCAGTATGACATCTCAAAATGTCAAGTCCCCATCAAAATCTCTTACTCCTAGTCGGATTGGCAGGAGAAACCAGGTAAGGAATAACTATTTTTATTTTTCAGAGGAACACAATTTCACGTGAATTATTACCTCTGCACTCTGCCTCTTGTTGGTCAGCTAAATTCTATCAGTTTTCCCAACTAATGAGAAATGTATATACTGTATATTCAAAAGCCAGTCTGTATATGCCTTCTCATTTATTATGGAGTAACTCTTCCGCCTAAGCATTTGTGAATAGATAGCTTTTGAGCAGATTGGGAATAAATGAACTCCACTAATTATGATTGGTTGCAAATGATTACCATGCTAGGTTGGAACATTGCAGCCAAGCCACACATGCTTTTTATACATGCTCTCATTCCTCGTCTGGTGTCTTCTTGTTCCATTTCCCTTGCTGCTTCCTCTATTGTTCACCTTCCAGGGCTCGAAGGGGAAGCTGTGTGTTTTTTTGTTTCCCAGATCTGTTATAGGCAAGTGACTTGATCTTCTTGCCTTTTTGGAGTGTTATTATCAGAAGAAGAAAAAAATGTTTGATCTAGTTGAGCTTTTATTAGGCTACTTTTCATTGTAAAAGATCATATAATCATAAGGGTGGAAGGTATCTTGGAGGATGAAACTTTGAATGATGGTGTTTAGTTGTTAAGCGGCTGTGAAAAGACCTCCAAAATCAAGGTTTCTAATTAGCTAGGTTTGATAATAAGCAAAATACAGAAATAGAAACACCCTTTCTTATCTCCAATTTTTGTAAGGGTTTCAGATGTCCTGGTACTTTCTTCTATGAGAACAAGAAACAAATTAGGAATAAATTGGCCTGCTTAGAAAAAAAAAAACTGCAATTTTTAGGGAGTCTTTGAAGCATAATGAAAATTTATTGAGAAATCAACGTGACTTGGCAAGGCATATATGTCTTGCCAGTTTCCTAAAGCGGGGGCATAACTAACATTAAAACATCACAAGATGTTTTAGATCCTGCAGCATCAGGCTACTAACTATTCCGCAGTGAACTTCAAAGCAGTGTTAAAAATGTTGAAGCTATCAGTTGCTTCTTTGGTTGCCTTAGTTAGTACTAATTTCACAGATCTAAGAGAAGAAGAAGCAGAGTCTGGAGAAAGAGTCAAGAGAGGAATCAATCTGAAGTAGTAATGTTGCCACAAGCTATCCAAGTCCGGTCCCCATTTGAATTCTCTTAACTCTTATCTTTTATCTAATTTAGTGCTGACCTTAGTTGACTAGATTCTTGTGTATAAGCTTGAGCATTTAAATCTTCTTAATTGGAACTTAATGTATGGTCTCATTCCTGTCCTTTGTGCCTGACACAGCTCATGCTTAAAATTTGGATGGATGACAATAATTTCAGTAGGGAAGATGCAATCCTAGCATAGTCTCACTTGGCCTCTCTTCTAGAGTTCCTCCTCACCATTAATGTGGGTGGTTCTCCTTGCTGTAATCCAAACTTCTCTACCAATTGGGAAAAGCATGGAGTTGCCACAGCAGGAATTAGCTTGGCAGCTGTATTTACAGGAACTCCTTGTGAGGAGGGCATCTCTACTTCAAAATAATTCATGTTTTCTCCCAGTCAGAGATTGTATAAGATGAAGGCTGAAAGTGATGGCACCCTGCTTGGACCACATTTCTTTGTGCAGGGTGTTAGCAGAAACTAGTAGAGAAACTACACGGAGAAACTAGTAATACAAGGCTTTTGCAGAGGGAGTAGTGTTTTCCTGAACATTATACCTTTTTCTGACCCAGCCTTTGCAAGCAATGAGGAACCACTTACTCACAAGTAAAACAACCCCCTTTTTTTCTTAAAACAGGGCATGAACAGCCTTTATTCATGTTGGATGGATAAAACCAAAAATAATTAGTCACAAATGAAAGCCTTTTCCCAGCCAGGGTGAGGCTAGCTGGCATCTATGACTTCTTTTCCCTGAGAGCTGGCTTATATCCTTCCGTTGTTCTCTCCTCTCCTCTTTATGCATACGCGCATCTGGAATGGGCCCCATCTGTTTCTCCTCCTCACTCAGTTCAGGCCCTGAAGACAGCTGCTTCTTCACCTGGGGCGGACAGAAAGCCCCAGATCTGTATCTACCTCTGCTTCTGCTTCCTCATTAGAACCTTCCAAAGGCTCCAAAGCTGTCCCTCCTCCATGTCTGATTCTGCTGCTAGCTCTGCTGGCAGCCAACAGGCCACAGCAATACCCTAATTTTTACCAAGTCTGCCAAGGTTTGAGATATGTGTGCTAGAACCATTGGGCTGGACTATATTTCCTTCCCTTTTGGTCCTTTGTGTAGCACTTTGTTGGACAAGCCGGAAGAAAGTGGATGTTTGTATGAACCTTAGCAACCCTTTCACTGGGCATTGGATCAAGACAGTAAATGCGACTGGATTAACATAAATACTTGCACTGTAATAAATAAACAAGTAAATAATGAAGAGTGCTATTGAGTGTCTTTCCTATCAATCAAAATAGAAATTGACATTTAAGTAGGTTTTCTGTTTGGTCTGGAGTACCTAGAATAGTATAAGCAGATAAGCCTCAGTCATTATTTTATTTGCTAGTGATCCTTATCACAAAGCTTCTGTAGATAGGCTGACGTAGACTATCCGATGACAATTCCTGCTGCATTGGGAGAGCACAACATTTTAAAGATTGTGTTGAAATTTAAAGATAGCATTCTGAGTGTCTGACACAAGTAAGAGAAGATTGGGGGGATGGGATGGACAGTTTGATTTCAATCTTGTGCTCTTGAACTGTATTGCTCAACTTTACTGGGAGGAGGCTTATCCTCCAAGGGAAAGAAATAAAATCTCCATATTCACAGGCAATATACGGTAACTACACTGGAAAGCTGTTGCTTCATGACCTACTTGTAATATTTTGGTTGCCATTGGAGATAAAATCCTGGACCAGATGATTTATTTTGAATACAGTTTGCATAATAGCAATAGCACTTAGACTTATATACATACTGCTTCAAAGTGCTTTACAGCCTTCTCTAAGCAGTTTACAGAGTCAGCATATTGCCCCCTACAATCTGGGTTCTCATTTTAGCCACCACGGAAGGATGGAAAGCTGAGTCAACCTGGAGCCTGGTGGGATTCGATATGATGATGATGATGATAATAATAATGCTAGGTTATTTCGTGGGTTAATGTGCTTTTGTGTGTGCGTGTGTTAAATCTTACGGGAGGAAACATTTGATTCGAAGTTACACGTTGGACGTAACATATTGAAAATGCTTTTATATCACTTTGTAACTGGGAATTGCAGTTTTCATTCCTTTATTAGTAAGAGAGGGCAGTGTGATGGCTCAGTGGTTAAGATGCTGAGCTTGTCGGCTACAAAGCCGGCAGCCCAGGTTTGAGACCCCTGAGGGCCACACGATGGGGTGAGCTCTTTTTTCAGGTTCCACCTCCTGCTAAACTAGCAACTAAAAGCATGCAAATGCGAGTAGATAAATAGGTGGGAAAGTAACAGTGCTCCATGATGTCAGGACAGCACTGGCTCATTGGCCTTAAAACGGAGATGAGCACTGAACCCGATGAGTGGAGTAAAATTAGGATGAAGGATCTTAATCCAATTCAGAGAGTATGTCCTTTAAAAATCACAAAATGCTTATTCGCCTCTTTATAATTGGTTTCATGATGTGAGAAATCAAGAATTCCCAGGAGTGCTTTTTCCACCTGTATCAAAGGACGCATAAAGACATATCAGATTTCTTATTGAATTGGCTGCTATTTTTGTGTGCTTTGTTTGAGAGAGGTTCCCCCCCCCCCATCAGTAATACTCCAGCCTGCATAATCATTATTGCCCATGATCCAAATTCTTCAGCCAAACTTAAGAAATCCCAAATGCACATGCACAGGAAGTTGTATTAAAACTATTACATTGTAAACTGAATCCAAACAGATTCTTCCTTTTAGCTAACTGGCCTATTTCAGGGTATTGAGCCTGTTTGGTTTATGTCAACAGCTAGGACTAGGGGGGCTGAAAGCAAAGGTAGCACAGGCCTGGTAGTTGTACGGACTTGGGCTAATATTAAATCTGAAGTTTTGTCCTAATCAGTTCTGCTGCCTTGTGCGTCTTGTTCTTTGCTTTGCCTTGTGCGTCTTGTTCTTTGCTTTCAAGGTGACTAATAATCACTCTTGGGTAATTTGCTTGTTTGAAAGGGGCAGATGTTACAAAACAAGGCTTCCAAACAATTAATAGCATTGCACAGAGGGATAGATGGGCTTCGTTCAGCAAGGGAGCTATAGAGCTATCTGTATTTCCTCCCCATATGTTTGTTCTGCTGAGACAATATTTAGCGTGGTGGAAGAAAGATTTGCACACGAACCAGCTACAGTTTGAAGGTCCTTGGGAAGAACTTTAGCAGGTGCAGGTAGTCTCGACTTACAATGATTTGTTTAGTTCAAAGTTACAACGGCACTGAAAAAAGTGACATGACCATTTTTCACATTGCAGCATCCCCATGGTCAGGTGATTTATATTTGGCTGCTTGACAACTGACTCACATTTATGACGGTTGCCGTGTCCTGGAATCATGTGGACCCCTTTTGCAACCTTCTGACAAGCAAACTCAATCGAGAAACCAGATTTACTTAAGAACCGTGTTACTAATTTAACAAACTGCAGTGATTTGGTTAACAAATGTGACAAGAAAAGTTGTAAAATGGGGCAAAACTCACTTAACAAATTTCTCAGTTAGCAACATAAGTTTTGGGCTCAATTGTGGTCATATGTCAAGGACTACTTGTAATAGGTATACGATGTGCTAACAAGTGCCTTAATAGGAACATATGAGCATACAAAGTTTGCGTTACTTTAGGCGTTTATCAGGAAAATATGGGGTGCTTATCCACCATGTCACACTTATTTTTTTAAAAGAAAGGCAAAAAGAAGAATTCCAATAACTGTTAATTTGTGGCGCACACCCCTATATAAATTGGAACGGCTAGTAGTAGAAATGGAACATTAAAGAAAAATATGCAGATGGCAGAAACCTTACATAAATTTATATATAAAAAAAAAGGTTGTATATTCCTGAGTGTAAGAAAAGATTTTAACAGTGAAGTGATACTACAGTTAAGCCATTTTTAAATAAATCTACCTGAAGCATCTGCTCTGGATATTTGCTAGTGGAATTTCCAAAATCCAGTATAAAATATTGTAGCAAAATACTTTAGAAGTATGTTCACTTTTTCTGGGAACTTTTCTGAGCCGAATTAATAGTATACTGTCTTAGTTTTGATGGGTTTGCTATAATAACTGAGGAAAAGAACCATTCAGGAACAGCTAAGTGCTTAAGCATCTATAAAGCCTTAGGTACAGTCAGAGCTCTCCAAAGTCTACATGTGCTTGATTTGCACTCCTGTCTTAATGAATGGTATTCCATGTTCAGATGTCTTGAAAGTATGTAGTTGTGTTTCCGTGTATGATGTGGTATATATAGATACACATTCACACTCACACTGCCAAAGACCCAGCTCTTCAGAAAAGGTTCTAATGGTGGGGAAGGAGAAGACAATCGGCCACAAGGAAGATGGATTCAGTTACAGTGGTGTGGAGAACATCATTGGAAGATTAGAAAAACCAGGTTAGGGTGAATTGACTTCGAGAAAATCCATGTTGTTGCTAAGAGCCAAATAAGACTTAACGGCACATCATCAATATGTGTATAAATTTATAAACTGTTTTGGTTGGCCAACTCTTAAGTGGTGTAGATGAAAGGAAATAGCTCAGTCACGTTGCCTTGTAAACTATTAACAAGGGTTTTGGCAGATTTTTGGCTCAATCTCCCAAAAAAATGCTCTAGAGTAGACTATGTGGGGGCAAGGTGTAACATCTGTAGCATCTACGTTTTTTCCTGAGATCGTGTAACTGCCCTCCATAGCTTCTGTACACATTGTTTTAAAGCATTTCATACATGTGCTCTTACATTTGTCTACATTTGTGCTCTTACATGGTCCCAAGCATTTAGTGGAGATGAAATTCGGTGCTGTGCAATTGAGAGCTGTGACATAGAGGCCTAGTGTGTAAAGGAGAATATTGGGACTT